>NC_041065.1:20255026-20615734 GCF_900634775.1 Gouania willdenowi | reverse complement strand
ATTGACATCATAATACGTAGACGCCTCATCGACTGCGGAGGGACATGTCAACAGCGCCGCCTGGACCGGTGGTGGTGGAGGCAGCGGTGCATGAACATAACGACAGAAACAGGTATTTCTCAATCTCTAAGTAGATTTATTTGTTGAATTTTGAACCAATATCCAAACTGTAAAATGTTTTTAAAAACGTCACACATATGGATATATTTATATATATTGATATATTTATTTTTACCACTCAACACTTAATAATAGTATAATAATAATACCACTAACTATAATATAAAATATTAACAATAATAGAAAATACAATAATATGAAAATATAAAGATGATTATAAAAATAGCAATAACAATAATACAGTAGTAGTAAAATTATACAATAATAATTGTCAAAAGCAATGAGAAAAACCTGAGCACATCTGAACGTTTTCTAGGTTCTTGTTCTATTTATGCCAATCTACCTATCTATATATCATGTCTGTCCCCGTGAAAATTGCTTGAGAATTGAGCGATATATGACAACTCTAATAGTGTAAACACATCATTCCTCTACAGATGTAAGGCACTGTAGGAGTGATTGCCACCGGTCCAAGATGGCCGCCCGGTACAAGCATCGCTCGCGTGGGCGGCAACAGTCGACGCGGCGTCTACATATTAGGGCGGTTCCTTTCCGCGGAGGGTGCAATTCTAAGTATTGTGACGGACTCATTTGGTGCTTACCAACGGTGCAAAGACATGAACTCCGTCGCTCGCTGTAAGTATATCTATCAATAATGAGTTTTAGTTGATTGACAAAGAGGAAATAAACGTTTGAGTTATTTTAAAGTGTTGTGATTTTGGTTGAATGAACTGGTGTGAATAACTTTTAATCATTAGTGAGTTTATCTCAGCACGAGAAAGTTGATCCAGCGCTTTAATGCGGTAGAACACGTGAAAACAATAAATAAATTAAGATATTATTAATATTTTTTTTGATTATTGTCTGACAAAACAAGTTGATAAATATTGTAATTATTTACATGTTTTTATTTTATTTTTATTTTTTAAACAAGTCATTTAGCGGAATCCAGGTGTTGTGATTGTTAGGACACGAATAAGTATCTAAAAAGTAGCTCTTACAACATGTCACCTGCAGTTTTAGTCAGAGAATACACACGTGATGTTTCGGATCTGATGAGCTCTTCCGGAGCGATGGTGGGGAGAGGGGAATAGGTGCGTGCTGACGTTCGTAAAGGGAAATCTTTAAGTCTTGTACGTATTTTTTGCAGATAAATGTCACATTTATAAAATATTACTCATAAAATACAATATTTTGAATTATTACTTGTTTAAACTAAACATAACGATCATTTTGTTTTAGTAAATACCGTGTGTGAGTTATTTGTACTTGTCTGAAGTCCAATAGGAAAATAGGTAGGTGATCCCAAACTTTTGACCTGAAGTGTAACATAATTAACCATAAGTGCAGTTTTTAATAACGACACCTCTGACTTTTATAACAAACAAAAACGTTTGAAAATCAGTAGAAAATTCATCAAGTTATTGTTATTTAAAAAGTGCATGTGCCATTCCTACAGTCTGCATATTGTACTCAGATAGAATATTCTGTTGTTATCATAGACCTAACATACAAATGTACCGTGTGCCTTTATTTACAGGTTGTCTTTCTCTACTATTTATAATAGTAGTACAATGTAAACCATCTTGCCGTCCCTATCAGAAGGATGGTCTCACACACTACGTGTTGTTAGACCCAGAGGGGGTTTTGAATGCCCCACCCACCGACTGTGATGTTTCATACGAACTTGAAAACGTAAGTCATGCATTTAATTTCAAACAATAATGAATGTGTGTCTTAGAAATGTTGATTATGAATCATTAATATGCATCACATACACCTTTAGAAACATTTTTTGTGATTAAAATTCTATTTAATATCATCATAAATTATGATAGATTGTATTATTAAGAGATTAAGTTAATATGTTATATGACATGTTTAACACTTATAGTGTTTATCTTTATTTCAGGGCACTAATATCGCCAACCTGAACGGAAACAAACTCCCTTACGTGAGAAATGATACCATCAATGGACTCACAACCACGATGTGTATTCCATATATTGACATCACGTGCGCCTGCAACTCAGAGGTATTTATTATTCAGTAAAACAAAGAGCTGTGTTAAATGTTTCTCACCTGTTAACATTATATTCTGTTGTCTGGTGTCTTAGGGGATTCTATATGAAGTACACTGTACCAGTGAGTATTTGGCTCTTCTTTGCATTTCTGCCTTTGTTACTGTTTATCCTGTCGAAGTGAACGTTTGCTCCTCACAATTTAAATATCGAAATTGTCTTTTCTTTTACAGTCAGCTGTAGTGAAACAACTCCCTCCATTGTGGATCAAAGCATCAAACCCACTCCCTCCACTGTGGATCAAAGTAAGGAAATAGTAATGAAAGTCTCTCTCTCTTTTTTTTTGTTTTTCCATCTTTACATTAAATTTTGATAAAATGGAAGAGTGGTTTTTAACTTTTGAGAATGGGATGAAGATCAGCTGATCACACCCTTTGATTACTCTGTGGTTTATCTTGAAAATAAGGACCACACAAATCCCCAAATTAATGTTTAAATATGCAGAAATGGTGAGAAATTACTACCACCAACCTAATGAGTATTTTTCTCATTATGATTTTATATCCAACCAGTTCACCAGTAAAAATCTGACCTTGAAGGGTTAATTGAAGTCAAAAACTGTTGCCTGATTGGCTGAACAGTGTTGATCAGAGACATCTGGGTTGAATCACACTGTAGTTTAATTCAACTAAGCAACCTGAGCAGTCATGTTGTAAATCATTAACAACCAGTTGTATTGTAATGTATCATAACCTCGTGGTATTTACCTGTGAAACTTGTATTCAGGAAACCATCTCATTCTCTTGATTTGCTTGATCATTGGACTTGTGGTGGTGGTGGCCATTGCTGCCATTGTGTGTTGATGCATGGGAACGGAAATCAGGTAAATTTTTCATCATGTTGAGACATGAAAATACTTGCATTTGTTTTTCTTAGAATTAACCAGTATATATTGTGTCACATAGGTCCTGCATGTTAAGACTCTTTACGTGTGTGAGGACAACCAATGAGGAACCCCAAGCAAACGACATTGAGCGTGGAGAAGTGAATTAGTAATTAGTATTTCTAAAATACTTTGGCCCATTTAAAAAAAAACCCAAAACATTTCAAATGGCTTATTTTTAGATACAATACTGTACATGCATCTATAGTAATATATAGACTTATCACCCCACACAGTGCTCTAAGTGATTCTCATGAAATCTTAGCACCTTTTAGAACACATTTTCCAAAAAAATTTCAAAATAATCTAATTACCGCAATGGTCTCAAAACGTCAAGATCACTAGAAAAAAAATAAAATAAAAATTTTCAAATTTTTAAAGTTTGATTACCGACAGTCCTGCACAGTTACTTGAAACTTTATTTAAATGAACACTTATGTGATTTAGACCTATTTCTCTCATTACTGCAACACCGTCCACAATCTGCCACCTAAAAGTTTTGTTATTTCAATGAAACCTATAGTTATTTTCAAAATGATTTGACAAACCTGAAAGGCATAAAGTATATATTATGCACACACATTTTAAAGCTCCTTCTATCTTTCTATTCATTAAATTGACATTAAATTAAACACCTGTTGCAGTAATGATAAATGGGTTTAGGAAATAAGGTTCAAAATTTCAGTGATGATAAATAAATATACTATATATAGTAAGTACTAAGACTGATGTATGGTTAAAAAAAATATAGTTTAACAGATTGGATGCAGGTATAATCAATTACATGACATACATGGACAAAATACATTACACACACAAAAATACAGCATTAGAAAATAAGCTAAAAATATTTTTTTTCTAAGTCACTGATAAGTGACTGTCCATTGAACCTAAATATTCTCAACTACATATTACTAACTCAAAACTAATTCATTTACTTCCTGTTACATTCTATTTACAACTTCTAATTCAACTGTTTTACATAAGCTTTTTTGCGTACTTTGCCCAGATCTCAAGCAACACACATTAGTGATGAGCTGAGGAGGTGCAGGTTGTGGCTCTATGATGATAGCTTTAATGTTATCAAAGTAATACCAGACCTTTTAATTAGCATTAATGTAGCAATAATTTAGCATTAGCCTAGTTAACCTAGCATTAGGCTAACTTTAGCAGTAGCAATAACCTGGCATTAGCCTTGTTATAAAAGTGCTCAGGGGTCAAATTCACAATGAAACGCATGTTGGTATAATAATAAAAGCAATTACAATAGGGTCCTTCTGGCCTTCGGACCCTAATAATACATTTTGTTAATGGAAAAAGCAATTTCTGTTGTTTTCATCTTTCATTTTGTGTTTATAATTGATGTTTTACGCACTTGTGAAATGGCTTTTTAGGGTTAAATTAAATAAATTATATGAATATGCAGCAGTGTGTGTTGAGCTAATTACTCTTGCTGTGACCTCTAAAACCCCTAACCTCTCTCTCTCTTTCCTTCTGTGCTCTTCCAGTAGTTCTGGGTTGGTGAAAAAAATCTTGTCTCTAAAGTTTTTCAGTCAGGTCTTTGCTAAAGCTTTCTTTCTGTCACTTGTTGACTGTCTGCAATAAAACAGGACATTAAAGGTGCAGTCCGCAACTCTCAGATCCCTCCCTCTCCGCTTCTCACTTGCCCTGCCTCCAAACTTTCCAAAGTCCCTCCCTCAGAGGAGCTAACAAGCTAATGTTAGTCCGACAGCAACATCACAGTAATATAACATGCTCTGTTAAAAGCATATTACTGCAGCGCTTCTCTCTCTCAATGTGCACACACCTCAGCAGCAGCAGCAGCAACAACACAGTGTCTTACTTACAGCAGCTCACACGGAAGCTGCTGCGCGCACATGAACAACAAATGCACTACAGAGTTTTAGTGCAACAATTACAAATCAAACATAATGTAAATCAAGCAGCAGTAATTACCTTTCAAGCAGAATTCCATCTTCTACTCCTCCAGACCACGCACTGTAAAAAAGACGGCGCTCTAGCGCCGGGAAAGGGGCGGGGACTGTGAGCAACAGCTGTCAGACACTCCATCAAACACAGTCCTGGCTCTGATTGGTTCTTTTTTGCTTGGTCACGGTGCATTCTGGCAATATGCCAAAGGCTGTAGGAGCAGCAGGGGGACTTTCACACAAACTACTAGTTTCATGTAAAGCTGTCCTTACATAGTGACAGCTCTAGCAAATATGACAAAAAGTCACTTTTACAAGAGTTGCAGACTGCACGTTTAAAGGGAAAATACCAAGTTAGTTTATAATATTAAAGTTATTAGTTAGGCTAGTTAAAAATATAGTTTGTATGGTTAAATTCTCATTACCGAAGTTCTCTCTACCGCAACTGGACTTAAATTGTAGCGGTAAGTGAGAATGGTGTTTCAGAGGATGAGGAGCTATAGCATGTTTTGCTAACAATAGAAAAGCCACAATGACTATGCAAATTTTTATTTAATGAACATAATTAGACAACTAACTTAGTATATTTTCAAAGAAATTTTTAAAACTAACTTTTTTCTTATTGTAGAAAAAAAACAATATCAGTAATGAGAATCAATACTGTGGTAATTGCATTCTGACAACAGCATGTTTAACTTTCAACTGGAGAAATATAAACAGTTCTATTTACCTGGTAACCATCTTGAACATACTGGAAGATGTGTTGCTTCATTCAAAATCAAACTTCATTAAAATTATTTGTGTGTTTGCAAACAGTCCTACAAAAATGTTGCAGAGGATGAGAACATCAGTCAGAGACACTTACATTTTCCATAATATCTAAATAATTAATATACATGAATATTCAGTTAATACTTTTTCTGTCATTGGGAAACATCTAGTACAGATTACATTATTTTTTTCCAAAATATTTTCATTTTACTCTGTTTAAATTACAACACAACATACATTCAGTCAAAACTGGACGAGGCGCGGTGATGAGAATTTAAGCAGAAAATGTGGTTGCTCCCTCCTTCCTCAGTCTGCACTTGTCTTGTGGTCTATGTGGCACTTCCTCAAGTACGCGCGCACACAAACACAATGATCAATGTTGTGCCTAAAACGAAGTTTAAATGAACAGGTTCATTCAGGGAGGATTTGTGATGCTGCCTTTGCCAGTTTGCCTAGTTTATAAGAAAGGATCCCATCAGTCATTGAGTCATGCTGGTGTTTCAAGCATAGTGTGACAGGCCTGAGCCAATCAAAACACCATAGGGCAGTGTTTTTCAACCTCGGGGTTGGCAATTTAAATAGGGTCGCCTGAAATGTCTAGTAATTGATAAAAAAAAAAAAAAAAGCCATAAAATTAATGATTAAAAATACATTCCTGTACGCTCACTTTGTGACTTTGTGGTAAGGATATGAGAAAATACCAGAAAATGAAAACCAAACGCAATCAAATCAGTTCAACTTTAGCTCACCAGCTCTTACAAAGCATGTGTGAAGAAAATATGATCTAAAAGGAAGTGAAAAGGTTTGTGATGTTGCCCTCAGTTATCACACAGCAGACTGCTGTGGTTGACTCAACTTCCGAGATCTGATTGAGAATTATATACTGCCAAATTTGGGTTTGATAAGTTGCTCTTTGAGGTGACCACGCCTGAATGATGTCATGTTTAACACTTCCTTATCTGTGTTTACATCTGGTTCACCAAATAAGATGACAAAATCCGTTGACAAGATCATTTTGATCTCTTTGTTGATATAAAATAATTGTTGATTTACTTTCACGTGTTATTGGACACTTCTAGGGGGTGGAAAGAAAATCTAAATACTTTTTTGAAGTCAAAAGTCTTTTTTTTTTGTGTATAACAAGCTGTTTTTTGTGTTCGTATGGTTAGTGTCCCATTAGTTTAAGTGGTCGTATTATGTTAAACTCTGTGGTAATGTATATTTCTTTTCAATCAAAGCTTAATCTGATTATCAGCTTGTCATGTTTTAACACAATCCTACAACATTTGACACAATTTCAGGTCCTAATTCAAAGCCATGTGAATTTATTTGGTAACTAACACTTTTGAGCTCTACTCATTAAAAGATATTACAGTAAGTGGAGGAAGTTACACAGAATAAAGGCAAAAGTGAAGAGTTGGACCTGCAGCTCCACCTTGTGTTCAAAACCATTACCAATTTGTTATAGTATTTCTGGATTTTATAAGAAAATTGTTGAAAATGTGAAAAAAAAAATTCTGTGTGTAAATTTGACAAACGTTGATCTTGATGTAGTTGAAGACGCAGTTCTATAAACTGCCTTAATACATACGCGTGATGTAAAAACCATACCCAAAGAAATCATTGCTGTTGATAGAATGATGTTCTAATAAAAAAGGTCAATAAATATTTTATTATTTATCTTTTTGGTAGGAATTTAAAGGTACACGTTACTTGTACTTTGAAAGACAGTACTTTCAATTCTTAAGTAAATAACACAACAGCTAATTTGAGACCTACTCAAGTCATATTGTCATTGATGTATTTTATTATTATTACTTGAGTTGTTTTTCAACAACAATTTTTTTTTAACTTTTACTCAAGTCGTCCATGACTTTCAGTACTTTATATATACACTGTATATATATATATATAGGTATATAGGTAATACACATGGAACACTTTACATGCTTTTGCAGTATCTTTACATGTGTGTAAAGTTTTGAATGCTTAATTAAGGGTTTTACAAGTGTTTGTAAACCTTAGGCAGAGGTGAAAGTAATGGATTACAAGTACTTACATTACTGTAATAAAGTTATTTTTATGGGTACTTGTACTTTTTTTTCAGTATATTTCTAAATTAGTAATTTTACTTGTACATAACTACGTGTTAAAAGAAGTAATTTGTTACATTTCTACACCCAACCATTATTGAATAAATTATAATTTTTTTGTTTTAAAATGATTCAATGGACGCTGTGAAACTACAAAAAAAAAAAAAAAAAAAAAAAAAAAAAATGACCAGACAACAATCAAATGCATCACATCATAGCCAACCAATCAGATTAAACGATAAAGTAATGCACTGTGCCAAAACAACATTAAATGCTGGTTACCATGAGTTTATAAGTGTAGCTATACTTTAAAGTGTTTTATTAAAAGAAAAAAAAGAAAAAAGAACATTTTGACACATTTTTTACTTTATACAGATGTCTTTGTGGAAAATAAATTAAATTCCAATCATGCAAGATTTAGTCTCTTCCTTTTTAAGTTTATAAATAAAATGTTTACTGTATGCAAGTGAACCGTGGCAAGATTCACTAGATTATTATTTTTTTTTTACTCAATATTTAAAGTCTCTTACCTCAACTTTTTCCTTACATTTCACTTCCCACTGGGCCACACGTGGGTTAACGCGTGCTGCTCGTGGCGCGCAGGACAGGCTTCCGTTTAATCACGTGCTTTACGTAGTTTAGTTTTAGCGCAACTCGCGCTCACGTGCTAGTTACGTTTTGAACACCTGCGTGCGTCATTAGCAGCTCCTGCTGGTGGCGTGGATGTGAAGCTGCTGGGTTTAAAACTGACGTGAGTTTATCAAGAATTTGACCAAAAAAAAAAAAGTTTAATTTCCACATGTTTTTAATGCTTTAATTTAACCAACTTTTCAGGCTAAAGTTTATCCATGCTTTTAACGGAGTGTCAGTGCTAATGTTAGCTAGCTGTGTGTAATTTTTAACCGATGCTATGAACTAACTACCGTGTTAACAATAGACAGTTATGTATATTTAAAGTTGTTTGCATATAATTTGACAAAGTAGTTCTTCAATATAAAAAAGTGAGGGGTAAATACATTTAACCACCCAATTCAATGTTACCAAAGTGGATTTACCTGGAGTAAGAGAAGTCAACGTGTAGCTTAGCTTAGCATTACTAAGCTACTGTGAGTATGATTATATTAATATACAAAAGCTGCTTGAGTTATTAGTTTAAAACCGAGATGGACAGGTTTTATCTCTATTAAGGCCACAGAAATATAATAATATAATATTTCAGTTACAATTACGTTTTCAATTATCCATGTTCAATCACAATTTAATTACGATTACAGTTACCAGCATTTTTCTTTTTTTTACTATTACAATTAAATTACAATTATTATTTATCTACAGAAAGTCAATTACGATTACGTTCTCAATTATGAAAGTTCAATTACAATCATTCACAATTACTGTGCCTGAAATAAATAACGTTGTAAAAGTTAACCTTCCTCTTCTGTTAGCTTTCTGTTAGCATCTCTTATGATAAGGGGTCCTAAATCAGCTGTAAAACACACGAAAAACAAATATCTATCATCTAATTTCTTTCCTATCTATTGGTTACCTTGTTAGGCTTCCTAATCAGTGAAGCTATAGGTTTTAATATTTTTTAAAAATGGTAAAATGTGGGAAAGCTGATATGAAACACATTTTAATAATTGTTTACTACATATGTGTAGAACTCTACATAGAACTGTAATATGGTTCCCCAGTTTTGTGTTAATTTATTGACATTTATTTTTTTTGTAGAATTTTCATGACAATTAAAATTACAAAGTCAATCATCTCAACTCAATTACAATTTAAATAGAATTACAACAGCAATAGATTCTTTAAATTACAATTATAGTCACACCATGATTTTAATTAATTATTAATTATGCGATTACAATTTTAATTGACCCTAACCCTGCCAGAATCCATAGCATTTTACCACGACCAGTTGCTATCAGGGTTGGGCTCAATTACATTCATAAATTACAATTACGTCTTCAATTATCATAGTTAATTACAACTCGTTACGATTACGATGACCAGCATTTTCTCCAATTACAATTACAATTAAAATTACAATTATTATTTTTTCCCTTGAATTCAATTGCAATTGCATTCCGAATTACTAAAGCTGAATTACTGAGCCTTTAATAAATAAGATCATAAAAGATAACCTTCCTGACGATGATTGACAGCTGTTATGTCTTGAAGAAATGCTGAGACACCATTTAACTAGATATTTGAGTTGAAATATATTGTGTTTTTGTACTAATCTCTATGATCTGAAAAAGTCGTTGGTTGAAGTTCCAATGGGATAGATACTTATGTTCTTATGGCGTAGCTGGGCAGTGTAACTGGGGGTTTCCACTGGATACATCTCCGCTGCGCCACGGCACTGATCCGGCTTTGCCCCGCTGTCCGCCATTCCGGTAATCCCCACTGGTTGGTGCACTCCGGTTGGACGACTGTGACGTCACGAGACAGAGCAGTTCTCACGATATCTATATAATTGTGCGAGAACGCAGTTAAAGGTAAACCTATCGGCTCCAGTGGCGCGGCGGAGATGTAACGGAGTGGAGCTGCATCCAGTGGAAATTGGGGGTTAGTCATCAGAGCAGTACGATAAATGGGCGGGGCGTGTTACCAGGGCTCCTCCCGCCGGACCCTACTGCACAGACTCTGGCTCCAAATGTCGTCACATTTGCAAGATGGAAGCATCCCTAAGTGGCGTATTTTGGCTTAAAGAACGTTGAGTGGGAACTGCTACAGTGCGCGCCCACTGTCTGAACTTCATAACAATTCAATTATGATTCCAACAGCAACATATTTTTTCCAATTACGACTACAATTATGACTACGTCACAATTGTAATTAATTACTCATTACAAGATTACAATTATAATTGACCCCAACCCCGTGTTGCTATTTTATTATCATTAAGTGCTTTATTAAACTTGATTTGTGTGTTTGTGTGAGTGAGATTTTTCTTCTTACAGGTGAGGGCGTAGAGACCAAGGTGAAATCATGACGTCTCACGTTACCTTTGTGACACCTGAGGAGCTGAAAACCATCAAACATGTGGATGAAGATAAGGGCTACTTCTCCCTGTCCACATCAGACTCCAGCCCTCTACCTGGGACATGTAAGGGTGAGCGTCACGTGGATGATGGACGCCTTGAAAAACCATCAGAACCATTAAGTCCCAAAGAAGAGGCAAACACCAAACAACACCTGACCTTCCTGGAGGAGGGGGAGGTGAGTCCCAGTACCAACAGGCAGCCCGTGGAGCCTGGAAACTTGGTGGTGGACTTGTTGGACAGCGATGTCGAGGAGCCGTGGAGCATCGGCACTCCGTTGTTTGAATCCTCCATCTGTCACAATCTGAAAGTGACGGTACACGACACCTCGACAGAACAGATCCGGCACGTGTTGGATGAGTCACAGGAAAGTGTTTCCAGTTCCTTCACCACATACCAGGTAACTTTATTATTGATGATAATGATCATGTGATGAAACACCAAACTTCTTAGCTTTATCATTCATTAGATAAGTTACTGTACATTTGTCTACATTATTCCCATAGTCTGTCTAAGGCTGTGCAATTAATCAAACACTCAACAATGACAACAATAACATAATTGAAATAAACAATTAAAAAAAAAAAAATATATATATATATATATATATATATATATTTTTTTTTTTTCAATTCCACAGCTATACACAAACGCAAAAATAATATAGTAAGCACATTTTCACGATTTAGGGTATCTACAAAGAATACAACTTGGAACGCACGAGAAAAAACAACTTTTAGTTGTTTACAAACATCCCTGAAGCCAGATCACGTAAACCGGTCGGTGTTCCTGGCCAAAAATCTATAACGCATTAAAGTTCAAATGGTTCTATGGTAATTTATAAGTGTTCGTGGCAGTTCAATTGCAGTGCACTGCGTTTGTTTACAAAAGGGAACATACTTGAATAATAATTTAATTAATACTTTGCACCTTTTTATTGATTTTCATTCAAATAATATATAATTTTTTGTTTTGTGCCAAGTGATAATTTACTTTTTGGTTGGCAAATAATTGTTTGAATTACCTTGATTTTTTATTATTTCTCTAATCGAGCTCTAAGTCGATCCCTATGTACACAAGGTCAATATTTTGATTATAAGTACACCTCAAGTAAGAGATTTAAAAATAAAAAATGTCATTTTTTATAAAAGCTAAATCATAAAACCCTAATAGTATGTGATTCAATTAAAGCCTAAATCAATTTGATTCAATGAGTTTTTCCTTCACTACTTTATTTATTCTGCATTTCATGTAGTTTATATACCATATGTCATCAATAAATAACTGCTTTCTGCTCTTTTTAAGGTGAAGTCCAAGGTGGTTGTTCCCCACAAACCTGCAGACACTCAGAGGTACTGTAGGTGGAGCTGTGGGATCAGCCTACAGTTTAATACTATGTGCAGGGAAAACAGGGTTAAATTACCTAGTGTATTGTCATGTGTGAAGGTTTGAATGTTTTTTCCTTTTTGAAACATGGATGTAAATGTAGAAATGGCAGTCAAGTGTTTTCGTTTTGCTTATTTCAGGCCAATCTGCTTTGATGAAGTTGAATGGAAGATAAAGAAGGAATGTTATGTCAACTCAGTGCGTCAACACATGAAAGAGAACAGTGCTCACGGTAAGACTGGAACTAAAACAGCCCACATCACAATATCTCTATCTCCTAAAGCTCTGTTTCTCAAATGGGGGTTCATGTACCCCTAGGGGTACGTGATGGCACTACAGGGGGTACTTGAGAGAGGGAGAGGAAAATTAACAAATGAAAGCATTCAAAAATTGGGGTTTAATAATGTAATTTTTTCATTAAAAATGATAATCACACTGAATATTACCAGCAAATCACAAAGGGAGAAAAACAAGAAAAAAATATACTGAACTGTAAAAAGAACAAACAGCAAAACACACAAAATGACACCGATTTAAATAATACCAATAACACAAAAAACGACAAGATTAGCATACAAAATAAGAGAAAATACTGTATATTGAATAGTGACAAGTACAGACAAACAACAACAAAATGACACAAAAACACAAAATTATGATAGTAATTATTTTAGGTACAACATGAACTGAAAATACAAGAGTCTGTCTTTGTTCCACACCATGCAGGAAATGACTGTAAAGTATAAAAACAATAGAAATAAATTTGGTTTCATTCCACTTGTTTACAAAATGAGGTTATTTAAAATGTGTTATCACTCAGTCATTCCATTATTATGCTTTAAAGGTATTTTTTCACAGAATTCCTAAAGTAAGAGAGAGAGGTTCTTGAGCCAAAAATGTTTAAGAACCACTGTCCTAAAGCAAACTGTATCTGCTCGATTTCATCATTAAAAATTCATCATTCACATGCATTGATCTAAAAATTGTAGAGTTGAATTCATTGTTATGGGCACATAAGATAAAGTATTCCTGCAGACTGCATCCACATACATCTGTGGAAGAATAAGTTGCTCATGATTGATTCATATTGAGATAATTCCAGACTGGATAAAAATTATTCTTGTCTTTAACATTTGCTTGTTTATTAGGATCCCCAATAGCTTAAGCTATCAGCTATTCTTGCTGGGGGGTCCACAAATTACACATTGACAATATAATTTATATAATGAAAATAATAATCACATTACACCTACAAAACAGACATTTCAACAATTACAATTCAAACAAAACTCAATAACAACCGACATAAATGCTCTGAAGTATTAGAATCAGTTTTTGGCACTAAAGTTTCTTAATTATGTTGTTTAATGTCACTTGGTAATGAATTCCATTCATACATAGCTTTGTATGTTACTGAGCACTAGCGCTGGGCAATATATCGAGTTTATTATTTATATATTTATTTTAGGAGTCCCTGCTTTTGCTACTTCTCAGAACAGCATGAAAGACAGTTAGATGGATTGCTGAGTGTGTCCTAATCCAGGCCTTCCTCTAAAAAAAAAAAAGCTACACTACAGAACTCACTCACATGTGCTGACTAGAGGAGAAAAAGCCAAAAGAAGCATGTATTGCGCAGCTGATGGTCAATAAATGTGCTTGTATGGCATTTTTCATCAGCAAATTTAACCGGAATTGTCTTTCTGGTCAGACTTTATTTGACTTAAAAATATCAAGCTTTATATCAAATATTACCATTTTGAGAAAACATGTTTTGGTCCATATGGCCCAGCCCTACTTAGCGCTGTACTAATGAAGTTCTTACTTTGGGTAAAATAAAACAACCACTAACTGCATGCCTAGTTGAGTAATGATGTGTTCCTATACTGAAGGAAAGCTTTTGGTATAAATAAGAATTATTTTTAGTTGTCATAATATTCTACAGGAAGACCATCAATGAAAATAATCTGTTTTTAACATATTAATGACATTTGCTGCAACATGAGTCTGTGTTTCATTGATTTATATTGTCTGATTTGTAGTCTCATGTTTATGTGGGTTTAATGATTACCCATTTATACACACACTCACACTGTGATTGTGGTGTAAAATGAAGACGTCATGTTGTGTGAAGGTGCAGTGTCAGAGCTGGAAAACCTAATGGCTCATGTGGCCGACCAGGCCAAAAGATCAAAGGGGGAGACATGGCAGCATCCATCCGACTTCACACGGCGGTAGGTCATTCCCAACGGAGTTGTAAGTGCGAGGAAAGGTGACTGAGAATTATTTCTTAGCAATGGTACTGATGAAATATCAGGAAATTCTGTTATTTGAAACAAAATGATATTCCTCCCCTGTACTGGATGGAAGTTGACTAAACGATTTAAGGTTGTAATGATTGTCATCACACAACTCTACAGAACGCCTGATAACATCTATCCACTTCATTCTTTTAACCTAGTGGTTCTCAACTGGTGGGTCGGAAACCCAGAAGTTTTAAAAATCCTTTGTTTTTATTTAAGAGACCTTGATTTTTCTCTTCCCTCTAAATTTAATTTTTTTTGATACGTTTGTTTTGCATTTCTTGGTGAAACTGTTTAAAAATAATACATTTTCTCAGCAAAACCCTGAAAATTTGTTTTCACTGTGACATACACTTGGATTTTGACATTTTAAATCTAACTTTTCCATATTTCCCTGGAAGTTGTATTTGTTAAAATTGAAAAAATTACACAGATTTGGGTCAGTTTGATGTTGGGTCCCAAAGTGGTATCATTTGAACCACTGTTTTAACTCATTCAACTCTAAAATCATGTTGCATGCTCAAGCCCTCTTCCGACTGACTCGTATTCTGATACTATTTTATTCCTTTTCTAAAACCTCAACTTAGACGACTGTTCATTTTAAAATGGACGATTAGACACATACAAGACAAATCTTTCAATTTCAACATGTTCAAAGCTTTGTGTCCTAATGCTCTTTAACATTTCAGGAACTACCAGAACCGAAACACGGAACCTAAAATGACGCTTCTGGAATGGCAGACCAAAAGCAACAAAGCCCACAAGCGCTTTTCCACAGTGCCAAAAAACTGTGTAAGATTTTAGAGTCAGTGACGGCGGAGACGACGAAGCAGCACTTCAAGTTAGACTCAGTTGTGTTTTGTACAAAAAAAATATTGTGAAAAATATTTCAAAGTTATCTTTGTCAGTGCTGGTTTATTTGTTTTTTTGTTGTTTGAATGTCTTGAACTGTTTGACTTTGCATGCTGTGTTCTATGCTTTTTTGTTTCATTTTAAGGTTGTGTAAATAAGAACTAAGCACTGAAACCATCAGGAATGACTGATATTTTTCAAACTCTTTAAATGTTTTCTCTCTTTCTTCCATCGTGCTTTGCTTTTTTGTGTTCTTAGTGAATGCATGTTAGATTTCAATTACTGCTAAGCACGTATATATAAAAAAATAAAAAATACACTGGCTTTTGACTAAAGCTGCCTCGTTTATTTTTTACATCAAATGATGTTTAAGGTGCATAAAAATGCATCTCTTGTAGAATAACAAATTGCGAAATAACTTATTTTTTGTTATTACCCTAAACATCACTTGGCAAGTCTTTAGTTTCCTGCTTGGAAAAGATAATTGAATTACTTTAACAAAATGTTTTACATTTCGGCTCAAACCCTGTTTATCTGTGCTCCGATTGTATTTTGTTTTTTTTTACTCTTAACAAGATGGAAACAATATTGAATATCAAATGATTATTTAATTTTTTTTCTTAACCAAAGCACAAATAATTTGCAAATTTTACTGCACTAGGGTTTCACAAAGTCAGCCTGACCTGGACTCTAGTTGCTTCTATTGGTGGGTAAAACTTTGAAGGCATTTGATCACAGATATTCTGTGTGGAAGCTCAATAACAAGTTGTTTAATAATTCAGACCATCCAGGAAACGGGTGTGTACAGTATATCTTTTTGATCCTCAGTGTGCTGACTCTTAATAGTCACGTACCTCTACTATACCAGACATAGGCATTTGGTGGTCCCATAACAAAGCGACAAATGTACAAAAAGGTGACGCAAAACTATAACAAGAACACAAAATGACCCCAAAAACATACAAAGATAAAATGACAAATAAATAAAAACCATTAGGCTTTATTCTCTGTGAACAAAATGTATATAAAAATATATTGATAGTTTTAACTAATAAGAGCCTAGCCGATAAAAACAAATTTTTGCTAAAAAACTAAGTTTTATTTTAGTCAAAAGATATGACTAATGCTACATCAACTTTTGCTGTCATTAACAGTGTCTGGAATCAAACAGCCATCTTTAGAAGAGAAAAACTTGGCCCGTAAAAGCAGAAACGGCTTCTGGTTTGGTTTTAAGATGAAAAACAAACAAGCTACAGGGAAATAAATATATTTTAGAAACATCAATAACGCTTATTTCTGAGAATCAGCTGTTAAACGAGGGTCCCTTAACATTAAAGACTGGTCAAAAACAAGCGAGCTTATACAGCCTCCTTATTAGTCATTACACACATCAGTAGACCAAGAAATGAATATTTGCTTCCTTTAAGTAACATGGCAACAAATTGGTTCCTATCGTTGACTGTAGAAGTATGTGGGTTCAAAAACTTGTTTGCTGTCTCACTAGAAAAAGTTTGGGGTGTTTAACTTTCAATGTGAAACATAAAGAGGATAGCCACAGGGGAATAGTATGAAGGTATAAAACCATGACAGTGATACTGTGTCCTTGAGGATTTTGTTTTTCATATGTCAAATTATGAACAGCACAAGGAATTATAGTTGGAATAAAATAAAACTATTGAACCAGAAACTCACACTGGTTGTTTTATGGATTAAACAATGTAATCCCTTCCTAGAGTACAACATATGCAATAAATGCCTGTAGGGCTGGGTGACATATTGACATTTAATATATGCCAATGTTTTAATGTTATACAATATAAAACAATTCTTTTTTTTTTTAGAGGTTATTTTGTGTAAAAAGTAGTTTTTAGAGTCGAGTAATAGAGCATAGTTTTTTTTTTTTTTTTTCGAAAGCTGCTAAAAAAAAAAAAAAAAAAAAAAAAAAAAATCAAAGAATAAAATTCTCACCAATGTCTCAGATTTATTTTACTGTACTAAGCGGTCATCAGTTTCAATATTCTGGTTGATTGGTTTAGTATTTATGTGTAATTGTAGTTTTTTCTTTCCCAGGCCTTTTCTCAGTTAGGTCAGAATGTTTGTCCCTTCTGATCCAAACCATGCATTTATGGACAAAATTGTGTCAAATCATCATTACAGGTTGAGTAGATTTATTACTCAGGTGGATCCTTTTTTTAATTTCTCAGAACTCAAAGTTTGGCTTTTCAATCACAAACAAATCCCTTGAGCATAATCAGCCCTAATCTGCTGCTCAAAACACGTTTAATATCAATGCTTTGATGTCTCTGAAGAGTGAACAATAAGTGATGCATTTTTTTTTTTTTTAATGTAACTCATGCATGTGTTCCTGCACAAGCTGCTGACTAGACAGGAACATGTATATGCCTGGAACCAGGTTGTCGGGTAAACTTGGTTTCTCTCTGGCAAGCATCAACGTTAGCTGGACAACAGAAGGTTTCTTAACTCTGCTGCTGCTACTTGCTGAAGTCTGAGTGAGCTTCACATGCATTATTTATACAGGAGGGAGAAGCCTGTCTTCTTTGACGTCCTAAAACTGCTTTCAAATCCACTTTTCCCACAGATGCCTTTTCAACGGACTGTTTTTAAAGCCATTTCTTGCTCGTTCCAGTTAGAAACTAAAAGTCTGATTTTTTTTTTTTGGAAAACATTGTTTTATTGAAGCATACACAAGAAAGCATACACCATATTCTTCACATATGAAGTTGTGTAACCTTGTGCATAATAGTTCAACCATGCTAGCCCTCATTAAGCAATGCCTTCATACAGTGGATATAAACATCATGGTGCAAAATTGAAATTTTAGCACATCATTTATTCAAACCATGCATCTTTGCAGAGATCGTTGTTGTGTGGTTCATGAACCCGATGAGGAAAGAGTTTGGTCAACATTACTTTGGGTTTCACTTTCCCAGACTGATACAAAATACTTTAATGTGAGCTTTAATTTGGAATACCTGGTGTTATATTTACAGAGCAGAGTGGATTGTAGTTAAACAGTAATCATCCCTTGAGCAGAGCATAACTGTCAGGAATGATAGTGGACGTACAGTAGTGTAAGTTGTTTGGTACCAAAGGGTTCAAGTGGAATGTTAAGTTAGCATAGTCGACATTGTCCGTTGAGTGGAATCATAGAAAGAAAACCCTAGCCCAGCTAGAGGCATTACACAGCGGTTTCACATTCACTAAAATATATATTCATGGCATTATATTTGTTTTATTTGTAATAACTTCATCGGCCACAAGTGCCAAAAATTTGCCAAATTCAAAACTAATCTCAACAAACTTGGACAGCTGTTAAAACTATTCTAGTTCTACATTAAAATCTTAGTATAACGTTCAGAATTACCAGCTAAATGGGTCATTTAGCTGGTTATACGGTCAACCTCTCAGCATAATTAAACTAAGTTGAGCCACTCAAGCAAGATAAGCGATAAACTAGGGATGTCCCAATAAAACTTCTTCAGTTCTGATATTATACCGATATTACAGCCTTGTGTATCGGCCAATACCGATATTGATCCGATATCAGCATGAATCATACTTTTTTTTTATTTTAAATTTAATAAAATAATAATTACTTATTTTGTAGTGTGAAATGTTAGAAAAGGCTTGATCAAGTGATGTTACTAAAACAGAGAACAATAGGTATGAGAAAAACTAACTCATTTATTATTAACCAATTGGTTTCATACATTTTACCTTCAACATAATATCTACAGTATTCTACAATTGAATAAAAATAAATAAAAAATGAATTTGGGGTGGGGGAATGAATAAAAATCGGTAAATCCGGAAATTTGAATCTGATATTCGTTTTCAGGTTAATATAACAACAAACCGCTATATGTCAATAAATACAAGTGTTTCTTTTTGGAGAAGAAACACAATGAAAAACTCTAGTCACGCTTATGATTGTGATTTATCATATTACTGTAGATCCAGCTATATTATTTAATCAAACATATTAGGGATAAATGCAGGTACATATAATTATCCCTGTATCAGGCCATGGTCTAAGCTTTAGTGGCCCCTAGTGGCTTTTTCAGCTCTATGCAATTACATATAGTCACAATGGGCTTGGATTTCTTACAATCTCAAATACAAAGATAATTATTCATTATCAAACATAATCAACATATCATGTTATCTTTTTTAGCCGTCCAAGCCAAATAAAATGTCACTGTCCTAATTATTGTTGGTTCTTAAACTGACTTACAACACCAGCTATTTGTGTTAAGTATTAGAAGTATTTGTGGTTGACCTTTTGTTCAATGGAATAGAATTCATACATACAACCTCTAGTGAAAAAAGAAGAAATTACACCATAACCTGTAAATATTTGGATAGCATGCTAACATCCAGTTATATGAAAAGCTACATATTGAAATGATGACTTTAAAATCATAGCTACGGCTAAGAGCAACATCTATTACAATTAATAGCTTTCCTGGATATCTGTTACAGATATTTAATAATTTAATTCTGCATAGACGAGATGAACAATGCAGATATCTACAATGTCATTCTGCAGTGGCAAAATTACGTCACTTTTCCTATTTACGTTTATGGGCAAGAGATATCTTAAATGTCATTTTGCCGAGTCAAAACTTGAGTCCAACATATATTCAACTGTATCTCGAGTTTTCACTTGGCAAACTGACACCTGAACAGCATTTTTTTTTTATATTGAGAGGGGTGTGTTACGTCATTTACCATGATAAAAAAAAGAACATGCATACTAAATGACAATGGTGGAATTCATGAATCATGACAAATAGGGGAAATGAGATTACTTGAAATGTTCCTAGAGATTAAGGTTTTTCTGCTGTGAACGTAATCTGCGACACATGAAAACAAGCAGCACAAAATAAGGACCATTTACCATGAAACTGCACAATAACCACATTGTTTATCCCCAGCAGTAACACACAACTGAAAACCATTCTGGGAATTATACACAGAACTTTCCAGCAAATAATTTCCAAGAACAAATATATTATACATTTTTTTATGTTTAAGAGCCAGGGTTGGGTTCAATTACCCATGTTCAATTACAATTCAATTACGATTACAGTGACCAGCGGTTTTTTCCAATTACAATTAAATGGCAATTACAGATACAAAGTCAATTATCTAAAGTCAATTACGACAGCAACAGAAAATTTAAATTATGATTACAATTATAACTATGCCATAATTGTAATTCATTGCCAATTACGCAATTACAATTATAAATGACCCCAACCCTGTTAAGGGCATTGAACATGACTAGGTTTGGTCCGTTCTCACACACTGGTTTAATAAAAACCACTAGCATACGTGATGGACAATCAGGTTTTGTACAGTTCATGTGGACAACTTCGCTCCGAAACTGTATGTTAATAAAAATTACAAATTGTAAAAGCAAGTAAAAGTTTAAAGAAATCTTTTAAGATGTCAAGGATGGAAACATTGTTGCGAAAACATGTAAATCAATTGATCCTATAGGGAAGAAAAGGGTTATGCTGCGTTCACACCGAACGCGTCTTCTGTGGCACCGGAGGCATCTGCCGCACGAAACGTACCGCAAATGTCCCCATTCGATTCATACGCACGTCTGAAGCAAATGGGGCAAACTCGGCGAGTTTCACTGGCTGCTGAAGTGAGGAGCTGCGCTCCTTTTTCTCCTCTCATAAACATAACCCACTCGTGAAAAAAGCCGGTGTGATTAGCGGCTAATGCTATCCCAGCTCAGTGCCGACTTTCAAAGATAAGAACTTAAACCTGCTATTACCACCTCCTCGCTTATTCTCCTCCACGCCAAATCCTTCCTAGTCTGGTCACGGTTATGAAGGCCGTGTCATACAGCTCCAGGTGGTCACACACAGCTTCTACTCCATGGTTGAATGGGTGAACAGATCGGTGTCCGTGTTGACGGCCTGACGTCATCGTCAACAAACACTCTGATTGGCTTTCGTCATGCAAAATGGTCGCAGGAGTTCAATATTTTCAACTCTTGCGAATGTGCGGGTATGCATAAAATCGGGAGCGCGCTCGCACGGCCCACGAACTTGACGTACGAATTGGACCGCACAGGAAAGATTTCACATCTGGGACACATCTATCCATTGACTTTGTATGTAATCTGGACGTACGGACATTTCGTGACGCATCTGGTGTGAACGCAGCATTAAGAAGTCAAAATTTGCCTAAAAACCACACACTGGCTATTGAAACAGTTTTAAGTTCCTCCTCTCTTATTAAACGTACAAGTAGACACGGGGAGGAATAAAAGCCTGCTATTGCATGAGTAATCATTCACTCTACTCCACTCAGGCCTAACCTCTATCGCACCCTTTCAAACTGCTCCAGTCTACACAAGCTGAGCCTACGTCAACTCATCTGTTCATACAATAAATCTGTATCTTTGAATACAAGTTTCCCGCTGCAAAAACAGACCTCATCTATTATGTTTGGATGGCTACTCAAAGTATCCGCTGCTTTTTCACTTCTCTATTTTAAAAGCATTCTTCTCACACGTTGGCGGCACAATGACACAATATAGTAAAAGCACAGAAGAGTAGGAGGAATGTTTTGAAAGGTTCTTCAATAATAAGACTTTAAACATGGTTTAGGAACAAATAAACTGTAACACTTGCCCTCTTACATAATGAGACTACAAGTTTTCTACATCAATTTAATAAAGGTGTGTTAGATAAATAGACACCTCCAAACAAAGATAAAAATATTATATTTACACTTTAAATGACACCTATCTCTGCACACACAGATTCACAGTAAATACTGGGTAAATAATACAACGTGAATGTTAGATACTGGGCTTTTTCCATCTTTCCCATGAATGTATTGGGGACAATTGTTTTAAGGCAATACTATTGTGTGTTAATCAGCCCTCAAATAAAACATTGGTTTCCCATCAGATGCAGGGCAATAAGTCATGTTTTCTTTTAAATTCCTTCTTCCACAAGGAATCTCAACATGACGTCTGACTTGAGGAAAGTCAAAAAGAAGCCCTTCTGTCTCGCTGACATCTACTGATAATGTCATGATTAAGCCCTAAGGTTGTGACTTTAGGCCCGTTTTCTTCCCAATGCTAGCCTTTGGGGTCGTTTACAACAGCGCTCAGTATTCTTAATGGTTCAGTTTCTATTTGTGTTGGAAGTGCAGTTTGTTCACATGCTAGGGGATCCAGTTTCCTTCAAACAGGAAAAGAAGAGTCCATGCTCCTCCATCTCCTCCTACAGATTGTTTTTTTATTGCTTATGTGAAAGTTTTCTTCACTTTCTCTTCGTGGACGCCTGTAGAGTCGAGCCAGTCCAAGAGACCATTATTAAACGATCACGCTCAGTGATGGCAGACCTGCTTAGAAATCCCTCAACCTTAAGCAGAAATACATAATAAAATGCTAAAGGGCTCGTCCTACAAAAAGAATGTAGCATTGCAGGAATCAAAAAGCAAAACACAGCATGTGACTCCAGAATCCAGAAGTTCTATTGTTGAGCTCACGCTTTACATCTTTACAAGTTCCAGATTTTGTTTAACAAATGGCTGCAAAAGGTGGTCAGTTTTATTTCCCAGAGGGGAAAATACGCTGGCCAGAATAAAAACCTTGCCTTTATGACCAACGCGGTTCTGCCTGAGGGAAGACCTAAAAAATTCAGCTCAAAAACGAACACCAGAGCTAAACAGCGCAATGGTGGCTTCTTGTTTCAAGGACTCCACGCTACAATGAGAACAAAACGGTACAAAGAAAAGCAAGGTATACTATAGCAACTACAAAATCAATTGAGGAGATAAAAAAAGGAACCTGTCCTGGGTTTGGTGTTGGAAAATGGGAAAAGAACAGGAAGGATAAGGTCTCTGGCTCGGTCCATGTGCTGATCCCTGCTGGAATTGGTTCCTCTGCAAGCTCTTTACCACAGGCGCCGCTCGGCCCTCGGCTCCCCATTGAGCGTTAGTGGTTGAGCACCTGTCGCAGTCCCTCGCTGCCAAACCGGCAACTCTGTCAGACGAGCTCAAACTGTGCACAAACGCCAAAAACCCACAGCTGGGCGCTTCCACAGCCTCGGGAATGTGGTCGTTCGGCTGAGGGGGTAAACACAGTCCCTGGATCAGCCTAGCAGGCTTCAACGAGGGCCCGCTTGGTTTTAATGAGTCTCTCAAACGAAGAGGAAACATCTTAATAGTCACACTTCGATGATGTTGACAGATGGCATCCTGTTGTTGTTGTTCTTGGTGAACTGTGGGAGAGAATGACAAGCATGAAAACTGACAGGCTTACGTGGAAGGGAGGAGACATTTTTTTTTCTGATTATGACGATGCCTCTGCAATGTTTTATTGCTCTTTTCAGCTTTTGACAAAGGCTTTTTCTGCTCAGAAGAAATGGACATGATATGAGGTTGTTTGTGCCAATCAAAGCAGCGCACATTCAAAGCCATGAATCTGCACTTTGATGCAGATGGCTGCATCATACCTGTCAAGTTTTGGATTTGAAAATGTGGGAAATTTTCTGGCGCCTGCTACAAACCGTCCCCCCACTTCTACCAAGCTTCAGTAGCCCTTATATTTAAAGACGGGTGTACAAGAAATCTAAAAAACCCACTTATATTCCTATGTATAATACAGCCTAAATGAAAACAAGGGTTTATGAAGCACATTTTTTAATTTAATATACTGACAGTTCATATACAAGTCAACACATTGTATATTTACTGTTATGTCATTACATATTTTCTGATATAAATATAGCGGTGTGAAAAAGTGTTTTTTTTTTCTTCCTCATTTATAAAACCCTTCATTTAAAAACTGCATTTTGTATTTACTTGACGATCTGACACATTCAAGTGTGGAAAACATGCAAACAAGTAAAAAATCCGGAAAGGGGCAAACCCTTTTTCACACGTCTTTCATATTTCTCATGCTCACTCGTGGTTCTCTGGTATTCACTAATGACTTATTATACAGATTTGTGGCAGACTTTTTTGAAAGGAGTGTATATTTGTGGTGCTTGTGCGTGGCTGATTTTTTCACGCTGAATTACGTTGTTCCTTCCCCCGTAGAAGACGCTAAAATCTCAGCTACAAACCATACGGAACGTGTAACTGTGCCCCATCCTGCACTATTTAGGAAGGTAAATTCGCTGTCCCATTGTCCCATTTGCACTAATCTCGCAAAAAAAATACGGGAGTTTCCAGGCCAAAACGAGAGACTTGACAGATATGGGCTGCATTGGTCATGCATGTCGCTGCTAAAGCCTGAGGTCGACGCTATGACAGCAAATGAAGCTTCGGTGGAAATGCATCCAGAAGTAACCGGGACAATTCACCTGCCCGGCGCTGAAGAAGGGAGAGGCACCCAGAGAGAGGAGTAGAAGGAGGAGGGGGGAGGGTGGGTTATACCTTACTGCGCAACAGCCCCCCCGACGGGTGCTCGGGAGTGCTGCACTCTGAGGAGTTTTTGGCTTTGTCCTTGTTGTTGTTGGGCTCGTTGTCTTTGATGATGTCGTACTGGCGACAGAAGAGAGCGATCACACCTGGCAGCAGAGAAATAGATTATCCAGCAAACATCCACCATCCTGGTTTGTTGAAGACCTTGGTCCTCACCTGCCCACATGATCAGCACCACCACGATAATGATGAGCTCCCCCGCCCTCAGCTGGGTAGCCTGGCCCACTTCCTCCATTGTCACTTCGTCTGAAAAAGACAAACAGTTGAAGGATTAAGATCAGTGCCACAAATACTTAGTTGTGTACATAGGAAGTAATAAAGTGCAAATATTCAGCTACTGTGATTTAGTTCAGTTATCTATACTTTACTACAGACATGAGCAACTTATTTCACAGCGAAGAAAATGTAATTATCTGATCCAAGGGCCACATGATCAACATTCATGTCAGCATTTAGAATAATGACCAATCTTTTTCTCATGCTGTGGACCTTTTCTCTCATTTTGTCAGTAATAATTTTCAAGTATGATGCTAAGAAATGTCTTGTTCTCCTCTCCTGTTTACACGTACCGCGCCATGTTTTCTCGGAGAGCAGTGGTCATGTGACCAGGTACCTCACGTTCTGTCACGTGTATTTGCAGGAAAAGTGTTTCCATAGCGATTTTGCGACACATTTCAATATCGAAACGTCTGAAAAACCTCCTCATGAAAGACTTTTTAGCAATATTTGGGTGGTTTTTTTTTCCTCAAAATTTAGGTTTCCATCACCAGTTTTTATTGCACTATTTAGATTTTGTGCATTTCCAAGGGTAATGGAAACGCAGCTATTGTCTCTTTTTCTCTGAACGTCTTACTCAATCCAATGAATTTTCAAGATGCATTTATTTCACAGCTGTTCTGTTCTTTAAATGGTGTTGTTCAGATCTCATTGCCTTCTCTGCGTTTAACAGTCAGTTTCATTCCTTCCATTACGGACGGCCGCTAACTCAAAGCCACATGGGTTTTTAGGCATTCGGAATAAAAGGAGGTGTTCTGTAGTGGTTTTAGTGAACCTTCTAAAAAAGCTTCATCTGGACCTATGGGGATCGTACATACAAAGATGAAGATGAAACGTTAATCAGTGGGATCAATTCAACCCAGCCTCAGTGAAATCCCTTCATCACCTTTGAAGTGTTAGCAGCAGAACAGGAGCATGTGCACAGCAGCCTGCCTGCGGGTGCCTGTGGCCTTCTATCTCACAGAGCAGCATCAACACGCACTCACATTTCCTCGCACTGCTGAGCGTGAAGAAAAAGTCCTAAGAGTGAGCGAAAGTTCATGGAGAGCACTCGTGTACTCTTTGTATTAAATGTAGAGGGTGACATTTGGAGGGGCTCAGCGTAGCAGAAATGCTCCAGCAGCTACTACAACAAACACTTCTCGCTGATCGATTTGGCCTCAATGACTTGTATTGAATAAGCTAAGACACAGAGGCTAGCCGCCATCAGCCGGGCTAACCGCTCAGCTGGAACACCTGCAATGCTCAGTGACCGACACAAGCGCTGAATGTATCATTTCACTTAATTCTAACATTTCAAACCAGGAACGTGAAAGGGTATCATCTGGAATTCATTTACATTTTCCCCTCGGGTGAAAATAAAGCTTTTAAAATGCTGAAGATTTTTGTTATAGGATTGAAAGCTAGAGTTCAATGTTTTCATTTAAGAGATTTAAAGACAAACTAAACCCCAAAATAACTTTTTTTTTCTACTGACAACAAATGTATTTTGGCATCAAATAGTGCTTCTGGTCCAACTTTCAACATTTTATTCAAAGTATTGAAATTTCCAGTTTTCGGCCTTTGTTTTTTCATTTCGGTTCTCGGTTTCGGCTAAGAATTTTGATTTGGTGCATCCCTAGTATTAAGTAGGTAATTAGCATAGCATAGACTGTTCTTTGGAGATTTTATAGAACAAACTGGGCGTGTCTTCACTGCTCCAGGAGTCCCGCCCATAAAAAAAAAAAAAAAACATTTTTCGAATTTCCCCCTAGTGGCAGATCACCAAAACTAGAGGGTTTAGTTACTCTTGAAATATAATAGTTCCAGCGAGATTCATTTTTGAATAGTATGTTAATTTGAGGTTTCATTTATTCAGACAAGGTTTTTCGGGACATTTTTTATCTCCTGACATGTTTCGACTGTCAACTGCCAGTCTTCATCAGAGGAGTTCTGTTGATCTCCTTTGATGGTTCCTTTGAAGTTTCACTTGACTTCCATGTAATACTTCCAGCTAGATTCATTTTCACAATAAAGACTGACAGTTGACTGTCGAAACATGTCAGGAGATAAACATTTCCTGAAAAACAAATACAAATAAACAAAACCTCAACTTAACATACATAATGTGTGTACACAGGAAACTGTTGCTTATGTGGCTACCAGAGGCCATGTCTGACATTTCTTTATCTTGAGCAAACAGTCCCGTCTTGGAATGCAGAAGAGAAGAGATGAAGGAGCAGTTCTGCAAGAAGCTGGGATTTTAAGTGTTCCAAGCTTTTTCCCATTATTGGTACATACACCCCCTCCAACTTGAGCGTCTGTTAAGGACTTCTGGTGTTTTCTCACCTGCCGTTTGCTTGGAACATGGAATGTAACACTGGTGCACTCCGTACCATGGAAGGCTGACAAGGCATGAAAGGTTTAAAGTGGTCAAAACAAAACCATATGGCTCTGCATACTGTACGTCCTCGGTGCCAAAACTCATGTTTCTGTGAATTTATGGAAGGAATGGAGGATTATTTAGACTAGTTATAATTCCAAAGAAAAGCAAATATATCAATTACTTCTCCTCAAAATGAAAAGTGATGAATATTCAGGATCATTTCGATGTTTTCTGTTGCATCTTTATAGAAGTCGTTATGCTAGGATTGGCTAGAGCAGTGTTTCTCAAATGGGAGTATGTGATGGCACTACATGGGGGTACAGAGAGAACGAAAAATTAACAAACAAAAGCATTAAAAATATGGGGTTGAATAATGTTTATTTTTTGTTAAAAATTATAATCATACTACATATTACCAGGAACTCACAAAACAACAAGAAAAACACAAAATAAGAGAAAAATATACTGAATAATAAAAAGAACGGACAAACAACATACACAAAACGACACCAAAAATACACAAAATGATGATAGAAATGATCTTGAATAGAACATGAACTGAAAATAAAATTAGCAGTCTTGGTCCCACACCAGGAGGGAGATGAGCAGAAATGATATAAAACATCTGTTCAGGAGGCACTAAATACTTTCATTTTTTTTATTTACAAAATGTGTTTATTTCAAATGTGTGTAATCACTCCTTCGTTCCATCATTGTACTCTGAAGTTATGTTTTCACACAATTCTGAGCTAAATATTCTAGTCGGACATGAGGGGGATTTGAATTTAACAAACAAGTTTGAGAACCACTGGCATAGAAAACATCCTGGCTTTTCTCCTCGCTATCTCTGAGATTGATGAGGATTTTCTGATTTAAATATAAGAAAATAGGAATGTAACGATTCGCTCAACTCCCGATACAATTCGATTCACAATACTGGGTTCACGATACGATTCTCTCACGATTTATTTTACAAAATGGGACTGTAGACAAAAAAGAATCTGTACTATTTTCCTTTTATTTTTCATTGTCAAAAGAATCCCTTGATAAACTATTCAAAACAATGCAATTTAACTAAAAATAAATCTTGAATGAAATAAATAAAGGAATAATACAAATGAAGAAGAAGCCTATTAATTTAAATTCTGGTTCTATAGTAAACAATGCAAAACTGCAAATAGTTCTTTTTCTTTTTAAAAGTGCAACTGAAAATGTATTTTGTGCCTTAACAATTAATAATAAAAAACAGTCATTGCACTGTATTTACGTCAGATATTTGTTTGGACCAGCAGAGGGCGCTGGTAACCCAGTGGTCGGTTGGGATGCAGCTATTCTAACAGTGAAGAAGAGATGCTATGCGCTAGCAGACAGAGCTAATAGCAAAATGTGACTTTTACAGATATTCTCGTAATATTACAGATATTCTTTCGGTGCTAAAGGGGTAAGGAATCATTTATGAACATGTTTAAGAATAGAAGGCTGGCAGAAAGAAAGTAGTAGCAAATTCCGCCCACCGCCTAAACTTCTGGACAAGAAAAGGATAAATATATAGCGCCCTTTGCTGTTTAAAAAAAGTACTGCGATTCAATTTTCAGAGTATCGATGTGAACCGTGATACCTATGAATCGATTTTTAACTGCCTTACGATTAATTGTTACATCCCTATTAGAAAACTATTCATTTTCATTTAATATCTGTTTTAATCATTGCCTTGTGTCATATTTTGATGTTGTTAACCTTGATGTCTAAAGTTTCTGGAAGACTAAAGTTCATTAAAGGATGCTTGCATCATTATTTATGTGCAGTCAGTTTTTCGCTCAGTGCTTGTGTGTAATTCCAATAATTTCCTCGGAATGTGCATCTGCAGTTTGTGTTGCTTGCTGACACTAATTATCAGGACTTCCTCTGCCTGCTCCGTCTGCGACCTCTCACACTTTTCTGCTCATCTCTTCCCCCTCTTCTTCACTTTGTCTCCCTCCCTTCTGGAGTAACTTGGGATTTCTTTCATCTATCACTTCACTACTTCCTTTGATCTCCCAAAGCCTAAAACTTATCATGGAAAAAGGAAATGATGAGAAACACAAATGCCTGACTGCATTTCAGGCTTTTCCTCTGAGACGAGTGTGACGCGACAACAGAAGGACTGAGCAGCTGAGCTGTGATGGAGAATAGTGACGTCGCCTGTCGTATCAGATCATAGTCTAACCCTGAGACACACTCCCAGCTGTGCAGGATAAAGCATTGAAGGAGAACAGAAGAATGGAGGAAAGATCACTGGCTGTGTTCAAAAGCACATACTAGCGTACTACTCATACTACGTCTGACGTCAAAATGAGTATGTAGTGCATTCCAATTAGATAGCATGGAAAGATTGAGTATGCAAGAAATACCCGGATGTATACTATATAGAGATATTTTTCAAGTATGCAAGTCATACTCAACCGTCCCATGATACATTGCGAGCGAAACGTACAATCTTCCTGGGACTGGATTCAAGCCAAAAGTCAAACATCCCCTTTTCAAAACAAAAGTATCTCTTCTTGTCTTCCATTAGTTTTTTTATGCTTTTGTAAATAGGACTCTTGTTTTGAAGTTAACTGGAAGCACAATGGCGGATCTGAAAATCACTGAAATGTCGGCATGAAATGTGTTTCCGAGAGTTTTATGGATCAAATGACCACATGTTGATATTCTACTTGGTCACTTTCTGGCTTAAAATGCTTTCAGAACTTTCAAAGGTGGAAAATTAACAGAGATATTTAGCCTCAGTGTGCTTCAGGTTTTTGTCGTAGGTTCGAAATGTATACTAGTACAGTGCCCGTCAGAAGTCTGTATTCATATAGTAAGTAGAGTTGTCAATTATGGCCAAATGAGTTGAATGTTTTTGAAGGTTGGATGAACAAAGAGGTGTACATACTCTGTATTCTGTAGTGTCATAAAGGGGTATATTTGCGGGTGCAAAATAAAATAGTGTGTGTGATTTCCCTTGTTTAATTGTATGGGACATGTGCATGATAAATGTGTTTGTTGTTTTCTTTTTTTACTCATTTTTATATTTTTTTGTTTAGTGTATTTTTCTGTAATGTATGTTTTTTGGAGTCATGTGTATTTTTGTATCTTTCTGTTGTGTTTTTGTACATTTTTAATATACTTGCCATTGTAGTGTGATTCTGGAGCCATTTTGTGTATTTTTGGATCTTTTTTTAGTGTAGTTTTGTGCATTTCTGTTGTCATTTTGTGTAATTTTTTTGTATATATATATATATACCTGTATATATAGTTTTGTGTATTTTGAGTCATTTTCATATTTTTGTCATTTCGTGTGTGTGTGTGTGACTCGCTACTCTGTGGCTCTCACACACACGTGAACGCACATCAGTGACTCACATCGGGCCCAATAAGTGAGACTTGAGAGCTTTGGTAGTAGACGCCCCTCCCCCCTCTTCGGTCTAAACTATCTTCCCCTCTCTCACTCGTATGTTTGCAGTCCGTGTCTGCTTGGCTGTGTGTGCAGCGATCGGCTCTGGCTGCACACGTGACTCTAGCTCGCCACTGTGCAGTAAAATAGATATAGACACACTGAGGTCAAAGCTGAATAGGTTTGACTTCTGGGCAAACTTGAACGTGCCATTTCGGTGAAATAAAATTTAAATAAAAGATTTGGAAATTACCAAATTACTCCAAAATAACAGATGCACAAACTCGGTGTATCTGGAAGCCATTGACAAAGTTTCAGGTCGAACAGGCCACTCCACACACAGCTTTTATAGATAGATTTCCAGAGGTGGATTGAAGTCTAGCACTCAATGGATCAGGGCTGTTTTGGCTGCCAACAACTGGAAAGTATCCTTCAATATCTCAGGAGAGTGGAGTGCCAATGAGAGCAGGAATAGATGAAGTGTTTGCTCCTGCCAAAAGCGAATTGATCGCCCCTGGCAGTTCACACTAGTTCCTTGGTTTTTGGTGATGTTTGTGAAAGATGAGGTGTGAAAAGATGCATCAGAGCACGGTGAAGGAAGCCCTCCCCTCCCCTCTGTCATTTCTTTACCCTGAGTTGTGGTCAGCGGCTGCAGCTGAAAGCGTTCTGTTGTAAAATTTCATTTCATGCTTTGTCTCTTTATTGATTATTATTTGTCTTTGAGATAAAATTGGTCAAAACATCGTCCAAAGGCTGCGTTGACTTTGATGTTCGGCCTAAAACAGATTTGTTCTCAAGTGTGAGCTTGTTGGGTTGGATGTCTGCGCCTCACCTTTACTCTTAGAGGCCTGAGTCTCCGCCTCCCTCGGTGTTCGAAAGCGCAGCGGTTCGCTCAGTGGACTCGTCCCGGACATGCTGATGGACTGGACATGCACGATGTAATCCGTCTCCCCGTCCAGGTCCCATAATGCACAGGAGCGAGTGGTGGTGTTGACTTCCTGGATGAACCGCAGCATGCGCACATCTTTCTTCTGTTAGAGACAATTGACCATTAAAGTTTGAATTGGTAATGAACAAGGAACTGAGCAACAAAATAACAGATTGAGATGCCAAATTTAGACAACCACCTGCGCCCCTTGCATGCATATGTTGATGATTGGGGTAAACCTAAGGAAAACCATACAATTATGGGAAAACGTGCAAATTCCACATTGTGTGGTCTCTGTACAAAGGTTCCTAGAGCTTCAGTCAAATTAAATTCAATACTTTTTATTGAAATAAAATTTAAGACCAACTTCAAAGTAAACAAAATTGGGGGGAAAAAAACGCCACATCAATTAGATAGAGTTAGGGTAATTTTTTTCCAAGTGTCTAGTGCAGACGTGCAACTGGCGGCCCCCAAAGTAAACACGCAAATACACAAAATGACAGTAAAATACACAAAAAAACTGACTAAAATAAACCAAATCACTCCAAACCCCCCTAAAAAAAGATAACTGCAAAAATAACCAGAAATCTATAAAACAACAAAATTACAAAAAATAAAAACCATTAACAAAAGCTATTGGGAAAATCTTCGTTGGACAGACAATTTTCGTAAAATGTACATTTCCCCATGTTGTTGAAACTTGCTACAAGCATGACGCGCATCTGCAACCACGTCACAAATTTGTAGTTAGTTACGCTGTCGTGATTGCAACAATGTTAGGGTAAATTATATTAAAAAAAAAACATTTATTTTGAAATGTGAGACTTATTACAATCATAAAATCGTACTTATGTGTTAAAATTTAAGACTTTTGAAACACTGATTCAAGACATTTTAATTACAATTAAAGCCCTATTTTTAGATTCATTAATTTCATGTTTATTAAGAATTTTTAAGGAACCGTGGGAACCCTGAGTACAACATAGGAATCAAACCCAGCCTTCTTGCTGAAAGGACAACAGTTGGAACCACTACTACAGCTCCACCACAGGAGCTGAAAAACGTTACTCAGTCATCTGGATCTTCTCCGCTGGATGGGTCAAATATTTCAAAAGTTGTCTGGTCTGCCCTTTCACTTTATATAGACTTTATTTAAATTTGAAAGGGACTGTGCACATCATAACTGCTCATACACTCCATAGGCTTTAAAGAAGAGGTGTGTGTGTGTGTGAATATGTAAGGCTTATTTGTTACAGTTCAGAGGAAATAGACTCAACATGACAGCAGACAACTTTAGATGAGCTGACACGTGTCTCCACATTAGGGGTGTGGGAAAAAAAAAAATCAATTTCACGATATATCGCGATTTTTCGGGTGCCAATTTTTTTTTTTTATTTAAAGAAAAAAAAAATATATGTAATTTTTTAATTTTTTTAAATCAATATTTTTGTGCATTTGTGCAATATTTCAGTGGTTACAATGCTTTCAATGTGTTGCAATGGTTACTTGATTTAATGATGGTAGTGTGTAACAATGCATTTTCTTTTTTTTCAGTGAAAAAGTGCAAAAACACTAACAATAAATAATAAATAGGATGTTTTGAAGCAAATGGTTTAGACTCAATTTGTCCTCTGAATGATCAATATTTTCTGATGAACATATACAGCAACTTGATTTTTCATCTCTACATTTAATTTTGACATTAACTGGGTAGAATATCGCAATATTATCGTATCGCGGCCCAAGTATCGTGATACGTATCGTATTGCAACATCCTTGCCAATACTCACCCCTACTCCACAGTGGATTAAAACTCATGAAAAGGACACATAGTAGTAAACTTGGTTTAAAGTTATAGTTTAGGCCAGCAATTCTCAACTGGTGGGTTGCGGACCTGTACTGGGAAAGGCCGCAGACAGCTGGTCAAAAATAAATAAATAAATAAATAAATAAATAAATACTTATAGTCTCTCATGTTGGACTTGTATTTTATTTTGAAAGAAATTTTTCGTTTGACAGGCATGCTGTGAAATGCATGTTGCACAGGAAAATATTTAGATTTACATTTTATAAAAGATTATATTTGCATGTTTTCATCAGCTGTTTTTAAAAACCGAAATTTGGTTGGTTCAATTAAAAAAAAAAAAAAAAAAAAAAAAAAAAAGTGTGTCGCGATTTAATGACTGTGGCAAAATGTGGGTCCCACAGGGTCAGACCAGTTGAGAACCCCTAGTTTAAGGAACTTCAAGTTCTTATTTAAAGAAAAAAATTACAGGTAAATGAGAAGTGTATCCGTATGCTTATGTTTCCAAAAATAAAAAAAGAATATTTAAAAAAAAAAAAAAAAAACACTTCGTTCACATCATACTGCGTGTTACGCACCTGTTGTGTGATGGCAAAGCCAATGACGGGGTCTCCCTCGGGGATGTCCCATGACACCACAGCAGAGTTAGCCTTCACCTCTCTGATGGTCACATTGACAGGAGGAGACAAGCTATCTGTAAACACACACACACACACAGACACACCTCTAAGCTGGTATCCACTGGCTTCCATCACTCAACCATGTGAATCCCAACGCAACCATCAACTGTTGAAAGGCTTGTTATTTCATCATAATCAGCGACAGTGAAATAGGATTTGACAGAGTGAAAACATTAAGATGTCATCTTACAAAGCCACATCATAAATACTTCCAACACTTTAAATCTATGAATAACAGAATTAAAACACTACTTGCATAACATTTTGTTAAATGGCAAAACTGATCTATTTGTAAATGAGATTGAAACAGAAGCTGTCAGCATCGATCGAGGAATTAATCACAATGATTTCATCAGATCATCTACATACAGTCAAACTTGGGTTTTAAAATAGGATGTGCTTCCAAATAAAAGCAATCTTTCATGTGAAAAATGGTAAAATGCATCGTCAGTTACAGAGTCCTGTAATATCTTTCTATCATTTTCAGGTGGAATGGACTGATGGTAGAAAATGAAGCTCAGCAGGAGTTTTATTAGTGAATGACAACCTGAGGATGGGATAACTGTGTTAATGATGGCACAGTGCAGAGCCACATGTTGGTGGTAAAACAGTGATTAAAAGCATTTTAATGGTAAAAACTTTAGGAATATTCACTATGTTCTATGGATGTCCCGACAGAACTGTTTCACTCCCGAAATGATACCGATATTTCAGCCTTGCATATCGGCCATTGCCGATAATGATCCGATACGATATCAGCACGAATCATACATACTTTTACTGCTTTTTTTGTAGTGTGGAATGTTAGAAAAGGCTTGATCAAGTGATGTTAATCAAACAGAGAACAATAGTCAGCAACAGTAGGTTACTATGTTGGAGTGTGAACCACAGTCACCTATTGATAGGAGTGCTGCAGTCCGATAAAATCCGATTTTCTTTTTCTGGCTGATATCGGACCGATATCGGATTGGGACACCTCTACTATGTACATAAATGACCTACCGCTGCTGTGGAACACAGTAATGTAGGGTTTTTTGTTGCTGTTTTTATGATTTTAAAATGCTTTAAAAATGATTTTATACTTGTTTTCAAGCCTTACATGAATCACTTTGAATGCCTTGTTGCTAAGATATGCTTCATAATGTTGCCTTGCTTTGTTGGGCCAATATATAAATACTATTCAGAATAATCATAGCTTTAATCACACAAACATTATTGCCTTTATTGTAACTTCTGAGAATTTTCAAAGAGAAAGGCAGAAAAGCGCTGAAACGGAGACGTCAGAGTTTTTTTTTTTTTTTTTTGGTTTATTTTAACGAGTCCATCCAGTTTTCTGGCGGCCCACCCACAATCAAAATCCTGGTGCCATTCCTGTTGTGAACTTGAACATAGACTTATTCTTAATAGATACTGATGACTGGATCCTCACCATAAAAGCTAAAGCTTTAAAGATCTTGTTAAATGACTAGAATTAATCATTAGGATTGTGATGAAAATAGATGAGCCGTTGACCTCTACAGTCGCACCTCCTCCACCCTTAATTGAAAATAACTCTAATTAAGCTGTCAATGAGTTATTGAATGTGTTAATGGCTCTTTGATGGCTAAAGATTACCCAGCTGCCATTAAAGAATGATGATATAGCACTTGTCTAACATCCACACAGCATCACTTTCCCTCGAGCCTGACTTTCTTTAGTGAAGTGATGAGATCTGCAGCACAGGTGGTGAAGCTCTGATGTCTGAGGTTTTCATGTTGGCATAGCGCTGTTGGAAACACATTTCTCATCAGAGGCCTGAGGGACAGGCTTCAGGGACTCGGGGAGAGCGTTTGGGACTAAAGACGTCACAGATCGCACTCATTATCTCATCGCACATCCTCGCTCTATTTCTTTCTCTCAATCACGAGTGCTCACTCAGCTCTGAACTGCCCTGAGGGGAGGTAAACTCCCTTATCAAACACTGACCAGAGCTTTCTTTATACAGGCTAAAAACTCACATCATACATTAAAGTGTTTTTAGCTTTTAACACTTCTTACATTCTATACTTTCCACACAATCTGCACAAAGATCATTGCATAAAGAAGCACGGAACAGGTGCTAATCTTCATTTAAAAATCTGAAATTATATTTCATTGATGGAGGTGACCTGAGACCTTCAGAGCACTGGTTTTTAACTCTATCAGTATAATATCAGTATATTGCGTTTCATGTTGTACCCATTTTCTTGTCACATCCGTGTCAGTTTACACTTTTCTGCTTCATTGCTTTTCCCTTTTTAAATGACTTTACTGGCTGTTAAACGTCCCAAAATCGTGTTAACCATTATAATTAATTTCATATTTCTCTGCTGTATCTGTGCCGAATACACGTGCTAAAAAATCATACAAGAACTTTGCATGAAGTTTCCCGTCTGTCTGTTTGCTTATTTTGCTACACATTAGGCCACCTGTTTTATTATAAGAAATTATGCGTAAATGCATGATATTGTCCTAAAATGTGCTTGTGAAAATATAGTCTCATAAAAACTCATAAGCAGCCGTGTGATTGGAGCGGTGTAATGTTTCTGCTGTGACGTGTCATCAGGTAAAATGATCACCAGTTGCCAACAGCTGAACCGATCTTTGTAAACTGGCCAATGACTGACCTATCACATGACCTAAACTGGCCAAATAGGGGCGCCGTGTACGGATAGAATGTCGCTATATATATACAGCAATCATACGGGTAGCCACTGCCTTTAATTAACATTAAATAGCCTCTTCTTGTTATTTGGTCCCCCACTTTATGTTTTTTCATTATTCTTCAGCAGAGAGGAGCGACTTTTATCACACTGGGGACACAAACATGTCTTTTACATATTTGATGTTCTTCTGTATGTTTTTGGAAGGGTTTCGTGTATTTTTGTTGTTCCTTTACATATTTTCCTCTCTTCTTGTATTTATCTAGAATAATTTTGGCCATCTATTTTATTTTATTTTGTGAGTCATTTTGGTGCATTTTTCCTTTTGTGTGTTTTTTATGTTCTTTTGTGCATTTACTTTGGGGGGGCCTGCACAAAATTAGACCGAGGGCAGAATGTGACCCTAGGGTGGCCAGTGGCCAATCTCTGGTCAAACGCTGTTTCCATTTCTTGGCGATACATTTTTTATTAAACGTCTTTCCTGCTCCACTTTATTGACTGAGTGGAAACCTCTTTCAGCGGCACATTCAGAGTTAACTACTTCTGTCAGTGAACTGAGACACCTCATCATTGGCTGAACTTCGTGTTTCTATAAATGAACATGGCCCTCCCACTGGCCCGGAGAAAGCAGCAGAAAGAGGATAATCTGAGAGAGGAGAGAAAATTACAAATGAATAATCCATTATATCTACAATTCAAGGCATTTTGTAAAGCACTGCACCTCATACTTTACGTCTGTTCGGCAAAGAATGTCTTAAGCCTCTACAATCATCCTCCAATCTAGAACTGGCATGTTGACATTTTACGTATTAGGATTTTGTCCTTTAAGGTAAACCTCCTCTCTTTAGCACCTGTTCTCTTCTTTTGTCAGTGTGTCTTTGATTATTCGATAAAAGTGGACGTTGACCATAAATTAATATGAATAAATAGAGAGGATGAAGTCAGCCAACTTTAATTAAACACCACACAGATGTCTTTATAAACTCTCTGGGGCACTAAATCTGTCACCTGAGAGATGAGGGTGACTTTGAGCCATAACCCAAGTGTGTGTGTGTGTGTGTATTTATTGATGATCAGAGTGACAGCTCCTTGTCTAACCCACGCTAAGCAGGGTGAGTGGTGACAGACGTCCTCCTTCATCAGTGAAAAGATGAAACACACACACACACATTCCTTGTTTCTCATTCAAATTTTGAGACAAATCTCACAATTGTTCTTCAGGCCTGAGCCGTTTCTCCACTAGTATCAGGAGTCCTGAACTCAAATCCTGGCTGCCGTCCACACATTTTAGGTATTACTGCTCCAACAGACCTGAATCTGAAGTTGCACAGTGAGAAATCCTTGCTAACTCATTCAGTGCCAGCCATTTTCAGAATTTCTACCTCCTCAGCGCTAGCCGTTTTAGAGTATTTTGACTGATTTTTATAGACCTACAGAAAATTTTGTCCTATGACAACCAGATTCTGACAGATTAGACTCTCTACTTTCATCAGGAAAAGAAAATGCTTCTAGCTTGTTTCGTTCTTCCGTAATCTGCAGTTGAATAGAGGAAAGTTTCACACAAATCGCCAGTTTGTAACAAAAAGCTGAGAAAAACGTCTTTTCCTGAAAAAACCTATTAGTGACTTAGAAGCATAAGTCTATAAGTATCGGTTTTTTTTTCAAAACCTTTTCTGCTTTTTCACTAAAATGTGCAGGTAGGTCTTCACAGAAATTATGTCACTGTTTGTTGAAGCAACCAATATACTGTTTACTGGAACATTGCACTATAATGGTGTCACTGGTAAAAAAAGACCCTATGTTTTGTTCACAGAAAGCACTATTGGAGATACTTATTTGTTACTTATTTGACACTTATTTACAGAAATGTTGCACTAAAATAGTGTCACTGTTCATAGGACACTTCTTCAATTTATTGTCTTTCACAGATATAAAATAAAAATTGCATTTTTTCACTTAATCTTTTTTTCTTGTTATGTCATAGATTATCATAGATTGATTTCTAACCAATATATCGATAATCGCAGCATCGTCATATCGCGAGATAGTCGTTATCGTGAGCTTTGTATCGTGTATCGTATCGTGAGGTACCCAGAGGTTCCCAACCCTAGTAAACAGTAGCGCTCTGGTGTTAGTTGCGGTGTAAATCATACATGTAATGGATAAGAAACACACAATTGAAAGCTCTGAAGCTGCATGTGAGCATGTACCTCACTCGCCACTCACGGACACGGAGACACGGTTAGCTTAGCATGTCGGCAGTAATACACAAAAAAAAGAGAGCAAAGGATCACAATTTGTAATTCCTATAATGCGAAAATAAGTCTGCAAAACAAAACGCTACCTTATTCACCATAAGAAACCACCACACCACTGAGTATGTAGAATTTAAAGCTAGAAATTAAGCTAATGCTAAAGCTAAGCTAGCGCGTCAAATCATGACAGTAAAATAGACCATCCTAAGTCAATCTACTGCAGTAATTCCTCTCTCAACCAGTAGAAAATGCTGTGCGTGGAAAAAAAAATACCATCATATACATTTTTGGTCAAACCGTCCAGCCCTACGTCTACATCTGAGCATGATAATGCTGGAACAATTCTGTACTGTATCTCTGCAAATGTCTAAAGCCTCTGTTCTGGGTCACAGAAAGGTAGCCACAGGCTGGTTGTTTCCATGAGACACACTATGCTAAAGCGCTAGCATAAAAATTGCCTGTTAGCAGCATCACGTTTCAGTGTTTACACTCATTTCAGATGAAGCAAAGCTCCAAGTGTTTGTCCTAATTTAATTGTCAACTTTAAAATGCCTCACACACACACACACTTCACGCTCATGGACGCAAAACAGCTAAATGCTAGCAGTGAGTAAACTGGCACTTTGTATGGATAGTGTGACAAGCAGCAGATGGGTGATGATATCGAAGCCGTGTGGGTTTGGAGAAACATTTCTGTTGGGGGAAGAAATTAAACGCTGCTGCAGCCATTATGACTCAAAAGTGTGAGCCCGGGGGGAATTGGGTGTCTACAAATTAGCACACGTTGATTAATGGCGTCGCTAACAGCAGGAACATGGGAATTGCACTTGGTTGTCGCTCCGTTTCTCAGAGCTTGCCGTGGCACCTCGTCCTCAGCCTCATTCATAGTTAATGTGCCATGATAAAGCTATCAGGGTTTGGTGCTGATGTGTGCACTGCCCTTGCATGTGTCGGAGCAGACCTCGGCATTAGGCCTCGTCTAGGCTCATACACACATCCACGTGCAGCAGAGGAGTTGAAGGTAGAGCTGCTGGAGTGTCTCCTCTAGAAACATCTGGTGTTTGACACGTGTGCGGTCAAACTGCTACTGCGTGTCATGTTTCAAAATTGATTGCCTGTAATGTGTTTTTATGAGAGGCTGACAACTGTTTTACAGTCTCCCATTTAAAAAAACATTACATAAACCACAATAGGGAACTTCCCTGCAGATTTCCTCTTCACATTATTTATTCCGACCAAGTGATTTGGTTAGACGACAGACATTCCAACGCACTGGGACATCTTACGGATCATATCACTCCGCTGTACAGCTGATCTTAATACCGTTGATTACATCTTGGGCTACACTCCGTAAACCGTCACCACGTTCACACTTCAGTTCTCAATGCACAATTCAGATTTTTTGAAAAACTCCGATATTTTTGTGTGAGTGGTCATTTATATTACATATTAAATGCATTAGGGATGTAACGATTAATCGTAAGGCAGTTAAAAATCGATTCATAGGTATCACGGTTGATATCAATTTTCTGAAAATTGAATCGCAGTACTTTTTTTAACCACAAGTGGAGGCGGCGGGCGGAATCTGCTAATACTTTCTTTCTGGCCGCCTTCTACTCTTAAATATGTTTATAAATGATTAATTACCCCTTTAGCACCGAAAGAATATCTGTAATATTACTTGAATATCTGTAAAAGTCACGTTTTTCTATTAGCTCTGTCTGCTAGCATAGCTTCTCTTCTTCACTGCAAGATATCTGCATGCCAACCGACCACTGTATTACCAGCGCCCTCTGCTGGTCCAAACAAATATGGCGTAAATCAGTGTAATCACGTTTTTTGTTTTTTTTTAAGTCCAATTGTTAAGGCACAAAATACATTTTCAGTTGCACTTTTAAAAGAAAAAGAACTATTATGCAGTTTTGCATTGTTTATTATAGAACCAGAATTTAAATTAATAGGCTTCATTTTCATTTCTATTATTCCTTTATTTCATTCAAGATTTATTTTTAGTTAAATTGCATTGTTTTGAATTGTTTATCAAGGAATTCTTTTGACAATGAAAAATAAAAGGAAAACAGTACAGTATTTCTATTTTCTATTTTCTAATTTGTCTACAGTCCCCTTTTGTAAAATAAATCGTGAGAGAATCGTATCGTGAACCCAGTATCGTGAATCGAATCGTATCGGGAGTTGAGTGAATCGTTACATCCCTAAAATGCATCTTCAATCAGTTTGGAGTATGAACTGAATGTGACCCTGAAGTGATGCGCAGACAAAATTCTAGGACTGTGTGTCGAGCTGACATATTTTCTTTCCAACAGACTGTCTTTAACAGATCGGGTACAGGTCGCATATGGGCAAAAAGATGAGATTTGGGTTGCATTTGCCTGCAGTGTGAACATAGCGTGTGTGCTCTCGACTTGTGGAACCAAATTATTCAATAAACAAACAAATCATAATCTCTTGTCACTGTTAACTAATAAAATGCGCTTGTAGAGCTGTTGTATCAAAGCCTTCGGCCTCGTGCCTACGCCGATCACAACAGCACTCCCTCTCGTGTGATATTGCTTAAATATCGTAGTGCGAAATAAAAACGTCCATCATACGATATAACCCTCTATCGTTGATATAGCAAATCTAATGTGTGTGGTCTTGGTGCCACTTTGTTGCTAAAACATCATGAAGAAAGCTAATCTACTTTTTTTTCCCACCAGATTGGTTCACCCGGATCGACCGGAATCATCAATTAGTCTGGTTACAAACTGTGTCACGACAGCCAATATGACTCTTCCAAGCAAAATAGCTGCAAACGTGTCTCACAAAAGGAAGTGTTCATTCATCTCCTGCTGCTCTAGAAGGACTTTTAAAGAATATGACCAAATAAAACCTCTACTACACTATCATTTATTATCTTTAATGGAGCTTGTGCATAAAATTCACTAAAGGTACTGTTTAAAACCACTATTATGGTTTATGTCCCCCCTGGTGGCGTTTCTACATATAAATGTATAAATCAGAACACGTGACAACAGTATATGTAGCAAAAGTCAAGAATATTCCTTCATTGAGAAGATTCTTAAAGGAGAAGTAACGTTTAATAATGAAAGTGTCTATTCGTACAGGTGCCGTACGGACAACCTCCGGTGCTATTGGTACGTTTACCAAAGTACACGTCACGTACGTAGAGTCTTAAGGATGGGGTTAGGTTTGGGTTATAACCCTATATCACAACAATTTTTAGGGTTATGTTTACAGTAGTCACGTGACCTAAACTAGCCAATGAGGGCCGCTGCGTACGGATAGAATATCGGTATATTGATATGGCAACCGTAAGGACAGCCACTGCCTTTAATGATTCCAGTCAGTTAATTTTGTCTTTTTTTTTTTTTAATATACGTTAAGGTTTTGTTTATTCAGACAAAGTTTTTTAGGAATTTTTTTTTATCTCTTGACATGTCTTTATAAGGGAACTCATCAAGGCATATCACCTCTGAGGAAGACTGGCAGTGTACAGTCAAAACATGTCAGGAGATAAAACATTCCTGAAGAACCTTGTCTGAATAAATGAAACCTTAACATGTACATAAGTACCATTTATTTTGGGTTTTTTTTAGGTCATTTTTATATGTTACAATATATAATGAATAGCAATTTTCCATTCATTTCATGTAATTTCAAGGAAGAAATACTTTATTTGGATATAAATCTACCTATATCATGAGATAAAAAATTCTCCATATCGCACAGCACTACCTACTATTGTCGAAGGACTCTGCCTTGTATACATTTATACGTTTCTCACAACAGCTATCCTGACTCTCCGCTGTGTTCCGGTGCAGCTCCAGCTTTAAAGCAGAAGTTTCTAGCGGCTCCTCTAAAGCTCTGTGTGTCTGTTACAGCTTTCAGCTTGTAAGTGACACTTCAGTAGGAATCTGGGTGCTGGGAGAAGATTCAAAATAAAGGAGAAGATGGTAGCCTGTGACTCACTCATGTACTATTGATTCACATTGTGTTCCTTACACACAGGCTGCTGATCAGCTGGTTTATAGGCTAGCTCGATGTGAGCAGCTTGGAGGCGAGAAATGGTCCGAATACAGTGAAGTCACTCATCAACAAAAGTTGACGATTTCATTATACTTTTATGTAGAACAATTTGTATTAAAGGACCTGAAAGAAACTTTAAATTAAATAGCTTTCCAATTTTTTACGAGTTTAAATTCACTATATCTAATAGGATACTGGACGTTTAAATACCACAACAACACCGAAAATTGTACATTATTTACAGTAATCAGTGTTCTTTCTTTTTTAGGATTAACTTCCAAAAACGGAGATGCTGATTAACAGCTGTCAAAATGTACACAAACGTCACAGCTCTTCCAAACACACATTTATTTTAATCTATTGAATGTGTGCGGTGAATATTGCGTTTGTCAAACAAGTATAAATAACACGCGCAATCTAAATCTGTTTTGCACATTTGCCTCTGGTGAACATGTAGTCTGATTGCTTCTGCCAAAACGTGCAAGACACTAGAAGGGGATACAAATATATACATTTAGCACAAGCAATTTGACTTCCTAAACAAGCAACTGAAGTGCGGGGAGTGTTTTGTGCATTTATTTAGCATGTTTGACAGGCAGGTGTTCATTTTCAAGCATAAATGCTTCCACTACTTTCCACAAGCAATCTTGGCAAATGGTGCACAACAGGTGAACAAATAGCGTGTGCAATCTATTTGTATTTGCACCCAATTCAGCACTTTTTATTTGTGATCTGAGTAAATCAGGCTATTGGTCTGTAAAGTCTTTGATTTTTCTATACGCAGCGCAATAAAGCCATTGTATGATGACGGTTCCTTTTGAAACTTTCTGTCATGTTGCTAGGTAGTATACACTATGCATTTCCTTATTCGGTGTCTGTGCATCCCTGGTGCTCTGCCTCCTCCTAAGCTGTTCACTGACGTCTAATAAACCCACCGAAGGGTCTTTTTCTTCTGTGTAGAAATTGTTTACTCATAGGAAATGAAATTTCAAATGCCCCTGGCAATGAGAACAGGGAGTAATTGAGGCCGGAGCGGAATAACGGTCCCTTTCTCCTTCTCTTTACTCTAATTAAATGTCAAAAGGCCCGGTACGAAAATCATTGCAGCATTGTGTGAGAAGAGAAGGAAAGCCAGCAAATTCAAAAAGGGAACGAAGTGCCGTGAGGCTGATCATTTGATTGCTATTGAAATCTGCCCTCAAATCAGAAGCGTCACCCTCCCTGCAGGCAGCAGTAATATCAGATAACCCTACAGTAGCACAGAGTAAGATATACAGTGATGTATACCATAATAATGTTTCACATTGTGTCCGCCCCTCCTCATTCTCCTTCACGTCACATGTCCGTCCGCCTGTCTGCCCTTTGGTAAGATTTCTTCAAAGCGTCTCTGTTCTGGTGGACTGATGGGGTCCATAGGGATTCATCCATGTTCTCCTCACTTCTTTCACCAACAGCGTTTAGTCTCTGACTGGATGTCTTTATCTGACTCATGGCTGCAAGTCGTGCACCCTCTGCCTTTTGGATACATTCATTTTCTGCGTCCACGTCGATCAATCAAAGTCAGCGTGACTGATTGTCGGCCTCGTAATGCAGCGTGAGACTTCACATCTACAACGCCCACACAGCTGCAGGCGGGCACAGCGACATGAGAAACACACACATAACCACAGGTTTATACCTTAATACAGAGGTGGCAGCAAAGGGAGCCCCTAAAGAGGCAACAGGAAACAGAAGTCACATCATAATCAGTGAGAGAAATCAAGACGCATAATATAACCGTCAAAGCAACTATTCCTTCATACAAATGTTCCTTCATTTTGGTTTTCATTTTTATTTGTTTATTTTTTATGTTGATATGGCAAAATGTACATATATTTATTATGAATATATCATATTGATAATTTATCTTCCTACTTATAATATGTGCTTCTTCTATGTGTTTTTCCTCCTTCTACTCTGGGACAGGGCAAGATTACAAACTCACACACACAGTCACAACACACATCCACATGGCCTATCAAGGCCACACTAAAGATAAACAGTGGCGCCTGCCTTCCTCACAATAGAAGAGCTTGTTATACTATTTTACATTTAGTTTCAGTTAAATCCTTTTTTTGAAATATAATCAATCACGCTTTCGTTTGGACCTCATCAGTCAACACAGAGCACAAATCACGGTTTTAAACGAGGACAACCGTAAATTTTAACTGTTGATTTTTAAACTGATAATCATGTGTATAGTAGGAGTGTGATCTCGATACGGCGATATATCGCGATAGTTTTCGCACAATCGATATATTATTGATATGCTCGCACTAAGTATCAATTTATTTTATTATTTTCAAAACCTTTTCTGCTTTTTTACTAAAATGTGGAGGTAGGTCTTCACACAAATATCGTCACTGTTTATTGAAGGAACCAATATATTGTTTAGTGGAATATTGCACTATAATGGTGTCACTGGTAAGAAAGACCCTATTCTTTGTTTACAGAAAGCACTATTGGAGATACGTATGTTGACACTTATTTACAGAAATGTTGCACTAAAATGGTGTCACTGGTCATAGGACACTTTTATTATCTTTCGGAGATATAAAATAAAAAATAGATTATTTCACCTAATCTTTTTTTTTTTCTTGTTATGTCAGATTATCGTCGATTGATTTCTGACCAATATATCGATTATGGCAGTATTGTCATATTGTGAGATAATCGTTATCGTGAGCTTTGTATCGCATATCGTGAAGTAACCAGAGGTTCCCACCTCTAGTGTATAGCACATTAAATTGCCTTGTGTATAAAATATGATAAATAAATCGGCCTTGCCTCGTCTCAATAACTGGATAAAAGGTCCTGTTAGGCCTGGGAAATATATAATAAATAGATTCAAGATATATCGCAATTTCCATTTTGGCAATAGGGCTGGGCAATATATGGAGATTTAAGTTAGGTCGAGTTTTCCATTTATATATTTATATATTTTATACAGCATATTTTGTATTAAAATACTAATTTTTCACTATTTCTCTACACTACAGAATTGTGGAAATTTGTCTACATGAATGAAATTTGGCACACTGGCAGTTTTTGACCTGCTGAATTCAAATCTGGCAGGAGCCGGAGCCAATTCTCAATGGGGTCGCCATATTGGACAATTCAAAATGGCAGCCAGCCAACAACAGGTTTTTTTTATTACCAGAAAACCAAAAGACACATAATTAAAACTAAAAGCACGTTTTTGCATCAGCAACTTTAACCCTGAATTGTATTTCTTGTCAGGCTTCATTTCAATTAAAATGATCAAGATTTATTTATCGTATATCGCCATTTTGAGAAAAAATATCGAGACTTGAATATTGGTCCTTATTGACCACCAGCCATTTAGAACATTACAATATTGGCTATAGCGATATATATATTTTTATTTTATAGCTTATTTTGTGTCACAATACTTGTTTTAGGAGTCACTGCTTTCACTATGTCTCAGAACAGCAAGAAAAGCACAGGTAGATGGATAAATGGATCCAGACCTTCCCCTAAACAAGCCACACTACAGAACTCACTCACACGTGCTGTCCTTAATAGGAGAAAAAGCCAAAAGTGTCACATACTGTATTTTGCAGCTATTTGTTATTAAATGTGCCTGTGTGGCATTTTTTATTTGCAAATATAACACTGAATTATCGATCTGGTATGACTTTGAGTTAAAAAAAAATATCTAAATTCATATCGTATATCACCATTTTGAGTAAAAATACTTAGATATGAGGGCTCTAGGCCCTGCTGCTCCAAACTAAGAATGGTACAAGAGAAATTTCCTTGTCGTCGACATATTTGTTGGTTAAATTAGTAATTTTACAGATGAACTGTACTGTCTTTGAATTGCAAACTGTTTCCTCAAATTGTATTAATATAAAAAACTCCGCTAATGACATTCATTTGGAGTACATCTGTGTTAACGACGTAGCAATATCATATTATAGTCCTCACCACAGCGACACTAACGATCTTTATTTCCATTCTAACAGAAAACTAAGAGTTATTAATATTTCATGACAGTGGTCACTCTTCCCTAGAACATGCCTTTTCTCTATCTGTGTCCTGCTAGCCATTGGCTAGCTCTCAAACTCGTAATAACGAGTAAGGATTTATTTATTTTTTTTAAAAGGTGAGCGTTTTTGTGTTGCATGAAGAAAGAGCAGCAGCATTGATACAAATGTTCTGCTGCGATTCCGCTTTGTGAATTTTTCTCATGCTTTGATTCAGAATGTCAGGTTGACGGAGAAGTTGGGAGAAAGAGCAGAAACTAAAAAAGGATTAAAAGATTAGCTGACTGACAGGCGGGAAAGGAAGCAAAGCCTGGAGAGAGGAAAAATGTTCTAACTTCATTTCTATAGGCCTACTCTCTCATACGCTTCCTGTTATTACAAAAAGAATAATACATTCAAGTATACGTCCAGAAAACACCAAACACAAGGTCCTAAATTCAATCTGAAAGATAAATCCTGGAGCTTTTTGCGTCGCGGCAGCAACCGTGTTTCCCATACGGGGATTTCCTGCTTTGGATTGAATTAGAATTCATCATGTAGGTTCAACATTTAAGGGTGTGCCCTTCCCCCCTCCTGCTTTTATGCAAATTAGTGTATGACTCAGTTTGGCAAACTCAACTAGCCAATTACGTAAAAGGAGAGCTGTGACAGGTACACTAAATCTGTAGTTTGAAGTTGGCTATATACACATCACCCAGAACTCAGCAAAGACTTTGAAAGTTATCAACGGATTTATGATCGCACAACTTCTGTGGGAAGTTTGTTCCAACTGCCCATTTTTAGACAAAGAAAGTATTATTTGTCCAACCATGAAATACAATTGCTTGAATATTTAGCACAAAACTAGTGATAATGTTTCTATGAATATTTATTGGGCCTATGAATATTGATGGTGGAAAACCAACGGAAAAAATTCATTCATGTTCTGAAACGGATAAAGCAATGTGACCAATTTTTTTCTCTCTTTATCTAAAATCATGTCAAGGCCTCACATACATGTTTTGGGAAAATATTACTTATGTACACACTATTTTTTGACCAGAAAATGGGTGACTGAATGTGTTAAAACTGTGACACATGGATAAATGTATCCAATTCTGGCAATAACCTTTAAAATCTCTCGCTACGTGTAACAAATCAAGCGCGATTCATTGTAAATGAATGAAGGGCTTCATACAAAAAGTTTCACAAATAATGTTTTTGGACCATATCTTAGATTACCATGGTATTTTTCCTGGTGCTGAGGGTCCAGCAACGTCGCCTTCGTGATTTCAGCGTAACATTTCGTCTACGTAAATACTCTGAAGCATATAAAATGTTATATAATAACAGTAGTTGACTCTAATATGCCTATTTAGCATGTTTGGTCTGATTTTGTGAAGTTCAATAGCCAGTAAAGTCCTCTAAACAGGCAAAGATGATTAAACGGAAATGGAAATGAAACAAAAAATTATAAAGTGATGCGGACGTGACGTGGAAATCCGTAAACCCTGAAACGGAATTTGGGAAATACGGAAATGTAAAATCCAAAGCCCCATATTTTTACATGAAATAATCCAACTATTGAACACTCACTCTGGATTTTCTTTCTGTGAGGCAGACGTGCTAACCACTATATCGTGGTCCGTGCTGCCATCATCAAACAGTGGGTATACAACATTTCCTGCTCTGCAATACAGTGAGAATTTCAGCTTAAAGGACCTTGAGTTGATGCGACTTATTAAGACAAGAAGATTAAACGATTGTGTAGCATTTCAGAATAAAAGCTAAAGAAACGGAGCCCAAAAAACGAATTAAGTGAAGTATGGGATGGCCAATAGTGCATTGACTGCAAAACGGACACACAAAATGTCCAAAATTGATACGTGCCATCAGACGTCTCATCATTAGTGTGGCCTCTTAAATAGACTTTTAAGACCACATATCAATGAGTCTGTCTTTTAATTAGTGAGTTTCCCAGCAGGTGTTAAACATAGTGATTTCATCAAAAACATGACATTGGAACAGGAAAGTAGGCTTACACGTCAGGGTTTTCGGGATGATCATCGATCACAGAGTTTAAAAAAATCCATCACCTATCGATCATATGAATTCAGGTAGTTTTTTTTTTTAGGTATCGACCGAATTCCTTCAGTACTACCGGATACAGATTCACACAAACAAACGATACCATTTATCGGGACCTAAACACAGCCTTGTGACGCAATCTACGGAAAGTTGCATCACAACATTACAGCTGATCACATTAATTGCACAAAATGCAAAATATCGGCCGATCCGGTACGGCCCATCAGATCGGTGCAAATGACGTCACATGTTTCTCAAACAAAGAGAACAGCCCGTCCCACAGCGATACATTTTTTTAAAAAACATAATTATTTTCTCAAGACGTCATACTGGACATGTGGCAAAGCAAAGTAAAACTCCCACAAATATGTAGGATGTGCTTCTGAGGAATGTGAAAGAGTCGATTTACATTTTAAATAGAAACATTACGGTTCCTTCTCTAATGCTTTATGAGTCTCTATAAACTCAGACGCAGTAAAGACATCACTTACTGTAAATTCGCTGCTGCTGTCGGAGAGCGCTCGCTCACACTGTAAACACATCCAACCTCCACATTGATTGGCTCTTATTCGCAGCAGTGTTATTGTTTTAGAGACAAACCCTTGAATCCGTTTAGTTTATTTAAAAGCCCAATTATGATCACAATCCATCTTTATTCATGTATGGATTTTGAAAGTTTAGTTACACCATGGTTATGTAGCCAACGTGGCAGAAACTTTTGAGGGAAGATTGCACGAGCCGGCAATGTACTTTAACCAATTTAATATTCAGATATAAGATCAAAAAAGCATGTTTTCAAAATAAAACAACCAAAAGAAAAGACTGAATTGCTGGATATAGAAATCCTTTCCAAAATAAAAACACAACAATTTTCACCTTCCAAAGTCACTCGGCGCACTTAAAATATGTCCCCGACCCACCATTTGAGAACCACTATAATAGAGAATTTATGTGTTCAATGCATTATTCGTTCAAACCATCACATCCTGTTTAGCATTAACTTAGCACTGTAGCTAATAATACACAACACATTAAAGCCTACACTTAATTTAGGAACTCTATTGAACTCTGTGTATTTTGAGAAGTGGATTGTAGAGAAATATTGAAGTAAAGCCAATGTATGCAAACCTTTCTCACAAAAACAACATTTAAAGGTGCAATTAAAGCACAAAATATGTCTGAAATCACATCTTAAAGATCATATAATGGAGCTCAGATGGCTTTGATTACTGTAAGTCGCTTCAAAACATATTTGCTAATGAACTGTAGGTTTAATAATGTAACAAAAAGGTGAATCAAAATATGTAAATGCTGAACATAAACACATTTCATGAGGCTATCCACACTCACTCAGACAATTCCTTAACGGTCCAGGCTTCAGAGTGTTGATGCATTTGTTTCTTCCAGGTATTGCTTTCATGAAGAATCCAATACTGCATAATGGAAAACGCCAGATAGCATAACACAATATATTTGAATTGAGACAATAATGCAGTTTCCCTAATGCACTGCGATGATTTGCATCTTCTTTATGGCACCGCAATTCAACACAATCGCTCACTCTTGCCTTTAAGTGCTTACATCGGAGTTTGAAACTGAGAAGGACACAGAAAGTTCCGTGGGTCTCATCTATGAAAAAGCAATAATAAAAATCAAGTTTATGCAATAGTATTTTTTTAGCTTATTAAATTAAATATTTACTGTCGGTGTCAATATAGAGACTGTTTATATAGAGACCGAATTGTGTGTCTGATGCACCTGCCGGAGGGAGAAACAGTGTAAAAAGGTGAAATGCTGAGTGAAAGCGAAGGTGCACTTTGAAGGCAGGGAGTGAAGTGTGTCAGCCCAGAGCAGTGAGTGAGCGATCACCTGTGTGTTTGGTTTAGGATCTAAAAAGCATCTCTTATGGATGAACTCAATACTCCAGCGCATGTTGGATAGCAGTTCCTTACAGACACAGCACGGATGATTGGTGTTTCCATGGATGTTGTGTGGGAGTGGGCAGCTCTTGCTCTTTATCGTGAGGCTTTTTGGGCTAGATGTTGGAAAATAACATGTATGTCGCCTCAAGTACATTTTCTGACCTGCAATGTTGCTCAACATACATAATATATACCAGTATATATATACAGTATTAGGCGTGGGCCAATACACTCAGTTCATGATACAAAACAATAAAGGAAACATTTTTGAAAATGCAATTATCTTTTATTATGTATTAAATTAAAATCGACTTGACTCTGAACTCTGTCTGAGCTTTCCCAGTTTCGAACTCGCTATGCAAACAATTGAAGGAGTCTTTTTCCTTTTAAAGTCCAAAAAAACTTAAAATGCTGCTGCCAGACTGACAAATCATGCTATTTTGAACACAAATAAATATAAAAACAAATACTGAATTTAGATTCGATTTTCCTTTAAGAGCAAGCAAACAAGAAAGCTAAATACACATACAGAAAAGAAAAATTAAGGCAAAAATAAAATGTACAATAAAATAAAGTAAATAATAAAAAATTAAATACATAATAGATATTGGTCAAGATAACAGTACAGAAAATAAATAAATAAATAAGCGGTATATGGAGTTTTACAATGAGTACTGAGTATATTCAAACTTTACCTTTACCTAAAGTTCAAAACAAGCCTGTTGGCATTAATGCTCAACATTAACCTTTTGTCTGCATTCTTTGATTAATATTTCTGTATGTTTTCAGTAAGTTTAACACTCTAGACCATATGGAGCAGCACCACAGGAGCAATGTGGGTTACACTGTTTAATTGGTCTAAAATTGTACATTTTCTAAACTGTTATTTTTTCCCATAAACAGTGCTGTCGAGGTCAGATTTGGTAACATCTATGCTAGGACACGACAGGGATGAAAAGAGAAAAAGACAATGAAAATTTAAGCCAAACATGATATTTTTCACTTTCAAACAACTGACATGTAACAACAGAAAAGAATGAAAACACTCAAATGTAAAAAAAATTATTTTACCTACGTACAAATGTAACATGTCATGATTTAATGTAGTTTTTATGCTTACGTTTATGATATGGCGTCAACCGTCCTGTTGAATCAGCTGAAGCCCTTTCAGTTCCATAAGAAGGTTATATGGTATTTGCTTTGTGATACATGGGTATGAAATGGTCAATAAGGAAACAGACAATAAACCAACATTTAAAAAAATGCTTAATTGATGCCAAGAACATCTCATGGTTTTCATGGTGTGCACGTGAAATTCTGACTGAACCGTACGATGCATCGTCAACTGTCTGATTTTTGCAAACCTCATTTCCTTCATCAGCTGACGATATATGTGGTATGTGTTACATTAAAGCTGCACTATCTGATTCTTTAACCATGACAGAGGGGCATGGCTGAATTCTATCTAATAATCCCTCCCAGTCTCCTCCTCTCACGGAAGTGCACGAAATCGTACGCGAGAGCTGAACGTGCACAAATCGGTAAAACACGTCGCCACGCAAAAGGATGCACACAAAATATAGGAAAATGGAACATTCAGAATACCTGTCTAGAAGGAAAACAGCCACATGCAAGTCCAAAGTTAGTCCAAGACTGAAAACAAGTTTGCACCGTGCACACGCTTCACTATATATCGCAGCAGCCAATGAGGAGGCTCCTTCGTGGGCTCTGCTCACCCCTCCTTTCTCTAAACCCTGTGATTGGAGCTGGAGGCGGTGACCGCCAACATTTTGTCTTCCGGGGTTTTATGAACTAAAATACTTAATTATAAGGCACAGACAGCACACAGATGTACGATTTTTTCAGAAAGTATTACTTTTACAATATATTATATGATGCTAAAAAGAATTTTTTTTTTCATTAAAGAAAATAAATCAAGCTACCCCAGCTTTAACAATTATATTTTGACTAAATCTTCTCTTTTTGTTGAACGTCAGAGTCCTTCAGGAGTTTCTATCCTACATGTTTCAGATGTTTCTGCTCCAACACACCTGGATCTAATGACGGTTATCATGCAACTCTACAAAAAGGCTGATGACGAGCCTTTACAATCAGCTGTGGTGGACCAAGGTAGCGTCTAAAACATGCTGGATAGGGGCTTATTATCATTAAAACTGATGTGCTTAATATTTCTATAATGGCACCAAATGCCACCTTCAAAGGGAATGAAAAGGTTTTTCTTCTTCTTCTTAGTTTTGGTGCCCTGTCTTCAGCTTGCTCAAAAATGCATGAAAAGGGCTGCCATAAGAGCACAAAACCTCCGCTATGCGCCAAAATAATCCTCTTTATCAAATAATCACAGTTATCTGGATCAGTGATCCTGATCGTGTCATCATGATCCCTTTAAAGGCTTGGAAGAAATGTGCTATAATAACAATACTGGGAAAAATCACAATGAAATGTGCCATCTGGAGCTAGAGCATCCGTAACTAGACTGGGTAATTGAGGCACCGACTCGAGTCAAATTTCATCAAGATTTGTCAATTACAAACCAAAATGTGAATATCTGAAAGTTTGTCAATGACGAGCCATACGGATTTTTATTTATTTCCTTTTGTTTTTTAAATTCAGATTCAATATTTATTTGAATGCCCTCCAAAATGAAATGGAATCTTCCATAATGAAACATATATTAGTTGTTTAAATTTTGTCAAAATCTGTTCATTTTTGACGTAACCCTGCTAATAGACAAAAAAAAAAAAAAAAAAAAAACTTATATACCTCGTTTTGTGCTTTTATTATGAAGGGATTTTTTTACGCAGCCTGCACCTTTAAGTCACACCTGTAAATATAAGTGGAGATAACTCAGTGTTTACCTACTAATAATCTTACTTCAAAAAAATATAAATGTATATTTCTGGGTTTAAAAAAAATCATCATATTTTCATATTTTGAAAATCCACCTGTTATAAATAACAAGGCTTTCGTCATTTCAATACTCCTCTCTCTATTGTAACATTATGTGGTTTTTCAAAGTGCAGCAGGGTTTAGTTAAAACGGTTTGAGAATTTGAATTGACATGTTCCTTTCTTTAGATCTCAGCTTTGTTAAGCATTAATGAAAACCACGTTGCTATTTGTCATATAACCTTTAATCCCGTTTATATCAGTGTGAGTCAAAGCAGATGGAACCAGAAACGGGTCAGCCTCACAATGGAACCGGTTGAAAACCCAAACCCAGCACAACAACAGCGTCTCTCCAGCCAAATGATTAATAATACTGAAGAGTCGAACACATTAAACATTAAACTTACCCGCTGAGGCTCGAGAAACGCCGAGACAACCGAGAACCAGCAGGAAAAACCGCTCCATGTTTCCACCGCTCGGACGACGCGCGGTCCCATTTACTCCGACCGAGAAAAGCCGCTGCTGCTCGGCATTCACGTCCGAGTTTAGTGCCGTACCGTACCGCCTCGACTGGAGGAAAGCACGGAGGTGGTCGATGAGCACCTTTACATCCAGCAGCAGATCAGACGGTCACCACCGAGCATGGAGCCTCCTGGTGGAGCTGCTGCACACACACCAAATCGTGCTGCGTGCGTGTGTGTGTGTGTGTGTGTCTGTCTGTGACTGCACACACACCAAACCTCATCACAAAATATCATCATCCTGGATCAAACCAACATCAAAGTCCTTATCTCCCAACTTCAAAGCTCAACCATTCAAGCCTTGCAGATCAAGTTCAAACTAATCACCAAAAAAAAAAAAAAGATCCCTTCACATTTCTACATCCTGTCTAATATCCATGATTAAAGTGTGAATATTCTGCCTGTGGGGTTTTTGAACACCTACTGCCATCATCACCCCCCCAAGACTGCTTTAGAAGCTCATGGTTCAAGAGACACGAGTGGAGAAATGCATACAGTACCTGACAGAGTCCCAGCAGTGAGGAGATCACTTGTGGGGTGTGTGTTTTGCACTGTCCCCTAGCTGTGTCCCCAGGAACTGTTTTCTTCCCCCTGCAGAGCATCTCCACATGGTGAGCAGCCTCTGATGTCTTTGAGGAGGTCAGTGGAGGGCTGATAGTTTATAGTAGCTGTACTTTAACACACACTCTCCTCCAGGGGAGGACTGGAACCAAAGACCAGCCCAGTACATTATCAGCTACACCATGGAGGAGCTGATATTACTTCAGTGATGCTCAACATGTGGCTTTTTATGTCTTAATATTCATAATTATTTCCCCAAAAAACCTTAAAAGGGGGAAACTTTTTAACCCCCATTTACCTATTTCCTTTGTCTTTTTTGCAACTTTCTTTCTCCCATTTTTGCCCCTTTTTAAAAGTTCTGACAGTTTTTTCCAACTTTTGTCTATTTTTGCAAGTTCTTTTTCACACTTTCATCCAATTTTTGTCCTTTCTTCATTTTTTTGGGCCAGTTTTCATGGAAATAAGCTAACTTTTTCCCAATAAATACCACTTGTTTCCTTATTCCCCTACATTTTGCCTCTTTTTGTTCCACATTTTTGCCTTTTGTCATTATTGTTTGCTGCATTTTGCCCCTTTTCACTATTGTTTGCCACATTTTGCTTATTTAAACTACCCTTTACCATTACATACCACCAAGTTCCTCTGTATTTCCCCTTGTTTTTGGCCACTCGACTACTTTTGGCCCAGTCACTTTACATTCTATTCTTGCCACATTTTTACCACTTTTGGACCATTTTTGGCCCACTGTTACCATTTCTGCCTCCACTCGCTCATCAAAAAACCCCAAAAAAGAAGCGGAACGGACCGGCCCACTTTGGGTCGACGATGCCCAGTATGCCAGATGGCCAGTCCACCCCTGCTGTCCTATAAACTCCTCCTTTCTCTCTCTTCTCTGTTCATGGATGGGTTTGTGCTCCACAGAAACCTGCTTCAAAACAAAACCACTCTTCCTTTATCTACAGTAATTGCACCAGACTGGCAGCTAAAAAAAAACAATGAGCCTGGTGTCAAATTACAACACACCTTGCTGATCAACCAAATATAGAAATAACAGGGATAGATAATGAACTTTGGGCGTATCCCCTACAACAGGGTAGTGGTCCAATAACCAAGGGTTTGGTGGTTCGAATCCCGCTCTATCCAAGTTATGTTGTGAAAACCAGAGGTGGTGCAACAAAGTATTAGTGGTGAATTGTAGTTTTTTTGTGATTCCACAATTTTTCCCTCTGCTTGATCTAAGAAAGCAATTGTTATGACTTCCACAATTTTTTTTCTTGATTTCTTTTAGTGTTTCTTAAAGCCAGAAAGTTGCCATTTTAAATGACCAGTTTTGTTTGTGGCATGTCTGTGATCTACCTTTTTTTTCCCATGAAATTAAACAACTGAATAAACACTTGATTGACTTGTGATTTCATAAATTTTTTGCCAGGGGTCGTAGTAAAAGTGTGACAAGTGCAGTATTGACAATGCATTGAAAAAGTCCAACGGAAACAGGCCAGTTATGCTTGTTTAACTGTAGCCACGATGTGTTAAAGTGCACGTGAAGCACGCTCACTCATGATTGTGTACAATGAGCTGCAGATTAAAGCAGCGACCATTACCTGAGCAAATTGACTCAATGAAGGGTCAACAGTTTCCACAGTGATGGTAGGAAGTCCCAGAGTCCCCTCCAAAGTCCTGTCCTAACAATATTAATGGGCTTTAAATTCAGCACTCAGCACAGGACTCAGCCCAAGCGAGTAATTTGCTTCTGGAAATTGCTCTCATTGATACCTCACAGTCTTCCACATTAAACGCAGATCAGGCAGAAAATCAGCAATAAATCTGATGTCTTTATGGACATTCTGGATTTGCTGGGTTTCCTATGAGATTTAGCCTGGCAAAGGGGGTTGTTTGTTTGTGTGTGTGTGTGTGTGTGTGTTTTTATGTTCGGTCAGAAGAAGGTACTCGGTAATTATTTTCTAAATGGGGGTAGCAGGAGCCCATGAGCTGGATTAAAGTCATAAAGGTTATGTTCCCCAAAGAGTCCAGTCTTCACACACTGGCTGTCACTATCTCGTGAAGGTTTGCTTGCAGACATAAAAGGAGATGGAAATAGATCAGAGAAGGCAGTGTTGCTACATTTGTAGTCATTCATCACCACTCAGTAAAACTCATGGAATACAATCAGCGACAAATCATGCAGAGATAATTGCAACCTTTGATCGTTTCAGGAGTCTAAAGTAGGACACTGTATACATTTATTTTGAAATACATATTACAGTCCTCCTAATCAACTCAGTCTGTAATGCTGCGTTCACACCGGATGCGTCACGAAATGTTCGTACGACCAGACTACATACAAAGTCAATGGATAGACGCATTCCGGAGGCGAAATCTTTCCTGTGTGGTTGTGCGATCTGATCCACACATCAAGAGTGTTGGCCGTGCGAGTGCGCTCCCAATTTTACGCACATTCGCAACAGTTGAAAATATTGAAATCCTGCGACTGTTTCGCATGACGAAATCCAATCAGAGTCTTTGTTGACAATGTCAGGCCGTTAACACGGACGCTGTTCTGTTCACCCATTCAACCATGGAGTAGAAGCTGTGTGTGACCACCTGGAGCTGTATGACGGCCATTATGACCGGGACCGGACTAGGAAGGATTTGGCGTGGAGGAGAATCAGTGAGGAGGTGGTAGTAGCAGGTAAAAGTGTAGTTTTCATCTTTGAAAGTCAGCACTGAGCTAGGATAGGATAGGATTAGCCACTAATCACACCGGCTTTTTTCACTGGTGGTTTATGTTTACGAGAGGAGAAAAAGGAGCTGCAGAAGACGCATTTGGTTTGAACGCAGCATAAGACTCCAAATCCTAGGGTTATAGGTTTGAGTCCCAGGTTTATAAAATATGTATTTTTCCAGGTACTCTACGTATGCTACAGGCTCGCTCCTGGATGTTTTGTTGCTGTTTTTCATAATCACTTCTACTTTGTTATAGTACTACTAGCAGTTAATTGTTTGGTATCTCTCAAGGAAATTCCACAGCTGGTCTTTTTGCATACGGTGTCATCCTATCGCTGCACCACACTGGAATTCCCGAAGCTCCTTAGAGATTGGCATCAGCAGAAACTCACAAACATCTGAACAGAAATTATCCATTATTGTTTATATATACAATAATGGATCTCAAGTTTTAAGTATTTACACAGTTTTGCTGTTGTGAATGGGTTTGGTCCAGAATATATCGGTAGGATGTTAGTCAGGTCTCTCAGATCTATGGACACAGGTCAGATAGTGGAGCCCAGATTTCACAGCAAACATGGTGATGCTGCTTTTAGTTGTTATAGTGCAAAGAAGTGGAACAAACTGCCAGCAGAGCTAAAGCCAGCCACCAATGTAAATTTTTTTTTTTTTAAAAATCCAAGTTAAAGGCACTTTTTTTCTCTGCTGCTTTTAACATTCTTATTGATATATTTTTTTTTCTTTTTAAACTGTTAAATGTTTTCTGCTGCACTTTTTCATCATGTAAAGCACATTGAAGTGCATTGGGTATGAAATGTACTATACAAAAAAAATGCCTTGCCTATATATTGTTATATGTGTATATTGTTGCAAACTGAGTTTACATAAAGTACAATGATAATACTGACATTTTTAGTGTGTATTAATAGTTACAAGATATAGTACAGCAACACATTATACGATATCAACAAATATCGGCTTTCAAATTAGGTATTGGGCATCGCATATTACACCAATGTAATTCCTTATACCAAGGAGTTATTTTATGTATTATATATTTATTTATATTATAAAAGGGATGTAAGCTGTTTCCTTATGCATGTGTTATTGTGTATACTGAGTATATACAGATGTGTCATCATAGTGTATATGTGTATTCCATCCATTTTCTGACTCGCTTGCTCTTTTTTCAGGGTCGCGGGGGGATGCCTATTGCATATTTAATAACTGTATGTTTATTTGTGCCGATTCAATCTACTCAGCAAATCATCCTAATTTTGAGGGTTTTCTTGCTAATCTTATGTACACTGTAGATGAAGGCATTAGTTCATGGTTGTTTGAGACAGTTCACCTACTTTGTCATGCATTTAATTTGAGTTTGCTGAGGCATGAAGCTCAGTCAATATCACTTGTAGTCACAAAGTAGGAACCCCGTCTGACCAAGCACTATTCACGGAGGATTACAGGAAAAAAAAAAAGGGCAAAAAACTCCCCAACAGTTGCTGAAATCCGCATCACGATTTAGCACTTCCATTCTCAAATGTTTGCCCTGCCATGAATATTTTACATGCACTGTTATTTCCTGTCATCACAATTTAGATTTTCCATGACATTTCTACTTTTTGAAATGTTTGGGGATTATTGGACGCTCGAACCAAGAGGGGGTTTTTCCTCATTGGGTGAGAGGAGAATAAGGATGGAGAAGAGCCTTTGTCCTTGTTTCTAATTCAAAGGATTGGGAATCTGAATGAGGATCTACTGCCTAGAGCTGTGACAAATAATTTGCACATTAGTCTTAATCAAAGACAAATCTAAATAGTTTCCTTTTTAGTTTGAGTCGGTTTTCATCGGCGTTCCCTGTTGACAGGTTTTGCAGGCACACATGCTTCATTTGTGGAGACACATGCAGATGATTGAGCTGCCCTTCATAATCCCATTAGAATGCTGCAGATTCAGAGTCAATTTGTGCTTTTCTCGCCCAAAAATGAAGGAAATGTTAACTGGCAGCAGCTCGTCGACTCAAAAACTCTGAAGGAATAACAGGAAGCAAGAAGCTTTTTAAACTAACCCAGAATCAAACTGAATTTAATTTCATCATTAATGGGAGGAGAAGTTGCAAGGAATGTCATAACATTTCTTGTTAAGTAGAAAATCACACTCACTTAATTAAAATGGCTTCGTTGGTGTCAACATGGAGCACTTACCAGTTTAATTATACACAAGCATTAATAGGCTATCAAATGTTGGATTGCAAAGAATTTTAATTGTGGTGCAAAGTGTCAAAACATTTTTGACTGCATTGGGTTTGTGTTTAATATACTTCAAACGGAGCCACGCAGGTCTGATTCAGGGCACGTTCATATCGTACTCATTAATTGGATTTAGTCCAAACATTTTGCTACAAATCCATAACCGTACTGTGTTTTGTTTGGTGTTTTTTCTTCTGGCTTAATAGGTAGCAACTTTTGTGATGATGAATAGCAATTTTTTAGGTTTCTAAGTTAATAAAGGGACACAATAGATTTCTAAATATTTTCAATGAACCCCAATTCAAAGGTATTTTGATGAGAAGATGAGCTTGTGCAATCAGAAGGTTGCTTACATTTATGCTCTTTTCAATGATGTAAAAGTCTAATTAAATTTGATTTACTTCAAAAAACAACCACAACCTTATTAACCACAAGCAGATGTCCCAAAATGTGCATAAAGGTGGCCTGTTCCTTAGACAGAAGTGTGTAATTTAAAGACAAAAGAAGCAGATTCCAGTTGTCCTGAATGCAGAATGCAGCTCCTAAAGGGACAGATGAAAGCAGCCAGTTATGGGATATAGTTGCAATCCTGCCCTTTATCACAAACTCCTTAGCATTTGATGAAGTCTGACAAATTACTGCCTCATTAAAATGATCTCTGACCACAGGAGCTCCTTATCTCTCCATCTTGCTTTGGGTTAATTTACTCCTCTCTTTATGTCCTTCTATTTTGCCATTTGAACATTTTAGTTTTGCCACGGTCACTCAGTTCCAGCCTATCTTTTCTAAACAGCTCCCTGATAGGATCTTAAAGTCTAAAAGAGTTCACCTTGATGAGAAGCTTTGATCTAAATCAGGTCTGAATGTCAGGGCTCCTCGGTGCTTTCACAGATATAACGGCGTTGTCCTCTAAAATAAAAACCACCATTAATCAACACATGAATCAACCACTTCTGTCCATGGCCGGCGCTTGTGCATTTACCAACTCTCGGAGCGGACGTTAAGGCAGCAGTGAAGCCGTTTGTGCTGTAATAAGTGGTACAAGCGCCTTTTCGTGGTAGTCCGAGACGATGTGAATCGTTGGAATAGTTACAGTGGAGAGAGGAAAGTCTCTGCTCCCTCGGTGAAGGAGTCAATTTAATTGGCCTTGTTTTGCATCGCAGAGCACGAGTGCATAGCTGTGTTTTTATGAGAGGCTGTTACAGGGCTCATTGCAATAAAGGTCTCGACTCGGCAGCAGCTCTATTTATAAGGACGGTAATCTTTGCTTTAACAAGGAAGAGTTAATATTTACTTTGTGAGGTGCAAAGAAAATCCCCCAAAAAGAACAAAAAAACAAACCGTCCCCCTGCTGTGCAACTGAGAAAATAACTGGCAATCATTTGTGTGTTCTTTGTGTATATGGTGCATGTACTCTGAACACCATTTGAGCTTCCAGTGAGCTTAGAAACAGCTTTGCAATACTTGGTTGAGCTTTGAATAAACCGTTTGACTCGAAAGTAAACTTCGTACTACCTGAGCCAAATGATCCTCTGCATGATTAACCATCCAAACAACCTAAAAATAATCCCATTTGAAAATCCTTAAAGCTGCGATAAAAACAAGCACTTATCAGAGCTCAGGGGGTGCACGCTGCACAGATCAAACAGTGATGACTGATTGACAGGAACCCTACCAGGCCCACGTGTATATCTGAATTCTGGCACTCTAAGATACTGATTTCTAATCAGAGTTAGAAGATATGAAGGAAAACAATTTAGTTATTTTACAAGCCTTTTGTTTTTCACATGCTATAGGACACGAATGGACCTGGACAGAGTGAATGAATCAGATTCTCTATTTTTAGCACTCTTTGTGTGTCTCCGCATCTGCAACTTGGACAATAATTTGCATGTGAGCAGCGACTACAGTGATCGTTGGCGTAGAGTTTGTCGCCATTCTTCGTCTTATGAAATGCTGGCACATTTTTACCCGCGTTTATTTGTTTGCGAGTCTGTTAGCAGGATTACGTCAAAAGTACTAAATGGATTTTGGCAACATTTTTACCAGAGATAGACCATGTGCCATGAAAGATTGTTGTACATTTTGGAGAGGATCCGGATCAATATACTGATTCTGGTTCAGTTTGAAAGTTTGCGTAATCCTTATTGCTCATCATCAGCGAAATTTAAAAAAAAAATCATATCTTGGTTCGTGATCGATTGATCGTTGTGAAGTTTGGTTGGTTCCTCAATTACCACCAAGTAATATTTGGATCAGATCTGGATTCTGCATTTCAAGACTTTTCTAAAAACAAATGGAAGTGTCCGCATACATTTGGACCTATTGTATTGTTATTAATGGAGATTCCAAGCGTGATCATGGTACCATAATCAGGATCACTCATCCAGATAACTGCCAATATCTTGCAAAGACAAGATTTGATGCTTGGTGGAAGTTTGTACTCTCTCTTGTTATTGTATTTTTGTAGTAAATGTTTCTGGCTAGTATGTTTACGGAGGATTTGAAATCTAAAAACTGGGTCCCTCCCTGTTGTCCACAGTCGATACCACCTGGGAAAAGTCATCAACATCAACATGCCCCGCCAGATTGGTTGTCATTATTACTCAACATTTTCCTAAATGTCTTAAATCTAAGAACTTAGATGTATACATAAGAAAATATTATCACATCAGAATATAAAATTACTGACTATCTTAAACGGTTTCCAAGAAAAGATGTCCCCTTTGAAGATACCTCGAACAGAGTAAAAAAAATGGCACAAGGGCAATAACTCTGGAAAAAATATTTGCGCACTCATTTTCGAACTCCATCAAGGTATTGATACCCTGAAACCACACACCAAATTTGGTTATCCTATCTTAAACAGCTTCTGAGAAAAGCTGTCCCCTTTAACTCCTACGGATGCACGGAGCTCAAACCTATATCCCCTTTTCACACTTTGTGACGGAGGATAATAAACAATACACACTTTCAACTCATGACCAAACCTCTGACTTCATTGCTTCTTCCCCCTGTCTGCATTTCCCTCTATTGGAAATATGAAGTTAGCTGACCAATCAAATAGCTTGGTATGGAATGATCAAATATGTGAAAATTTCCTTTGAGTTGTGATGAAGCGTTTGTCTTTACAGCTCCCTTTAAGCTACACAAATTCACACATGCCCGCCCACAGACACACAAAACAAGAGAAGACATTAGGAGCTGAGGCTTCATGGCGTAGAATCTGAATCATCACATGGGTGGAATAAACACAAACTACAGCAACTGGAAAAAAGCAAGTGTACTCAGCTGCACCACATGAAGTCAGACACTGAGCTCGTGGGGGTGGATCCACAGGCTTCAGGAGCAAAATTATTGACAGCATCATTTTGCTCCCGAAGCCTTGCTCTGCTGTACACAGAAAATCCTGCTACGTTTTCCCGCTGCGCCCCAAAATAATCAAAACAACTTTGCTCTGTGTGAATCCCCTGAACCATGCGTCGTGTTATCAATTTCCCTTTATCTCATCCTCCTTTTTGACTGTGGGCTTTATACACAGAGCAGTTCTCCATCAGTTCCTCCTGCACAAAAACAAAAACGAATACAAATGTTTGCTTTATTCACTGACATCAAAACGTTATTGCTTTTGCACTGCATTGCCTGCTTGGATTATTTCACAACTTCAAATATAAAGGTTAAACTTCCATCACACATGCTCATAAAAACATAGCCTATCACTACTGTATGAGTGTAATTTAAAAGTGTCATTAATTCATTTCACAAATGCTTCTTTAGTGATAAACTTTTTTATTCTTCTTATGAAACAAAGACCATAAATTTAGTTCACTTTTAAATTGATTACATTTTTTTTTTTTCAATGATTTGCATGATTCGCTTTCCATCATAAGGAAGTGACACTTGGGGATTAACACGACTAACACTGCCTCTCTACCCTTTTTAGTCTTGTCCTCCTTAACCTTTTTACATATTTCCCCCTAATAAAGTTAATTACACCCTTCATCCAAGAGGCTGTTAGTGGTCACAACTATCTAATATCCTTAAAAAAAATATGTTTCTTGCAAGAAAAAACATGTATTTGTCACATAAAGGTTACAATACATTAAGTGTCAACTAGAGTTGGGACGATATCTAAAGGTCACAGTAAGGGGCAATAAACGATACAGGACTCATTGTAACAATACTGGACGACTATTATTTGTTTGTTATTATTATTATTTTGGAAAGAAAGAAAAAAAAATGCAGTTTGAAAAATACTCTCAGCGCTTTTATTTGACTAACTCTGGGCATGACCTTTTCAACTCAAGTAAATATACAATAACCAAATAATCAAAGTGCAAAAAAGGGCCACTCAGCAAACAGAACACAAAAGCAGAGATTGACAATTCATACCCAGTCTAAAATTAAAACCAAAGATGTCATCGTCATAACTTTTTTCATTCAAAAAAATATTCAACAACAGTATAGACGGTCTAGATTTAGGATAAGGATGTATTCATTTTCAACAATATGAACAATTCTACATTTTCTGGCAGTACGGTAATTGAGACCTTTGGACATACACTTGGGACAGATACTGCAGGGATGGAAAGGTCATAATATGGTGATACCAATTGTCCCCTCAACTAATCTTTTCATATTGATTTTTTTGACCGGGGCCATGAAAAACAAAACTTTCAAACCAAAGTTAGTTATAAGGCAAATCTTCGTTTTTCATTTTGTTATTGTGATATCTTGTTGCATGATGCATTGTCCCACTGTAAGTGTCAACCCAAGACAACCAATGCAGACATGGAAGTGAAAAAAAAAAGCAGATAATTAAAACAAGTGCAATGTTTCAAGTATTCATCTTAATATGGTAACTATTTCTTGATACTGGGTGCAACGTCTTGCATGATAAATATGTAAAAGGCATATAGAAAATTGCTAACAGAGGGTTCAACTCTATTTATTGCTATACTTGACCAAATATTAACATCTGCTTCTAACCTTTCACAACAAAAACCCTCGTGTTTTTTTTATAAAGGGTAGAAATAAGTTAAATCTCTGTAAAACTAGACACCCGTTGATATTAAAATGCAATTAAAATGCCACTTTTACTGTATTTCTTTGCACTGTAAATTAACAGATAACTCAAGCTTACATGTTAAAATAACGAAAAAGAATCATCAAAACAGGACTGTACTTTTTGACTTTTTGAAACTGCACAAAAGAGTTTGTAATGGGAATGTGAAAGTTATTAAGGTTGTGACCACCATTTAGGATTAAACTATTGGCAAGGCTCCCTTGTTTGACAAACACATGCTGAAGAGAATCCAGAGAAACAGTCACTAACAACACAATTGCCATTCCTGTTGGAGCTCTGTCTTTCCCAGCAGTGGCAGGTCAGTAAATTGAGAGCATGTACGAGATGCACACAGCCCCCCCCCACCCCCCCACCCCCTGCTCCATCAGCAGGCACCCTATCACCTCTTTTCACCTGACACTCTCTGCCTTTCTCAATTAAATGGACCACTAAGCACCGGCGCTCATTGCAGTGAAGCACATCACTCAGAGGCGAGCGTCAGTGATTTGGCTTTGCCGAGTCATAAGGTAGACATGTGCATGTTTGGGTTTGTGGTCAATGATTGGATTGTATGTTCTGCTCTTTTCTCTACATGTGTCACTCAGGCACAGACAGCATGACTATGAACCCTTTTACACTGAACATACAAAGATGTATCTAATACTTTCCACCAAGCAGAGGTGTAAAGAGTACTGATATATCCTACACAAATAGAACTACTGTAACTTGATTGAAATTGTACTCAAGTACAAGTAAGTCATACATAAAATACTCATGTACAAGTTAAAAGTAGCTCAATTAAAGAGTACTTAAAGTAAAAGTTACTAGTTACTTTCAGCCCCCACATTTATTTTTGGTAATAAATCTTGCCACGGTTCCCTTGCATTCAGTAAACATCTCACGTATGAACTTAAAAAAGAAGAGACAAAATCTTACACAATTGGAGCTTAATTTATTTTCCACAAAGGCATCTGTATAAAATACAAGCTTTGTCAAAATGTATAAATAAAACACCAATAAATTCAATTCAAAATGTAAAAAAAAAATTTCAGGCTCTAAGGATAGCTACATTTATGAACGCTAAACCTGTGCCAGAAGTGAAAGTGATGGATTATAAGTACTCACGTTAGTGTAATTGAGTTGCTTTTATGGGTACTTGTACTTTGAGTATATTTCTAAACCAGTAATTTTACTTGTACTTAAGTATGTTTATTTTTTTCAGAAAAGTAAAGTCATTTGTTATTTCTACACCCAACCATTACGGAGTAAATTATTTTTGTTTTAAAATGATCAACGGACATTGAGAAACTACAAAAAAAATGAAATAACCAGACAATGAAATGCATCACATCATAGCTGATGTAAATGTAGCTATATTTGGAGCCTGATCATTTTATTTACTTTTAATTAAATTCATTGGTGTTATTTCATTTTAAAAAATATTTAAGTTCCAATCTTACAAGATTTCTTCTGTTCCTTTTTAAGTTTATACATTAGATGTTTACTGTATGCAAGGGAACCGTGGCAAAAATTATGAATGATTTATGGGTGCAAGTAACTCGTAAATTTTGCTTTGAGTACTAACTAATTGAGCTACTTTTTACTTGTACTTAAGTATTTTATGTACGACCTACTTGTACTTGAGAACAATTTCAATCAAGTAACAGTACGTCTACTTGAGTAGGATATATATCAGTACTCTTTACACATCTGCTAATGTGCCATAATAGGTGAACCAAAAGAACCAAAGAAAGTGGTTGGGTGTTGAACAGAACTAGGGATGTCCCGATACAACTTTTTCACTTCCGATACAATACTGATATTGCAGCCTTGCGTGTTGGCCGATACCGATCTGATACAATATCAGCACAAATCATACATACTTTTATTACTTATTTTGTAGTGAGGAATGTTATAAAAGGCTTGATCCATTGATGTTAGACAGAGAACGATAGTCAACAATTCAAGTTCACTTCAGTTATTTTTACTGTCAGTATATGGTGGCAACAACTGAGGGCGGAGACAAAAACAAAAGAAAGGCATATACTGGAGATTTTAGATGCAATCCGATAAAATTTTATATTTTGATTGATATCGGATCAATATCGGATCGGGACACCCCTAGGTACGACTATATGTGATTATGTTCAACGTGAGCATGAAATGGAAATAAAAAATAATCACAAAGAATAATGTACTCAGTAACGGTTGGGTGCAGAAATCTTACAAATTACTTCTTTAAAACATAAAGTACAAGTACAAATTACTGATTTAGAAATATACTAAAAAAATTATAAGTACCCAAAAAAGCAACTGAATTGCACTAACCTCTGACACCAAGTATCCAGTCTAGTATGAGAACAAGTAGGTCTGAAGCTCCTTGATCAATGATTATTCATACTAGATATATATTCCATACTTAATCTTTCATTTCAAACATTATTGTCCAAGCTCTGAGTCTGTGGGCGTCCAGCATACAAGGAAGTCAGCCCACAGGGGAAAAGCAGAGGGCAAAGCACTGGCAAGTGTGAGTAGAACGATAAGCGTGAATCGAACAGGCCCTGCCCCCCCAAACGCCCACTCAGTCCATCACCTGATATAACAGGTCAACTTCACACACCTACACTCTTTACCTCTCTCTGGTTCATCCTTCATTCAACTTAAGCTGACCAGGATTTAACATCAGTACTTGTAGTAGCGGAAGGCAATCGTTTTTGGCAAAAAGCTGAACACAGCAGTGAAAATATTAGTTTTAAGACGCTAATTATTTATTGTGCACTTTAACACAAATGCAGGGATTTCTGTTGGAGACTTGCCCACAGTCAATAACACTGGACTTTTTGATAGAGTAATGATTAAAGGGTACTCTGGGTCAAGATTCAAACGAGTTTAAATTAAAGTTATAAATCATTAGGGGATTTAACAGTACTTGGATTGTATTAGTTCATTTTAAATCCAATAAAGACCAAGCCAAAACCAGAATCAGAAAAGTTTATTTCGCCAAGTACAGTTTTAAAAAAAAACAGCACAGAGAATTTGACTCAGTAGTTGGTGTGCAGAACAGAAGAAATCAAACCATCCAGTAACAGTAATAATAATAGGTATAAAGGACAAAGGATAGATAGAGGATCAGGATAAATTATAAACATAATTATATAAACATATACAGTGCTGCAGGTAATATTGACTTTATAGAGGTGGTGATCGGGGGGTGGGGGGGTATAGCTGGGGCTGTGTTCATGAGAATGGTGGCAGAGGGAATAAAGCTGTTTGTGTGTCTGGAGGTTCTGGTCCTGATGGACCAAAACCTCCTTCCAGAGGGGAGAGTTTAAAACAGTTTATGACCGGGGTGGGAGGGGTCGGCCACAATCTTTCCTGCACGCAGAATGCTGGAGGCGTACAGGTCCTGGAGGGAGGCTAGATTGTAGCCGATGACCTCTGCTGAGTGAATGATAAGCTGCAGTCTGGCCTTGCCCTTGGCCGTAGCTGCAGCGTACCAGATGGTGATGGAGGAGCAGAGGATGGACTGGATGATGGAGCTGTAGAAGTTCACCATCATCTTTGTTGGCAGACTGAACTTCTTCAGCTGCCGCAGGAAGTACATCCTCCGCTGAGCTTTTTTGATGAGGGAGCTGATGTTCAGCTCCGTCTTGAGGTCCTAGGTGATGATGGTCCCCAGGAAGCACAGAGCTCACTGTAGAGTCTCCCAGGGTGAGGAGGGGGCTGGGTTCTTCCTAAAGTCTGCTATCATCTCCACTGTCTAAAGCGTTGAGCTCCAGGTTGTTCTGGTCCGTCTCCCACCTGTAGGCGGACTCGTCTCCATCAGAGATGATGAGTCCGATGATGGTCGCGTCATCTGCAAACTTCGTTAGTTTGACCAACTGGTGAGAGGAGGAGCAGCTGTTGGTGAACAGGGAGAGTAGAGGAGAAAGAACACAGCCCTGAGGAGATCAAAACAGAGTCAGTTTACCCACTGGAGGTAAAAAGGCCAAAACCAGGATATTCAATCAGGATACAGACTCTAATTTCAACAAAATGCATTTAAAACCGAAACCCATGAACAAACCACAAAAACAACAAAAGGGCATCAACCCATCAACTCTTGCCTGTAGTTTTGTTATTTTTAGCTGTGTTTCCATTACCCTTAGAAATGCAAAAAATCTAAAGAGCACAATAAAAACACTCAAACAACACTAAAAGGTTTTTACTTTCTCATGAGGAGGTATTTCAGACGTTTTGATATTGAAATGTGTTGCAAAAGCGATATGGAAACACTTTTTCCGCAAATACACAGAACGTGACGAACATGGTCACATGGCACGGTACGTGTAGACAGAAGAGACAATTCTTAGTGTTATAATTTAAAATTATTACTGCCATATTAGACGTGAAATAAGAAAGGAATACAGAGAGTTATGTGGTTCTGAGCGTCCATCTTCTGCAGCGAAGTCTCGCGGGATGAGATTTCTCGGGAGTTACGAGGCTGCTGCCCAAAACAACTTTCAATGGAAACATGGAAACCCAGCTTCTGTAACCACAATTAAACCTGTACATAGCCTGAAAGCGGGGCCAGAGGCCCTCTGGCCTGTAAGCAACAGAAACTTTAAGGGCCCATGTTAAGCTAATTGACTTTTCTGTGCTTTAAACATCATAAAAGTGTTATTTGAGTTGAGTTGAGTTTATTTGTCATTGCACATGTTACAGAGCAACAAAATTACATTTCAGTTTCATCCCGTTCAAGAAAACATGAAAAGACAATCATAACATGGGAGCACAGGAGTGGGAGAACTGTGGTTCGCCACAAGGGCGGCGCCCCTTATTCAGATGAGAAATGGGATAACAACGATGGGGAGGAAGAAGAAGAGATAAAAAAGGCAAAAACCAAACTAGGCCCTTGTAGAGAGGGGCAGAGTTTGGGATCATGAAAAATTTGGGCTTCATACACATGCCCAAGGTGTTTTTTCATTGATTCCCTCAATCGTTAGTTAGAGGGTGATTTACTCCTTTCTTACTGCAGGGTGAGCCCAAATACCTCGCTCCAATTCGATGACGCGTTTCCACTTTAATGACAATTTTGACGCGGCACTGAGCTGGAGAAGCCACGCCTCCAGGAAGCTCTCTGCCATGGTTGACATGTAAACAGACACGCCCACAAAGGTGAGCATGTCAGCGTCCTTCGCGCAGTGCTATGTATGTATTTTCTACAGTCTATGTATGTACTGGCAAATGCCCAGCAGTGGCAAAGCTATAACAAAAATAAATGAATTAACTTGAACTGTGACCATTCACTGCTACATTATGTTTGCTTACAAATAGTTTCCTGGCTCACTCTGCTCTGGACCTCTTACACAGAATTTGACGCTGGCCTCAAACATTGACCAACATTAATATTTGTCATCATAAAACAGACATTCCGATAAAAGAAAGAGCTACTCACGTCTCTGCCACACCAACAGCTCAGGCAACCAATGGGGTGCACAGGTGGTCTAGATTTCCTGATTAAGAGGAGCGTTCAAGGACACTGGGAAATGAGCAACTCACCTCACTACATTTCATTGTAAACAAAATACCCATTCTCCTTGTTTTAAACTCACTGAAAAAAAAGAGGCCACTGTCATGGAGGGCAGTCGGTGATCAATAGACCCTTTGATTGTATGTAAACATTGTGACGTATTTAGCCTGGAGGCAAAACCACAATTGTCTTTGTTTTTTCTGAGCTTTAGTGTCCGCTGGAATCCTATAAAACTTTAATTTACATCCACTAAAGTTATTCCTCCTATTCTGGCACCCAAACACACAACAAGACCACATTCTATAGCTGTAACATTAATAGCCTCCACAGTCTTTAGCCAGCGGCGTTTCCTGTTTTTGCCTCCAGCTAGAATTGTGACGTCACTCGTGACGTGGGCCATTAAAGGGTCTATAGAGGAAGGGCAGTAAATAAATAAATTAATAGTGAAGCTAAATGTCTTTTGATGGATAATTTATATCATATATAATTCACCCACATCACTATCAACTATTAATTAAAAACACTACAAGCAAAAAGAATAAATAATTAAATACGACTAAATTGACAGAGTTGTTAAGACTTACATTTTAAAAGCAGACTGATACCCTGCCTTTCTCTTATTATTCATAAACCTGCAGTTTTAAAAAATGTAAACAAAACTTAATTTTACTTAGTGCCAAAAAAACCTGTAAAGAAACTGTAGAAAGATTAAAAAATAAAATGAAAAAAAATCTGTTTTGCTGTGTGTGCTCAGCACTTTTCTACTTAAGACACCAGCTAATGTCTCATCAATGTCTTTATTCCTCAGGATGATCAGTGAAAAAATACTTGATATGAAAGACCAATCCACAACTTCTATATTGAGATGTTCAGTCAGCAAAAGATGCTGTTATTCATCATTGTGATAAATGATCTCGGTCTCTTCAGGTCCCTTCTCTAATTAACAAGAAACACTTGGAGGGCTGATCACTCATACATACAATTTAGTAATTATCAGTCACTGTGTCAGAGCTTCAGATTGCTTCTCATCTGTCTTCCTCGTCAACATCTGAGAAATCGCTGCAATTGCTTCGAGTTCAAGGCATGGTGTACTTCAACATCATCACATCGACTTTAACCAAACTGTACCACAAAGGAATAGCTTAAAGGGAACGTACTACATTTCCTTTTTGTTCACGACAAGCATAGCTTCCAATAAACTCCCTGTCTTGACTATAGTTGTGATATTTATGTAGAAAAGTGTCTATTGGTACGTTTACCAAAGTACACGTACGTAGCGTCTTAGGGTTTAGAGGTTAGGGTTAGGTTATAATCTTATATCGCAACAATTTTTAGGGTTAGGGACAGGTTTACGGTTAGGTTTAGTCTTAGTGACGTGACCTAAACTGGCCAATGAGGGGCGCTGGCTATGGATAGAATGTCGGTATATTGATACGGCAACCGTACAGATAGTCACTGCCATTTATGTATCAACCATGCTTCATTCTGAGAGGTTCAAACTTTAATTTGAAATAAATACTGAAAGTGCAAAATTTAAAAGCTTTAATCAATAATCTTAACTTGTTAGCTCATGCTGGAGCTTAAACGTAGCACAGAGCATCCATCAACAGGGTAAACCACAGACATCTATGGTGGATTTATCGGCAAAAAGGAAACTTCAGAGAGATCCAGAAGAGATTATGTAAAAGTTTGAATCCTTCATGGTGGAAAAAAAGCAGAAGATCAGCAGCAGTGTCTTCTCGTTGATGCTACTAAAAGGTTATTTCTGTATTTTTTAATGTTCGTCTGGTAGGCCCTGACACTCTGTTGCTTTGGTTTGAACACTCACACATTGTGCACATGACCTCAAAGTCTGCAGCAGAGGAGAGCAAGACTGGTGACTGCCCTGTGATATATTGCTTGATCATGTACTGTACGTACCAGACACCTCTGGATACCAGGGAGGGTCCAGTCATAAAAAAACAAGAAACACACAGACACAAATAGAGATACAGAGACACACAGCTGTGTTTCCATTACAGATTTTCGCAAAATAAAAGCGATATTTCTAAATGTCAACAAAGTATAATTGCGCTTTGAGCGTGTTTTTGTTGGAGGCTGTTTTGGGCAACAGCCTCATAACTCCCGTGAAATCTCACCCCGCGAGACTTTGCTGCAGGAAGATGGACTCTCCAAACCTCCTTATACAACTCTGGTCATGTGACCATGTACGTCACGTTCTGTGGCGTGTATTTGCGCAAAAAGTGTTTCCATTGCTATACATTTTAATATTGAAACGTCTGAATTTCCTCATTATGATAGCGTAAAAACTTCCATCCATCCATTTTCAGACATGCATATTCCTGTTTTCACACACACAGATAGACAAACCATTCACAGGCAATTTAGAGAATTCAATCAACCAAACAGTTGTGTTTTTGAATTGTAGGAGGAAGCTAGAGAACCTGGAGGAAACCCACGCAACACATGCAAATTTCACACAAGGACCAAAGTGTCCACTCCAGGGTTTGAATTGAGGACCTTCTTGCTGTGAGGCGGACGTGCTAACCACTAAGCCACCGCACACCTTGCGTGAAAACATCTTGGCAATATTCAAGTGTGTTCAAAATTCAGGTGTTTCCATAACCAGTATTTATTGCGCTATTTAGATATTGCACATTTCCAAGGTTAATGGAAACACAGCTATTGGCGTCTGGCCAGTGGACCCCTGGCGCAGGCTTAGTCTACTAAATTTTACTTGTGAATAAACCTAATTTCAATTATACTACTCTTGTCATCTGTCCTCGGAGCTGTTCGATCAAAAGATCCAGGAAGAAAGTAGAGAAAAACTTTACACTACAAACACACAGTTACTTGCAGTGATAGTTTTATTATTTTACCTGCTCTGCCAGAGAACAAAGGAGTCAAATCGTTTTATTTGACATTGGTCCAAACATGCAGGTTTGATTCGTGCCCTGCACAAAAAAAAAAAAAGTCAGGGTTTTAAGAGATGAAAATTGTCAGACATTGATGAATGTGCACAGACGGTAAGCGGCAGTGAAAAATGAAAGGAAAGAAAAATGTTCTTGAGGTGACACATGCTGACAAAGACAAGTCGGGTTGAATCGAGTGAAAAGGAGATGAACCTCAGCAGTCAGGTCTGAAAGAGCAGGTGTCATAACGTGTGTGTGTGTGTGTGTGTGTTACATGTGGCAGTAAGGAAAAACTGTGAATCGCTCTGCTAAATTTAAGTTTATTTAAATCCCTGAAGCGTGAAAGCAGAACCAGTTTTATTTTAGCAGCACAAAGACATTACATTTAAAGATATTTAGATCAAAATACATTTTCATTTATTCAACGATTTCTGACCTCTTTATGAAATATGTATCAACGTGGGAGAAATTCTAATTCCCCAGTAAATTATGCTTCGGCTCATGCGGAACATCAATGAATATTTTTGCATATCCGACACATGGAGGATGACGGCATGAGGCCACATGCATGTGCAATGAATTAACAGGAAATAAAATGTATCTTAATAGCCTGCTTACATCTGGAGGCAGCACAGTAGCATGTCACAGCAAGAAGAGTTCAGTTGCCAGCTTTCTGTGTGGAGCTTGCAGGTTCTCTTTGTGCTGGCAGGAGTTTTCTTTGTTAAAAAAAACATGTGCGTATGAATTGAGTTTCTAAAACATCCATATGAGTGAACTGGTACGACAAAATCCTAAAGACTATTAGATTAATTAATTTGTACAACTGTAATACTTGTATAAAATAGGCATTTTACATAGACATGCATGTTATGTAGATATACATGTTATGTAGATATGCATGTTACTGTATATAGATATACATGTTGTGTAGATATGCATGTTACATATATATGCATGTTAGGTAGATATGAACGTTATATAGATATGCATGTTATATAGATATGTATATTATGTAGATATGCATGTTATATAGATATACATAGATATGCATGTTATGTAGATATGCATGTTATATAGATATACATGTTGTATAGATATGCATGTTATGTAGATATGCACGTTATATAGATATACATAGATATGCATGTTATGTAGATATGCATGTTATATAGATATACATGTTGTATAGATATGCATGTTATAGAAATATACATGTTATGTAGATATACATGTTATAGAGATATGCATGTTACGTAAATATTAATGTTATATAGATATGCATGTTATGTAGATACTGTATGTATGTTATGTAGATATGCACGTTATATAGATATGCATGTTATGTAGATATGCATGTTACGTAGATATTAATGTTATGTAGATATGCATGTTATGTAGCTATGCATGTTATGTAGATATGCATGTTATGTAGATATGCATGTTATGTAGATATGTAATATGCATGTAAGTTTGAAGTCTAGCAAAACTTTTGATCCGTGAAAGGTAAAACACAGAATTAGAAATGGGTCAAAACCAAAAAGAAACCAACGGTTTTTCTTAAACAACCAACATGTCAAAGGCCGAATTCTATTCTGCAATCTGCTGAGATATTTTTGGTCCAGCAGCAGCTGTCACGATGCCCTCAGTGTAACAAAGAGTCATCCAACCAGCAGGGAGAAGAGATACAAAGAAAGAAATCATTACGTGAACACATTTATTCTAAAAAGCCTTGTATTCATATATTCAATTGTTTTATTCTAATAAACTTCCAGACACTGAGACAGAAATATCCTTCACAGATATGTTAATGAACAGAGAAAAGACAAAAGGAGAAAATTTGGGAAACTTTTTTTTTTATATGAGCTCAAGCTTAATAAAGTTCTTATTAGGAGCTGATGGAAAACAAAGGCAGTCATTTAGCTCCAAAGGCCCCACTCCCTTTATTAGGCGTTATAAACAACGCACAAGGTAAATATGATGCCCGTCATAAAAGTAATTCATCTTTCACCCCATACGAAGGCGCACCGCTGAAATATTGCACGGGCCGACAGCCTGTCAACAGCACGGGCTAAATATACAGCGGTGCACTCGGGCTACTCTGTGAATGATGAGGAACACGATTGCAAAGTGGAAATTGGCAACTGAACGAGGTTAGCCCTGTGTGACCTCCTTTCTGACGGCTCTTTAGAAAAGAAAGAGAGGGAGTGCCGCCAGCGCTACATGCACGGCCGCTATGACTGAATGCAAGCTTTGGTGCAGATTGGGGATCATAAGTTAGGGGGGATATTAGTTTTGCACGGCTAAAGTTTTGATGCACCTCAGTGACCGCAAACTTTAGAGTGACTAACAAGTCTGTAGTTTGTAGGATTCAATCCTTTTATTTCATCTCTACACAATGACTAACTGGTTAAACCAGAGGTGGGAGTAAATTGGTAATTGACTATGTGGACACTACACCATCATTTATTTACCTCGGGCAGGTCACTGTCATTTGCTTGTGCCTCCACAATCCACCTGCTTTTATGATGAATACTGGTTATGTATGTGAGGAATGAAGATGGCAAACATTTTACTGAGTGTTTTCTTCATCATGGAGGTAGAGTCCCTCACATTTGCCATTGTCAAATTTACTCAAATACTGTATCTCCAGAACCAAAGACTTCAGAAGTTTTCCGATGACTCACCCATGATCGGTTGCATTAGCAACGATGATGAGGAGGAATACAGAGGTCTGATCGAGAGCTTCACTACGTGGTGCAACATCAACACCAGCAAGACCAAGACTCAGGTGGTAGAGGGGTTGTCTTCTGATCAAGAAGTTGGGGGTTTGATCTCAGTCTATGCCTGTCGAAGTGTCCTTGGGCAAGACACTGAACCCTAAGTTTCTTGTTCTTCCAGAGGAGACTCAGAAGATTCAGTGTCTGTAACAAACTCATTAAGTCCTTCTATCAGTCTGTGGTGACCAGTGCACTGTTCTATGCTGTGGTGTCACTCAAGGCTGCAATAAACTGGTGAGAAAGTCCTGCTCTGTGGTTGGACTGGACCTGGACTCCCTGGAGACAGTAGCTGAGAGGAGGACAAGGAACATAATTCTAGCAGTTTTGGAAAACTCTTCTCACCCTCATTATGAGGAGCTGATGATGTGTTGGTCCTTCAGCCAACACATCATCCCACCACAATGGGTTCATTTGTGCCCACTACCATCAGACTGTTTAACTCCACTGTTTAACGCAATAACTGTCATCACACTGAACCCCACAAACCAAAATCCTCCGAGTGTCATTTGCACTTTGTTGTGTTTTTGTTTTGTCGTTATTTCTGTTTTCTAATTTATGTCTGACTATTATCTATGTTAACATTTATTTTTGTTTATACTGTCTGCTTTTGTATTATGCTGCTGCAAAAGTGAATTTTCAATAAAAGCACATTCTATTCTATTCTATCCTAACTCATAGTACATAAAACTATGTTTTAGTTTCATTGCGCTATACAAATAAAGTTGAATTGAATGCTTCTTTATGTTGTCTCACTCCTTTCACGTCAAAACAGATTTTGACAATCACTCCAGATCAAACTAGACCAAAACACCTTGAATAATAATTAATATGCTGGACAGGTAACAGCTGATTTGCTGTCATATTTTGTCAGATAGAGTACAGGACTGGATAGACGGGGATAACCGGTCGTTTATAGTGGCATACTGTATGAAAATATTTACAAAGCTGTATCATCTACCTTTGTACTTTTATTGGAAAAAGACAAAAGGATGCTCAGAGGTTACTTGTAGAGAAGTTTATTTAGGCCTACAACGTTCTTCACTAGTGTTTGCGAAGCGATAAAACATGTTCGTCAGGAAGGCACAATTATCTTACCTCTTCATGGGCTGGTAGAGAAAAATATGTTGAAGACAATGTGGGGACAGGACTACAAAACTAAAGTATTCATTATTTTTTACCTTGTTTTTTTAAGGGTCTACATGGCAGAAACTATATCTTCACACAATCCAAGAATGTATGATTGTAAAAGAAAGGAGAAAATATGTTTGTGAGAAAGTGAGAAAAACCCCCATGGCAATGGAAACAACAACAAAAAACTACCCCGCAAAAAGAATTTAACTTACCAGCCAACCAGATTTTCCACGAGCCAATTTTTTTTTTCCAGCAAAAATACACTACATTATGAGTTTTGATAAGTTATTAACCACGATGAGACAAAATACCTGATGCGAAGGAATATCAAGAATTGGCTGTGATGAATAACACGTAAAATACAGTTTGAGTTTTATAACCTACCATATTAATCATTTATACAACCCCCAACCACTGCACACCCTTCACCACCTCACCGTCTCTAAATATAGTTTGCCCTGTACCTCCGCACGCACGCACGCGCACACACGCACACACACACTAACCCTTAAGCCATGTCAAGTTCCCTGAGGATAATTCACGTCGGTGTGGACAGATACCAAAGGGATGATGTTTTTGTTAGAGCAATACAACTACTGTATGTACTGTACATGTGTGTATGTGATTGTTAGTGTCTTTGTGGATTTGTGCAAATTCCTGATCACCCTTAAAGAGCCCATGTTACGCTAAATCAACTTTTCTGTGCATTAAACATCATACAAGTGTTATTTGGGCTTCATACACATGCCCAAAGTGTTTTTTTCATTGATTCCATCAATCGTTAGTTAGAGGGTGATTTACTCCTTTCTTACTACAGGGTGAGCCCAAACACCTCGCTCCTTTGATGACGCGTTCTCACTTTTACGACAAATTTGACTTGGCACTGAGCTGGAGAAAACCACACCTCCAGGAAGCTCTCTGCCGTGATTGACATGTAAACAGACACGACCACAAAGGTGAGCATGTCAGCGTCCTTCGTGCAGTGCTATGCATGTATTTTCTACAGTCTATGTATGTACCGGCGAACGCCCCGCCCCCACGCTCTGTCTCGTGTTTATAAAGCAGCGTGAGCTTGGCTACGGAGTGGGTGGGAGGAGGGCGGACCGTCTTCTGGCGCTACGTTACCGTGCAGGGTGGAGGAAGTCAGTATCCCGTCTATAGACACGCCCACTCATGAATATGCATAAGTAGGCCGCAAATCAGCCTGTTTGTGTAGAGTTGCTCAGAAAGTGACTTTTCAGAGGCTAAAACTCTGGACAACAGGCGAGTTTGGGAAAATAAACCTCAAATACTAAGTTTTTGGGGTTCTTAGAACAAATAGAGATGTATGAAAAGAGCATGATATGGGAAAATTAATTTTTTGCTACTTCCGCTGTGCTGAGATTGTTCATTCAATTTCAAAGTTAATGTTCATTCCGATTAATAAGTACATACTTTACAATATATTTTTTAAGCATTTTTTAAATCCAGTACAGCAATCTCAGTATGATCTACAATTGTTGGCATAAAATGCACTTCACTGATAAATAACTCGCCATTATTACACTTCTTAATAGACAATATTAATGTGAATTACAACTAAGATATCATTGTAATCTCAGTGTGACAATATGCTCATGGCACGGGGTTAGGCCTCTGCATTTTTAAACAAACTTGATTTATATGGTTATTCCTGTAAAGTAAGCCTGTGATGATGGTGCTGCATTTCCATTTAGAGGGTTTTTTTATTGAAGCTGGAGAAATGATAAAGCAAGTGATTTATGAGCGGGAGCAGCACGCTGAGCTGAATCTAATCCTGCTCCAGGAGATGGGACGTGGTGCTGATGGTAGACTCACCACTTTCATTTTAACCTATGGCGCCCAGTCCGGCAAATTACAACGTGTGAAACGATGAGCGCGGTATGCGATGCAGCGATAACATGTTTTGTGAGCTGAATGTTAACATTTTAAGATGACAGCACAATGTATCACAGATCTGAATCCTCACCAGTGTCAGAAAGGTGGATTTGAGACTTTTTGGTAGACAAATGCAAGTGTGAACATTACATAACATCAACAATAAAGACTTTGTTATGGCAATTATTATATCAATCATTATATTGTCAAATGTGTGTTCATGTGTACAATTTGTCATGTGTTTATGACTGCATTTAATCGTGGTACTTTTGAACAGAGACGTTGTTCCTTTGCTGAGTCATGATAGATTAGATTACCAGCAGTACAGACAGATTGTGCTGTATTCACAGTGCCAGCAACAAAGTCTCTGCTCAAGGTCTCGTACCAAAACTCTGATAAGCAGAACTCTGTAACAGTGATTTTCCACTCCTTCCTCCCTTCACCCCCTCTTTCCCTCTCATCTTTGGGTGGGGCTCTATTGGAGTAGGAAGTAACAAATACTTGAGCTACTGTAATCAAGTAAGGTTCTTGGTACCGATACTAGTCATTTGTCTTAAGGCAGTGGCTATCCGTACAGTTGCCGTATCAATATACCAACATTCTATCGGTACGCAGCACCCCTATTTGGCCAGTTTAGGGTCACGTGATAGGTCAGTCATTGGCCAGTTTAGGTCGTGTGACTAAGATTAAATCTTACCCTAAATCTAGCTCTAACCTTAAAAATTGTTGCACTATGGGGTTATAACCTAAACCTGACCCTAACCCTATGACCCTACTTGTACTTCGGTAACCATACCAATAGCACCGGGGGTTGTCCACATGGCAATTGTACAAATACACGTTTTTTTTAAGCCCCACCCCATGTGTGTAATTTTACTGATACTTAAATGCAATCTACAGCATGTAATATACCCCACTAGTTTGTACTGAGTATACATCATTTGAAAAATCAGCAAACCAACGACTAATGACATCACTACTACTTTTCATTCTTTTATCTCACAAAATTTCTCCCTTGATATCCAAATTTGTTTACAAAACAAATTGTATTTTTGTAATTTTTTTTTTTTTTTGCCTAAAAAATGTAGGTGAACGTTGACATTTTATAAAAGTAAATCTAGTTGAAAGTCCGTTATTGACGTCACAATAAAACATCAATTGGGTAAATATTAATTACTACCACTAAGTAGTTTTGTTATTGTTTTAATTTGTGCTTTTACTTACATATTTTTTTTAACATCAGTACTTTTACTTGTAATCGAGTATACAATTTATCAAAGGTAGCAGTACTTGTACACAAATATTTAGTAATGTTTAAACCTTTGTGCCCTGATCTAAGATCACATTTTATTTAACTTTGTGGCATTTTAGAAAACGTTTGCATTCTCCTGTTGTCTTGATTCTTTGCTACATACTAATTAAACCAGGTCAGTATTTATAGAGGTTTGATTAATGCCCAGCACAGATCTCTAGAGAGGAAGTTACTCTATGTTAGAAAATGTCTCACACCTGAATGTTTTCCACACCACATAATAGCGATTAGATTTATGAACACTTTAAATAATGAATTAAATTAAATATAAACATGATTGAAAACAACCAAAATCTGGCACTTTACATGGAACAGGTGATTGATGTCATATTTGGTCAGTTAGTATTTTATCAGCTAGGCTTTCAAAGCTAAACTTACATAAGAAGTGTGTAAATAACACAATAAAAACAGGTAATGGAAGCATTTGAGTAAAAATAAAACCAACTACTCAAATATTGATAAAATGTTTTTACGCTTTCATGAGGAGGTATTTCAGACGTTTCGATAATGAAATGTGTTGCAAAAGCACCATGGAAAGACTTTTTCCACAAATGCACGTCACATGACGTGAGGTACCTGGTCACATGACCACTTGTCTCCGAGAAAACATGCTACTGTACGTGTAAACAGATAATTTGTTTACACGTAATTGTAAGTATAATGCTAAGTCTTAGAGACTCTCTAAGACTTAGCATTATACTTACAAATGATTACTGCCCCATTTGACGTACAACAACAAAGGAATGTAGAGTGTTATAAGGAGGTTTGGGACGTCCATCTTCCTGCAGCGAAGTCTCACCGGCAGTGTTGGGAACGTTACTTTAAAAAAGTAATTATGTTACTCACTACTTGTTCCAAAAAGTAACGGAGTTCGTAATAGAATTACTCTATAATAAAAGTAACTCATTACCAAGGAAAGTAACTATTTACGTTACTGTTAAAAAAAACAGTTGCTATATATCAAAGAATTTAGATTTTTTAGATGCGTGTGTTGTTGTGAGGCGCTTCATTAAATTTGAGTTGCTTACAACTGATGTCGACAAAGTCTTCGCTCCTGGATATAATGAACACTTCACATGTACGTTCTTGCATTTGACCACAATTAATTTAAAGTAGTGTTTGTATCGCCACCTTAAAAATGCCATCTTTTCATCGGATTGTTTGTTCAATTAATGCATGTAACGCACCGAATTTTAACGTTCAGTAATTTTAACGGCGTTGTAACGGCGTAAAAAGTAATTAGTTAGATTACCCCCTTATTGAAAAAAAAAAAAAATGCCGTTACCTAACGCCGTTATTTTAAATGATTTATTTATTATTCCAAACACTGCTCACAGGATTACATTTTATGGCAGTTACGATGCTCCTGCCCAAAACAACCTTCAATAGAAACACAGAAATATAGCTTTTATTTTGCAAAAATCTGTAATGGAAGCCCAGCTACAGTGCACCATTAAACCAACTGTCTGTTAAAAGGGATGAGAGCTATGTCTCTGACTTTGGATTATCTTTTAAATTCACAGAAAACATACCCATCAAAGAGAAGAAAAGAGGAGCGGGACAATGCCAACTACAGTAAATGGAAAGGTTATCCCTGAGGGCAGCACTGAATCAGAACAGAACTTGAGAATCAAAATGTAGGTCCCCTAAACATGGTTTGAAACGTGTAATAAAGGCGTACATTTCTGTTTTAATGATCACGTCTGTAGTTAATTCCTTGATTTACAAAGTAGCATTCCTCCAGTCCAATTACCAGTACTGTCTTTATCTGATTGTTCCACCAGGCTGAGAAAAATGGCGGAATAATTTGTTGTTTATCACAGTGACGTACCCTTGCTGTCCGCTTTCGCTGCCATCCATCATTTGAAAAAGAAATCTGTGCCCTAGAACAGCTTTTTTTAAGGCCTGTCCTCTCCGCGCAGCATCTGCCAGTGTCTTCTGGCTACTCGGCTCTCATTAGCAGGCGGCCTAGTGCAGGACTTGCACCATCTGGTATCGCCTCAAGCAGCACACACTGTACCTCCATCACAGCCACACAGGCTTCTTCACCAAATACGCTACAGCAGAACTATGCCTCCATCGCTAACTCATAAAGTAAATCCTAAATCTTTTTTAATGGTAATTTAATGGTTTAATTTTAAGTTGTATACACAAAGCCAGTTGTTCATTACCCACAATGCATCACACTTCATTTCATAAGAACAACAGCTGCCTTCAATCACATTTGTGTGAAGGTAAAGCAACAGTTTTTGCTTTGCTGTGAGCAGTGTTTCTCCCGCTGTGGATCTTTGGGACTTTGTGACATCTCAGACAAAATAGGACGAGTCACAAACAAACGCTGACCGAGTTAACGACAAGAACTTGCTTTCGAATGTGTTTCTTTGAAATCACAAAGGAGCCGTTTCGGAGCACTGGGGAGATGAAGCAGCGTCAGCAGGAATGTTTGACCAAGTCAGTGTTTGGTCTTCAGGCTCTGCATGAAGCCTGGAGAGCTCCTGTCCTGCATGTTTCTACCTGCTGCAACACACCTGATACACGTGGTTGTAACGAGCAACGCGTTACAACCGCGTGTGTCTTTTGTGCGTTTTTACCCTTGAAAACTTGCAGGTATTATTTGATGGGTGGATAAAAGTTGTAATTAATCTCATTTGAATGTATGTAGTATTAAATGTGTCATTTAGTGTGTTTGAATTTTTTGGATTATATATATTTTTTTTTCGGCAGTTTTCAGAAAAACTAAAAACAGAACAAACACTTAATTGTTTAATTCTTCAGCCAAAAGTGTGTCGGTTGAAGCAAAGTTTTTACATACCTACCCCATCACAACAAACACAACAATTCTAGATAATATCACACACACAAAATGTTTCAACTTATATTTCTAGTTTTTAGGGGTGACCCGATCCAATATCGAAATCGGAAATCGATCCAATATCAGCCTGAAAAAAAATAAATAGTGGATATCAGATACAATTTTTTTTTGCAATTCATTTTTTATTTATTTTTATTTGCTTGTAGAATACTGTAGATATTGTGTTGAAGGTTTGAATATATGTATCCAATTGGTTAACAAATAAATGGGTCAGTTTTTCCTCATACCTACTGTTGCTGACTATTGTTCTCACTTGATCAAACCTTTTCTAACATTCCACACTACGAAATAAGTAATTATTATTTTTTTATTAAAGAAAAAAAAAAAAAGAAAATCCGAAATTTGTATGATTCATGCTGATATCGGATCAATATCGGTATCGGCCGATATACGCAAGGCTGCAATATTGGTATCAAATGGGAAATGAAAACGTTGTATCGGGACATACCTACTACTTTTACTATATACATTCAATATATATTCTGCACAAGTTTTATATATACAGTTTATACACGCACATCAAACATATACGTGTGTACACACATATACACATTAATGTACATGACATGTATATACAGTAATATTAATATTATACTATTTCATGTCTATGACACAAATTTCATCAATTAAATTTAGTGTGGCAATATATAAATTATGAATAATAAATTATACATTAATTCATATTATAAATCATGTGTGCATGCATTCATAATTCTTCTGCTACTGGAGATTAATCAGTGACCGTATCTAACTTTCCAAACAGAAACTTCTAGGTAAATTATATATCAATCAGTATAATTGTGCTTTGAATGTGTTTCCATTGAAGGTGTTTTGAGGAGGAGCCTCGTAACTCCTGTAAAATGTCATCCCACGATGACTGTATTTGTGTTTTTATGTATGTAACTCTGTATTTCTTTGTTTCACGTCTAACGTGGCAGTACTCATTTTATGTATGATGCTAAGAAATGTCTCGGTCTCCTTTTCTGTTTCTGTCCACACGTACCGTAACAGTGTTTTCACAAAGAGAAGTGGTCATGTGACCAGGTACGTCACATCATGTGACGTGCAATTGCGAAAAAAAAGTGTTTTTGCGATACATTTCAATATCGAAACGTTTGAAAATCCTCCTCATGAAAACGTTAAAACTTCTTAGAGATTTGAGTGTTTTTTTTCGACATTCAGATGTTTTTCATTCCAGTTTGTTTTGAACTATTTCGATTTTACGCAATTCCAAGAGTAATGGAAACACAGCTAGTGAAAATATCAACCTTTTTTTCATTACCTTACCAAGGAGGTAATAGCCTTACCTGCACTTATTTATTTATTTGTTTTTGCAAGAATTCGTCAAAAGTATTTAACAGATTTTGACAAAATTTTAACCAAAGATAGATGTTACACTCTGGAAGATTCATGTACATTTTGGAGAGGCTCAAACATTTTTAAATCACCTTTTCTCATCATTGATATTTATGAAATTTGACTCATTTATTTTGTGTTGGTTCCTCAATGACCCCACCAAGTTTTATCTGGATTTTATTGCAGTTTTTCCCCAACAAATGGGGGTTCACATACATTTAGACCTACTGTATCATTATTAATCGGAATAGAAATGTCTTACAGGCCTTTAAAGTGTGAATGATCATAGTACCATGATCAGCATCAATGATCCTAATAACTGCCTATATCTGGAGAAGACAATATTTGCCAGAAGGAGAAAGCAGTGTTGCATGTAAAAGCCTTTCGAGCAAATATGCTAAATAAGAGCAAACCCTGATCTATTCCAAAGCAACAGTAAATCAAGAAACACAAGGCTGAGCATGCGACTGTGGATGATGAGTCCCTGTGCGATTCATGCGACACAAAAGCAGGATTAGCTCCTTTAACTTCACAGCAGGGATTACACGCTTAGGGCAGTACAGTATATATCCGTCTTTGGTGTGGATGAGACTTTCTTTCATATGAAAAATAATTTATAGTGAGAAAAGGGCTGGGACGGGGCTGGAGAGTCAGGGAAGCTGGCACGTGGGAGCGCTTCTGGGAAGTGAGAAGGAGGTTGGAAGTGAGTGACAGCAGGTTGAAACCTCTGTCGACATTCACGCTGGGAAATATCAGTAGCCTGTGTGGGGTTGGGATGTAATTACATCCCAGCAAAGTCGGGTGGCTCGTGGGAATATTTGAATTCATGAGAAATATAATTGAGTTTGGACTGACATGCACACGTATGCATAAAAAAAAATTGAAAAACATGGACCATATCCAAAAAAGTCACGACTTATGCTGTGAAGTATTGTTTCTATACCAGCTTGGACTGGTTTTAACCCGGCAAATGGATACTATGGTGTTTAAAGTGATTTAAGTAGAAATAACGGTTGAAGGACACAATATAACCGTGTTACATGACTTCAAAACTTTCTCATATCGGATTCTGTGTTTCACAGCTGACGGCTTCAGCTCAGAATCTTCTAATTCTCAGGTTTATCGTCACTAGCAGAGGCTGTAAAGACTTTAATATAACTGATACAGTGATGAGTGTAACACCTGCTTGGATGACCCCACCGCTGAACAGAGATGTTATGGGCTTGACACGAGCTTCAGAGACGCTGACCTTGTGTTACACAATAGGTCCTGTCTAATCACAACTGAAGTGCAACTTTGTGTCTGTTTTTTTTTGTATACTACCAGGTATTTAACCCTAACTTGTACAGTACCACTCATAATGCTGGAAATTCATCACATATTGATTTAAATGTTCAGGTAATATATAGCTTCTTAATGTTTGCTGGTTAAGTACAAGTACAGTGCATTACATAAATGAATGTGATGGCTATTATAATGTATCTGTTTGTTTGCAATATGATTGTTTTGCCTTGTTTCTTTTGAAATATGACATCTGGAACATACCTTTTACAACTGTAAGCACTGATCTTATCTCTCTCTCCTTTTTCCCCATATCGGATTTTTTTCACTTTAATGTTAACAGTACAATTCCAATTTTTTGTGGATAGAAATTTGATACATACAGTATCTGATATTTTGCAATGCGACAGCTGTCTGAACGGCAAGGTTGCATTTTATCCGACTTTTGCGTCATGAAATGATGATCACGTCATAATTCTATGTCTCGGATGAAGCGGCAGGGGAAGGGGGATACCCCTGGTGGAGGACGCACGTCGAAAAATAGACGGTGGAAGGAAAGTGAGTTCTTAAAATTGATGGATATTTAATATATTATCATATATATTATAAACAGTGCGGGTCTGCGTGCGGACAAAGTACCTCTTTTACGCATGCAGGTCACCTCAGGGTTGCATTCTGTCGGACCGTTCAGACTTCAAACTGATAGAAGACGCATTTAATATGTAAATATGAATGATGACACATAAAAACATCCAAATTAAGCATTTAGATCTTCAGTGTGAACGTAGCCTAATGTGCTTTGTTACATAGATCACTGTTTCCGATGTGGAAGAAGATTCGGGAATGCCAAGAGGTGAAAAAGAAACCAAATGCTGTAGGTAAGAAGTGCTCCTCTCTAAACTTTTAAGTATTATTATGATTCTTTTGAAATTCATAAAAATACCTAACTAGTCTTTTACTATGGCCTACTGCCGGTGGTCATTCATATACATTAATGTATATAAGTCCCCCCTTCGTCCTATAGACCCCGATACAAATGGAAACGATTGCCGAGTGTGCACAGCCAATAGACCTATATCAATGCGACCCAATGTCACCTTGTTATGTTCCGTGATGCGCGTGCGGAAAAGTAGAGGCGTGGCTTCCTGTAGATTGCAGAGGCAGGGGGAGGAAGTGGAGTTGTTGAGGGCGGGACATCGAGATGTTTTTCAGAAACTCCTGATATCAGCTTTTAGGAATGTTATTCAATTATTTTGGCTTCAAGAAAGCCAACCATGAAGGAAATAAAAATTGTTTTTTACTACTGTACATTTTAACTAAGATAAGAATCTATCTAGAGAGTAAATTAGTGCGGAAGCTCCCTTTTTTGCATAAAAAGTAACTCTTTGTCCCTTTCTTGATCAAAAACTCTACAATATCCAGACCAAATTAAAAACCAACAACTGGTGGATTAAGGTGAAAGCCATGTACGTCCTAAATTCCTGTGCGTACAGTCCAGCCCATCTGTAAAAGTGACAGGTGACAGACGTCATTGATGGATGAGTCTCTTGTTCACCACGACAAAAGGCCACTGGACCAGATGGAGAGCTGATGGGTGGTTCCTGATTGATGGGCTCCCCACATCAGGCCAAGGGATCGATGTGGAGGAAAAATGGTTTCACCTGTGAATTTGGATCAGCGCCATCCACAGCACTGACTCCACAGCACTTTACTTGAATAAGTATCGGCGGACTTAACATAATGAGTGATGTGTAGGAATAAAACATTTCAAGTGCCTTCAATTTGAAAATAGCGGGTTTAAAGATTTTATATTTGTCCTGAAGTACAGCCTCTGGTTGGCAATACACTTATGAAACCTTAAATGCTACAACAATGTGAAATACTAGATTTATATCAAGTGTGGCATTAATTTATTTACCCTTATGACAAGCCTGATCCTGCAATGCAAGTTTTGTTGGTCTGTTTTATGGTTTTCTTCTGGTAAAGCGTTGTGAAGGCTGCAGATACTACAATAACTTTGTAAATCAGTCGTGGTCAATTATTCACATAATTTTTTTCTTCTTAAATTTAAACTGGGCCCTACTTTGATTACAAATCTCACAAATTGGTCCCAACAATGAGTTGTGAGCAAAAATAATGGTTTTCGTGCTTATTCCCCTGCCCTCATTATAACTATTATCTTCAACTCTATTCTAAACAATCTTTTTTTTCTGAACCTTAATTGCTTTTTTTTTTGTCACTTTTGCTGACATCAAACAAGTACTTTAATGAGTTAATTTTGCAAACACAGGCTAAGTTTTCTTGTTAAACACACAAGAAAGTGAAGACTCTAATAAGAAGAGTTACGTTGCTTCATCCATTCAATGGGAATAACAAAGCAAAGACGATAGACATTATTAAAATGTTCCTGCTTTTTGGGGTTTGACATTTTTTGGAGGAAAAAAGCTATTTAAAGGGTTAGTTAGTATCATTATGGCTAATCCATACACCCCACAGGATGAAATGTAGTGAACATGCTGTCATTGGTGAGTAACATGTTTCATGCAGTTATTATTACGACTGTGGTGCAATGCTCATTGCATCAGCAGTAGACCGATTAAAGGAAATGAACCAAGCTTCCAGTTTAAAGGCGTTCTTTTCTACTGTGGTGGATGATACTATAGTATACTTCATCCACAGAGAGGCTCCATATATAACTGTTCTTTTAAAGGCATCACTCGATTCTGCAGAGAACGGCGTGTGCTTTTTGGATTGAGGATTGAAATGAAATCTCACAGAAAGACGAAGGCCTTATAATGCTGCTGCAGGCACATAAAAGACACACTGGACTTATTTATCTATGTCGTATCTTAAGGCGCTGTCCATTATTTCTGCGTATTACATCAATTTCTCTCACTATATGATAATTTCTAGGCTCTGGTACAAAGATTGCTCTTTTCTTACCTGATAACGCTGACAGGAGGACACAACTCACGATGGTTGGTCTCCGCATTTCTGCAAATGTTTGAGATTCGCGTTCGTGCGGATTAAAAACATACATACCATTTGTTTCCTCTACTTCTACATGTGAGCAGATGTTCCTGTCAAGAAGTGATAAAACTTTATATTCAGGTGCTTGTAATAGGCTTTAATAAACGCTTACCGGTATTAACATGAAGAAGAAAATGTTAGTGTCAATAAAAAGCTTCAATAATTACTTTATTAATGTCATAAACACACTAATGAGCAATAATTATGTTTATGAGCTTCTTAATAAGGCCTTATGGGTGTTACCCATGAAGCTTTAGTTCAGGGGCCAAATATGGAGCAGTTTAATCTCAGGTGGACCACAGATTTTATGGTGGAAAACGAGCAATTTCAACATTACTGTGCCCTAGTTTATACTTCAAAATATGCAAGAAACCAACAATATCCAAGCTGTGTTAAATCTAAATAACGCAATAAAAACTGGTAACGGAAAGACCTGAGTTTTCGAAAAAAACACACTCAAATATTGCTAAAAGGTTTTTATGCTTTCGTGAAGAGGAATTTCAGACGTTTCGATATTGAAATGTGTCACAAAATGGAAACTCTTTCTGCAAATACACGTCACAGAACGTGACGTACCTGGTCAAGTGGTATGAGGTCACGTGACCACTTCTCTCCGAGAAAACATGGCGCGGTACGTGTAGACGGAAGAGGAGGCCGAGACTTTTCTCAGCATTGTACTTAAAAAAAAAAAAAAATACTGCCACATTATTGAAACGACAAAGGGATACAGAGTGTTATTAGGAGGTTCTGAGCGTCCGTCTTTCTGCAGCAAAGTCTCGCGGGATGAGATTTCACGGGAGTTACGACGCTCCTGACCAAAACAACCTTCGGTGGAAACACGTTCAGAGCACAATTATACTTTGTCGGCGTTTAGAAATATTGGCCAACAGGATCTTCATTTTGAATTTTGACCAATTTCGGTAACACTTTAGTTTAGGGAACACCTATTAACCATGAATTAGTTGCTTATTAGCATAAGTAACATATTGGCTGTTAATTATTCATCATTAAGTACTCACAGTCCAAACTAGCATATTGAGATAGTAATTCATATACAACAACTTCCTTACTTACTACTAATAAGAAATATTTCTGAGGTTATTGAGGGAAAACTCCTAGTTAATGGCTTACTGGTTGTATAATAAATCAATGCAGAATAAGGCATTAATAAATACTTAGTAATGACTAATTAAGAGTCTATATGCTAAAAAGAAACTAATTAATGGTTAATAGGTGTTCCCTAAACTTAACCAAATTTCTCTTAAATTAAGAGAAATTTGTCATAATTTGAGAAAAATTGAAGGATTGTATAAGAATTTTGAGTTTTTTCAACAGTTTAACATTAAATATGACTGCAACCGTGCGATATAAGCACCGGGAAAACTGTGAGCCCCCACAATGGTTGATGTTTTCTCTGTCATTTTTACTTTCTCCTGTGGGCCGAATTTGATGCTCTAAAGAGCCGGATTTGGCCCCCGGGCCATTAGTTTGACATGTGTGCTTTAAAAGCTGCAGGGCAAACTAAGAAGCTGTCCTAGTTTTTCCCTTTAGTTGTTTTGTTAAAAAGTTCTTTAAAAGAAAATGTTTGCTCTTTCTTTGTACCGCCTTTATATCGTACACCCAAAGTCACTTAGCCAGGATTGAGCCAACACATTGCCCCCCCCTCGCCCCCCTCCACAGCGACATCAGGGACATGTCAGCACTTTCCACCTGAATGAATCACAGTGCTGTCCTTCACAGGTTGATTCATTCACCCACTGCAGCCTCGCACTGAGTGTTTGTATCTGATCACATTGTGTTGGCCTGTGTCCCAGAGCCTCTGTCAGCTAATGCTGTTGTTCCTCCATCATTGGCTGTAAGTCGCCACCCATTACCTCTCAGAGCCCCCATACACGTTCCCACCCAGCTCATAATCATCACCCAGCACCAGCACGGGAATGTTAATGCAGTCCTGCTGCAGTCAGACTCCAGGTTTGACCAGCTCACTAATAATTCATCCAGTGGTGTAAAGAGTACTGATATATCCTACTCAAGTAGAAGTACTGTTACGAGATTGAAACTGTCATACAAGTAAAAAATAACTCAATGAAATAGTACTCACTTACAAACCTAGATAAAAATGCACAAAATGACGACAAAAATACATGAAATGACAAAGAAATAATACAAAAGAACAACAAAAGTGCACATGACTCCAAATATATGAAATGACTCCAAAAAAACAAAAATACAGAGGTGTAAAGAGTATTGATATATTCTACTCAAATAGAAGTACTCAATTAAATAGTATTCAAAGTAAAAATTACCTTTATTTTTTGGTAAATGCCCCGATTCCCCTTCATACAGAAATTATTTCTGATTAAATCTTGTACAATTGGAACTTAACTTATTTTCCACAAAGGCATCTGTATAAAAATAAAAGGTTTGTCAAATGTACATTTGTTTTTTTTTTTTTTAAATAAAACACAAACTAATTAAATTAAAAATAAAAACAAAATGAGTATAGCTACATTTATGAACTTTAAAACAGTGCCATGTCAAATATGTGCTATGTGGTAACAACATAACAGGTAGAAACCCCAACCAACAAATGGCATGACTGAGAACATAATGGATTATGTTCAATGTGCCTTCAAGAGACAATGAAACAGAAATAAAAAAAAAAAAAAAAAAAAAAATGTTGTAACAATTTATTTTACTTATTTTAAAACATACTTAAGTACAAGTAAAATTACTGATTTAGGAATATACAAGTACCCATAAAAGCAACTCAATTACTTTCACCAGCCCTGACTTCAATGAGAGCAACAGCATTTCCACCAGCAATGACTCCAGCATACACTTATTACAGTGCCAGTAATAAAGCTGCATTTGCAGGGCTGTGAAAACAATGTCAGAGGCGCCATTTGTGTTGATACTGAGTTTTGGTCATTAACCCTCAGGGCAAAAACCATCAGCCACTCTTTTATTTCCCACTAATACAGTCTGCCCCAGTATGAATGGAGCCCTGAGTCCTCCCTGTGGCCATTAATCCTGCAGGTGAATATAAGTGTGTCCTGGTCTGGAAACATTACAGCTGCAGATGAAGGCAACCTGAATTTGAAACGATTCCAGCTGAGAAAATGCAAAAAAATTCGGAATGAATAAATGATTTTTTTTTTTTTTTTTACCACCTGCACATTATTGATCAGGAATGATTTGGACTTTCCCTTGAAGGCTTTACAGACAGAGACAGGATGTTAGCAGCAGAAACACAGAGAAAGCCATTTTTTTTTAAATAGACACCAACATTAAGGAGGTATAATAAGACTGACTGTAGAAGGAAAAATAAATCTCTGCCTGTTTTATTAGATTTCCACTTCCCGACTGCGTTTTTAAGGCATTTCCATTAATTATTTTGCAGACTGTGTTAAGTCAATGCTTTTATCCCAAGAATAAATTTCAGTTTTTAAACATGAATAATATCCCTATGTAAGCTTTTTTTTTTAGTGGAGGCAAAATTAATGGAAGAGGGAAAAAAGCATGAATAGCAATGTGGTGTGTACCGTACATCCACAATTCAGCTGCCTCCTTCATCTTTCTTCCGGGAGCACTTATAGTGTTTGACTGTCGATGTAAATCATTTGAATGGAGGCGCTTAAAAAAATGAATGTGCATTTAAGGGTGAAGCCTGTGCTAAAGAGAGAAAGGTGATGATGATTTTCCAGAAGTGCAACAGATACAGAGTAACTACGGTCCGATAAACCCCAGGGTTTTGGCTGACGTGCATCTATGGCTGGAAATTCAAAGGTCCTATGTCGTGCTATTTTTCATCCATCGCCATTTGTTCTAAGAACCCCAAAAACATAGTATTTGAGGTTTATTTTCCCAAACTCGCCTGTTTTCTAGAGTTTTAGCCTCTGAAAAGTCACTTTCTGAGCAACTCTACACAAATAGGCTGATTTGCGGCCTACTTATGCATATTCATGAATGGGCGTGTCTATAGACGGGACACTGACTTCCTCCTCCCCACGCGGTGACGTAGGGTCAGAGGACAGCCCGCCCTCCTCCCACCCACTCTGTAGCAGAGCTCATGCTGCTTTATAAACACGAGACAGAGCGTGGGGGCGGGGCGTTCGCCGGTACATACATAGACTGTAGAAAATACATACATAGCACTGCGCGAAGGACGCTGACATGCTCACCTTCGTGGGCGTGTCTGTTTACATGTCAATCACGGCAGAGAGCTTCCTGGAGGCGTGGCTTCTCCAGCTCAGTGCCAAGTCAAATTTGTCATTAAAGTGGGAACGCGTCATCAAAGGAGCGATGTGTTTGGGCTCACCCTGCAGTAAGAAAGGAGAAAATCACCCTCTAACTAACGATTGATGGAATCAATGAAAAAAACACTTTGGGCATGTGTATGAAGCCCAAATAACACTTTTATCATGTTTAATGCACAGAAAAGTTGATTTAGAGTAACATGGGCCCTTTAAAGAATGCATTGATTATGGGCTGGGCTCCTGAAGCAGATAAGACACGCCCAATCTATACTATAAAATCTCCAAAGACGATCTATGCTAACTACTTACTAAATACTCACTAATTTGTCTCTATTTACAACTCTCTCCATCCAATACTCGAGGCAGAGTCAAAAGGTGCTAGATTCTATAGAGGGGGCAGGGCCAATAGTCCTGGTTTGTGACATAAAAAGCCACTAACACATCACAAACCACCATTATTCACCAATAGCAAAATTCAACCCTCATATGTTTACACATCACATTATAGTGAGATCCAGGGGTGGAGTGAGACAAAATTAAAACCCTGGCATTTTCTATACACACTAGCCCACTACATTATCAGAGGACACCATATAGAATCTATTATTAAAGCTGCAATTTGTAACATTTTTTTTGGCATAATTTGGTCAAAAATCCATAATCGTCTTTGAGCATATTGTAATCAAAGTGAGGGGACAGTGAATCTATTCTCCTTCTCCTGGCTCTAAAATTACATTTATGAATCCAGGAGTGTGATGCTGGGCTTCAGCCAATCAGAGATCTTTCTACATACACGTGTGCTCCATTAACTGTTGTTGGCGTTACTATTGGCTGCTCGACTGAAGTCGAGGGGCATTCAGGTACCCTCAGTAGTAGAAGTGTAATGACGGACGTCCCAGCAAAAGTCTCCATAACAGCGTTAGACAAAACAGTTACACAGCAAATCAAGAGGAAAAAGGCAGACCGAGGTGAAAAAGCACATCGCTTTGTGTTCTCAGGGTCCGTCTCTCACACACACACACACACACGCACGCACGCACGCACGCACGCACGCACGCAGGTGTCAGATAAAGAGTGATAACAGATGCGCATAAACCAAGATAAGCTTATTCAAGGTTAATTCATTCTGTAGTCTGATTTTTACCCATTTCCTTTGGCCATTTTGCAACTTCTTTTGTCCATTTTTTCCCCTTTTCAAATTTTAGCTCCTTTTGCCAATAAATATTCCTTTCTTGTCGATTTTTGCAAGTAATATTTTTTTTTACACTTTTATCCAATTTTTCCTTTCTTTAATTGTTTTGGCCATTTTTCATCCAAATAAGCTAACTTTTGCCCAATAAAGACCACTTGCTTCCTTTTTATTCCACATTATTGCCTCTTTTCACTATTGTTTGGCACACTTTGCTCTTTTAAGCTACACTTTGACTTTACATACCACCTGGTTCCTCTTTATACCCATTTTGGCCACCCTTGACTGCTTTTGATCCATTTCAGTGACTTTTCACTCATTTCTTGCCAAGTTTCTGCAACTTTTGGACCATTTTTGGCCACCTGTTGTCATGTCTGCCTCCATTTGATTGTCGGAAAAAAAAAAACCTAGTGGACCGGCCCACTTTGGGTCAACAGCTTACCGGGACGATGCCCGGTATGCCAGATGGCCAGTCCACCTCTAGTGAGATCAATTAGATTAACCCAGACAAGGATTGCAAATTGATTGGAAATCGTTTGACTAATATTTGCAGATGGAGACTAGAATTAACACACTCACATATTTCCTTTAAAATCATTTTTCAATTCAATTCAAAACAGCTTTATGGGCATGAGAAACAGGTTTATATACACAATCTCCTTCTTCAGTGTAACTGAGCCAGTGGTTAATCTAAAAAAAAAAACAAGAAAACTGAACCATTATATACACTCTGTATATGTATAGAGCCTATACTGTACATGTTTACGTGTGTGCGAGTCGCTGGTTTATTAACATGCCAAAGAATCAGATGAGTTCCTGTTTGAACAGCATGAACAACCATCATTAAGAAAGCGCCGTCTATAACTCGTGGCCTCATAACTGTTCAGGCCATGATGATGGCTCGCCCTGGGTCATTACCATTCAGCAGCAAACTCTACAATCATCACAATCCTTCAATCGATGAGGCCTTCCATCAGTGCTCCAGATGATAGATCCACTCCTCTGCCCTCCCAACACTCTATCTCTCTGTCTTTCACATTGTGAGTGAGTAAATGTCCATGAATGAATGAATTATTCATTTCAAACAAACGCTAATACTAATAATATAATGTTTTAAGTTATTTGTGTTTAAAGTTATTCACAGGAGTCTTCCAATGCAACACTTGATCTAAGAAAAGCAGAATCAAGTGGACACACTAACTCCTACAGGTTTTTTTTTCTTCTTTTATTTATTTTTTTTAACAAAATCAAACACTAATCTTCATTTTTCCTTAGAAAAAAATAGACAAAACAAAATCGATATTCAAATAAAAACTTCCATGTTCAGTGTTCAACTAAATGCATGACCTTGCCTTCTTATCTCCACATTGTCATTAAAACAGAGTTTGCATTTCAGCAGGATTTGGAACTGTTTTCACTGATTTTTAAATGATTTTCAGAGCCAAGAATGGACTCACTGTCCTGATCCACATGCTCAGTGACCTAAATACTCATCAGTCCATGAAGGTGAGCTGTAGCAGAGCAGGATCCTCCTTGAGCCCCTGAGGTGTGCTGAAAGCCAATTGTCTCTATGTCTATATCATCTTCTGTCAGCTTAATAGTTTGATTACAAGGGGCTTAATGGGAGAAAGATTCTTTGGCCGACTTGTAAATCTGGCTTAAGCTGATGGATGTGCGTGGGCTTCTATGAGGGAATGGAGGGAAGATAGTAAACCATGGAGTTAATTTAGAGGCCATGGCAGCTTTTCAGTCATCCTGCGCTCGTGGTTATGTCCTCATCACTTTGGCTGAGAACACATGTTGGAGATATATAGTTGATATACTGTACATTATCATGAGTATATGAAAGGGCTACATTTGGTCCTTGGCGGCTTCCTATTGGTCAAAAGTTTCTCATGTGAGACTGTTGTTTGCTGTAAATATATGTTCATTATGCAGGGGGCTGTCATATAGTACTATACCACTGATTCATCTTCTATTCCTGCTTTATAGTGGTTTGTTTCTGTTGGTGCCTATTTTGGCCACCACGGACTAAGCGGCGTATTTGAGAAATGAAGGGCATTCTTCTTGTTATTATCTGGTATTACAACTTCTGTTTTTGATCTAGCCTGGAATCCTAATCTCCTTGTATGTTGTACTATTCAATGTTTAATATAGGTGATAATTAAGTTTTATCAATATATCCAGGGTTTTTAAAACATAGCACAGTGCAGCTCCGAACACTGCATGGTGCACGAGATATGACGTTCTTTCTGTACGGCTCTGATTGGCTTAGTGTTTTTCGAACCGAGAAAGTGAGCAGAAACGGCTGCATTACCACACCCACTTTCTTACAAAAAAGTAAGGAAATGGGCGTGGCTTATCGCCAGACTAGTTTTGAGCACAATTTGCTCATTTTAATATTTATCTCCGCAAAGTTAAGGTAATATTTTCACCAGCTTTTATTTGTTTTTGTTTTTTTGTTAGCAGAATTACATCAAAAGTATTTAAAGGGTACTTAAACCCCTGCTTTCTCTTGACCTGGCACTAGGAGGGAAATTTAAAAAAAATGCTTTTATTATGGGCGGGGCTCTTGGAGCAGTTAAAACACACCCAGTCTGTACTATAAAATCTCCAATGAACAATCTATGCTAATCCAATCTATTCACCACAGATTGTAGAGCCCACGGGTGCTAGTTTTTAATAGATACAGATTTATAGATACCTCGAAGAGAGTAAGAAAAAAAAAAAAAAAAAAAAAAAGACAAGGGCAATAACTCCAGAAGAAATAATTGCGTGCTTCTCATTTTCAAACTCCATCAAGGTATTGATACTCTGAAGCAACACACCAAATGTGGTTATCCTATCTTAAACGGTTTCTTAGAAAAGCTGTACCCATTGAAGATACCTCGAATAGAGTAAAAAAAACGGCACAAGGGCAATAACTCCGGGAAAAATAATTGCGTGCTTCTCATTTTTGAACTCCATCAAATTATTGATACCCTGAAGCCACACACCAAATTTGATTATCCTATCTTAAACAGTTAAGAAAAGCTGTCCCCTTTAACTCGGATGGACGGACGCACGGAGCTCAAACCTATATCCCCCTTCCACATTTGTGGGGGGGGATAAAAATAAATTGTAGTAGCCATAGAGGGCAATTACTCTGACATTTTACAACTAAATATGCCAAATTGAAATACTTTGACTAAAATGTTGAGAGTTGGACCAGGATCAATCAACAGCACTACTTCTTACCCAAAAACATTTGTATTACAGATTTTGACATAATTTTACCAAAGATGGAGCTTACGCCATGGAAGAGTCCATTAAATTTGGAAGGGCCATCGTTCATCATTGGCAAAAGTCTAAAAATAATCGTAATTGACTGATCTTCATGAAATTTGACTCAGTTATATCGGGTCGGTTTCTCAATTACCCCACATAGTTTCATCTGGATTGGATTCGGATTGCGTATTTTAGAATTATTCTTTTTTTTTTAATATCAGGGTGCTTGTGTATCGTTATTAATGGCACCGTATGTTCAGGATTAATGATTCAGATAACTGAGATTATATGGCTGAAGAGGAATTTTGCTTCGCGCTTTCCGAGTGCGCTTGTATTGTTTGTTTTCTCATTCAAACTTTGATCATTAGAATGACTTCCAATGTTTTAATCCATCCTTCTCATGAAGTAAAGGTCACAATGGTCTCTCATCCCTCCATGCTGCTGTCACCATTTTATTTATTTATTTATTAATTTTATCAGTCCAACACTCTACCAGCTGCTCTCGCCCAAAACAGAAACACACCACATCAAAGGCAGAGAGCTAAGCATCACATTAAAGGATGGAAACTGCTCATTAATACTTTATATGAAAGTACACTCTGTCATTCATCCAATTTAGATGCAAATTCCCTGAAATTAAAGCTTAAAGAGCTCAAATTACTAACCTCTGCATTGATTCATTTTAAATGTATTTATTCAAGGGTGCAACTCTCTATGGAGGCGTGGTTTAACCAGTGGATTCAGCGCTATAGTCCAGCATCAGTGTACTATGAAAGACAAGCTGCGGTTTCCTACCTGAGGCGTTTACTAGTGCTTAATGATTACCTGCACACAGAGCAGCCATATTTCTTTGCAAACACTACTACTCACATTTATTTCTTCATCTGCTGTAGAGCCAAATTAATTAACCATGAAGCAGAGATTGAACACAAAAGATTTTTACATACAAGCAACAGGGTGGATTCACAAAGCCGGAGCAGGTTAGTGATGTGGACATAGTGGCTGTTCTCTTGAGTACACATCTATTGATTTTCTGCTTATTTGTGTGCAAACAAGGAGTTTAAGCCCGCTGTTGTTTTTTCCCTAGCAATCACCAAAGTGCATGCATTTGGAGGCTCGTGCACAGGGTGACCTACATGCTGTTCAGAAACATAAAACACACTTTATTAGAAACTGGCTAGACAGCTCCTCCTCTAGCGGCAGTTGGTTTGCACAGCGGAGATTCATCACATGATTACAAAACAAAATATCTCAATGCATCAAACAGAAAGCCGTGCATTGTTTGTCACTGTGACAAGCGAGTGGGTGTGTTCTGTAACACTTTCATCATTACACTGTGTGTATCTGTGGGGTTTATCAGACATGATTTATGGTTCAGGGCAGCAGACTGCATGGACAATATTCATGGGATTTATGTGGTTAAGATGAGCTATAAGGAGTCAAATGTTGTCATGCTTATGTGAGTGTTTATGATTAAATGGAATTGATCTGTAAAACCACATGCATTCAGTCAGATGATACCACCATAGCTGGTATTAGAAAAGTCCCTCCATAATAGCAATGACCAGATGAATAAGATGAGTCAATATTCATATTTAAAAAAATATAAAATAATCAACCTCCTTAAAGAAGTTGAGCTGATAAATTGACTCCATGTCAGAGACTTCTTCACACTGAGTCAGCATCGCTGTGTTTTTGCTGATTTAGAGTTCCTTCAGTTTCAGCATAAATTAGTGCATTTATCATATCCTATACATGCAACAGGAAAGTTTGGTAAAACTTGAAATTTTAAACATAAAAGTTGACATTACGCTGTCATTATTATGACCTGTTATTAGTATGAATGAGGTGTCATAAGCGCTATCATTAAGTGTTGTTCATTACCCTAACCCAAGGGTATTCAACTCCAGTCCTTGAGGGCCAGATTCCTAAGACTAACGCTAACCCTAACCCTATGTGTCCCTGCTCCAACACTCCTGAATCAAATGAATGGCTCATTATCATGCTTCTGTGGAGCTTGATGACAACACAGGTGTATTGGAGCAGGTCAACATCTAAAAGTCTCAGGAATCTGGCCCTCGAGGACTGGAGTTGAACATCCCTGCCCTAACCCCTAACCCTGAACCTACCTCACCCTAACCTTAACCCTAACCCAAACCCTACCGAAACCTAATCTTAACCCTAACCTTAACCCGAGCCCTACCTCAACCTTACCTAAACCTAACCCTACCTAAACTTAACCCGAACTAACCTTAACCCTAACCCTACCCCTACCTAAACCTAACCTTAACCTTAACCCTACCTAAACCTAACCCTAACCCTAACAGTTCTATGAACCATCATACAACACAACACAATTTTACAACAGGGTGTCCAAACAGTCACAGAATGGAGAGGGTGCACCCATCCCCTACTTTCTGTTCCCTGTCCTACTTTTACACCACAGCACTGACACTGCATTTATACTAATGGGAGGTTGGAAGCTGGAAGAGGTCCAAACAGACCCAGTTCTCATTCTCATCGAGAAAGCACATGTCTTTACCTAACCATAACTCTACCTAACTCCACCAGATCCCTCCATATAACCCAAAAATGCCAACATAGCTCAAAAGGTGTCATAATTTAGCAAACGACATTTAATGACAGCCTTCATGACACCTTATTCATGCTCATGTCAGCCTTATGTATAAAACTTCAAGTAAAGTGTTACCGAAAGTTTTATGGAGAGTCTGTAATCTTGTGATGTCATTGCCAAGTCTCGACCTCTGTGGTCGAGTACAGATATCCTTCACTTAAGTAAAAGTATATCAGGTGCCAAATGTAAAAATTCAGTGACATTTTTCTAGCCTATATATTTTCAATATTTAGCGCACTTTCTTCTCGTTTAGCTCCTTTTCATCACATAAAACAACATGTTATACGTCATACATAATAGTGGACATGTAAAAATGTATTTTATGGACAAATTTGCCTTTGAACTGAACCAACAATGGTGGTACAGAATGTTTGCGTGTGGGACAGACAGGGAAAAAGTAGCAAAAGCAGCAAACTATTATATTTCATGAAACAATATGGTCTTTTTAAAAATCTTGCTTAAGATAAAAACTTGATACATTATCCAGCCCTATATACAGCATATATAGATGTTTTTGAGACATTCTATTTCAGAAGCAATTTTTATTAAACCCCTTTAATCCTGTTGAACATAAGGCATATTTTCTCATGTGTTCCTTTGCACAGTTTTACAGTTTCTCAAGCAACTATTTTTACCTCAAGAACGTTTAGAAACATTATTGAAACATACCGGGAGATAAAAATTTTGAGCAAAACCTTGTCTCAATAAACAAAACCTCAACTTAACATACTGTTCAAAAAAGACAAAATCAATCGAGCTGAATTTATTACATGGAAGTCAAGAAACTTCAAAGGAACAATCAACAGAACTCCTCTGACGAAGACTGGCAGATGACAGTCGAAACATGTCGGGGGATAAAACATTTCCTGAAAAACCTTGTCTGAATAAATAAAACCTCAACTTAACATGATTGAAAATTTTATTTAAAAAAGTCTAGCTAGTCTGCACGAGCTACAAAAATCTCGAGTAAGTGGCTCAAATGTAAAAAGAAATGTTGCCCTAGAGATTTGGTGTAAATTTCCCCGTGAACGACGCCTAAACTAAATAATTTAGAGTCTCATTTAAAGCGGAGACCTTTGTCAACCTCAGCTTTAAAGCCAACAATGTTTGCATTGTATGTAAATGAAGTCCCTACAGTGAGAATGGCTGCACTCCCTAAAGGAGACCTTGATTCTTTACATCGATTATCACTGCTTGTGTGTGCTATTAACCTTTTTATATCCCCAGGGTCTCGCCTGTGCATTAAAGGGGCCTAAAAAGGCAGCAGTTGTGGGACTTGACGCTCAAAGCGGATTCGTTAATCCAAAGCACAGATCAAGAACGACAACGCTCTTCCATTCCTCTTATCCGATCAAATTAACTCCAGGTTCAGTGAGTGAAAATGTAGCGCCGGTTGCTAGAGAACAAATCATCTAAAATAGTCTTCATGGTGTTGTTTTGGTGCAAGTAATGTCTCTAATAGGTAGGGAAGGGAACTCCAGGGAATGGCTCAGAACTGCTTGGTTTCATCATCTAATGAAAAGTTTTTTCTTGCTTTGGAACATGTATGTGCACCACATCCATCATCGGATGGAGCACCATCGGAGGGAGAGAGAAAATGAGCACACTATTAATAGGACATATAACTCGGCATTGTCGCAGGTTTCCAGTAACATGCGAGAAAAATGTCAAAGACCCTGATACGCTGCAGTTGGAGGAAGACAGTGAAAGGTGAAGAGAAAAGAGATGGTTTAATGAGGTGGGTGAGAGATACAACACCTGCCACCTCATAGGTCCTCTGTGTCCCTTAAATACATGCAAAATATACAATCACTGAAAAGTAAAAATAAAAGATAAATGCCCACTGTGTGTTGTATAGACAGTAGAGTCACAGCGAGCTAAAAGTAGATGAAGAATCATGAGCTTCTTTAGGAGAAACTGACGACCGCATCACTGCTACACTAATGAATCCCTGACTCGTCTGACCTCTTCAAGCTCTGGGGAGCTTTATCAGGCACACACACGCACACCACCTTCTTCATCCAATACCATACCTACATATGAAAGAGGCATGCTACTGGCCCATAAAAGCTAAAAAAGGTCCAATTTAAAGCATATAGATGTGACCTGTAGTTCAGAAAATATTGTAAATTATTTTAGCATAACGGAAGCGATCAGTTATCAGTAGTGTTGTCCCGATGGGGATACCAATACAAATTGCGTAGTATCGGCCGATTCCGATACATGCTGATACCGCTGCAGCTGGAGAGGGTGAGGAGGGGGGGACCGCCAAATTACGCAGTAACAGAAACAATTCTGGTGGAGTCTTCTTTGTTGGTGTTCGGCGGCTCATTCTTCCGTTCGGCGGATTTATAGTAGTTTGAAGAAGAGCATGATGCAAGTCTATTAGTGCCTTAGTTATGAGACAGTCAACAACTTTTCCCATTATCCTGCATTCACACCGACTGAGCCTTCTGCGGCACCGGACGCGTTTGCCGCACAAAACGTTTTGCAGGCTCAAAAAATGTCCCCATTCATTTCACATGCGTGTTTGAAGCGAAGCACCGCCCACTAGTGACACATTCAACTCGGTGAGTTTCACTGCATGCTGAAGCGAGGCGCTGTGCTCCTTTTTCTCCTCTCATAAACAAAAACCACCAGTGAAAAAAGCCTGTGTGATTAGCGGCTAATGCTATCCTAGCTCAGTACTGACTTTCAAAGATGAAAACTACAGAGAGAACTTTTACCTGCTACTACCACCTCCTCGCTGATTCTCCTCCACGCCATATCCTTCCTAGTCCGGTCCCGGTTATAAAGGGTGAACAGACCGGTGTCCATGTTGACGGCCTGACGTCATAGTCAACAAAGACTCTGGTTGGCTTTCGTCATGCGAAACAGTCGCAGGAGTTCAACATTTTCAACTCAAGCAAATGTGCGACTATGACAAAAAAAACGGGAGTGGCTCGCAACACTCTTGATGCGCAGATCGGATCACACTGCCCCACAGGAAAGATTAATGAGTTATTCATTTCTTCAGCTCTTCCAAGTGCAGTAACTGTTTAACGTTAAGAATATTGAGGTGCTAACATTTTATGATATTTTATAGTCCTATCACTTGTAGCATTGTCATACCTGTTTTTCTATTCTCAAACGTGTGCACAGGTTTAAATTTACTAATCTTAATGAGTAGGGATGTAACGATTAATCGTAAGGCAGTTAAAAATCGATTCATAGGTATCACGGTTGATATCAATTTTCTGACAATTGAATAGTACTTTGTTTAACCAACAGAGGGCGCTATCCGGAAGTGTTGGCGGCGGGCGGAGTCTGCTAATACTTTTTTCTGGCCGCCTTCTACTCTTAAATATGTTAATAAATGATTAATTACCCCTTTAGCACCGAAAGAATATCTGTAATATTACTTGAATATCTGTAAAAGTCACGTTTTTCTATTAGCTCTGTCTGCTAGCATAGCTTCTCTTCTTCACTGCAAGATATCTGCATGCCAACCGACCACTGGATTACCAGCGCCCTCTGCTGGTCCAAACAAATATGACGTAAATCAGTGCAATGACGGTTTTTTTTTTTTTAAAAGTCCAATTGTTAAGGCACAAAATACATTTTCAGTTGCACTTTTAAAAGAAAAAGAACTATTATGCAGTTTTGCATTGTTTATTATAGAACCAGAATTTAAATTAATAGGCTTCATTTTCATTTCTATTATTCCTTTATTTATTTAATTCAAGATTTATTTTTAGTTAAATTGCATTGTTTTGAAAAATAAAAATAAAATAATACATTATTTTCTAGTTTTTTTCCCAAAAAAAAATTTTTTGTCTACAGTCCCATTTTGTAAATGAAAAAAATCGTGAGAGAATTGTATCGTGAACCCAGTATCGTGAATCGAATCGTATCGGGAGTTGAGTGAATCGTTACATCCCTATTAATGAGGGGTCAACAAACAGCTAATATTAAGATTCCTGTCTGGTTTTCTGGTACTCTAACCTTTGTCCGGCTACATTTTTCACAGAATACTGTCAAAAAAAACCTATAGAGCATGATGACAGTATTTTAAAGAATCCCATTGTAAATAAGTAGAATCAAACACTATTTAGTGTCTCAAATAGATTTATCTCTATAGTTTTGATCAATTCCGGGCATCTCCCGTGGTGTTCAGGTCATGTTCTAATCAAGATATTTGACATCATTGTTATGATTTTCATTTTTAACTAGAAATAAACATTATAAACCCATATTTTTTATGCTTTCTTTGTTAATTTTGCACTTTTTCTCTGGAGTACCCACTGTAGTGCCATCACGTACCCCCATTTGAGAAACACTGCTCTAACATATGTGTCAGGGTTATTATATAGGGTTATAAAATAATTTTACCCGTGCTACAACTTTAGTTGTGATAGGCTGATGGAGAAGATTGATGGGATGCTAAACACTGAGCACATCCATTAAAAAATATTTCACTCTTAATTTGGTGAGACATTCTAACTGTAACCAGTCAGGGTTCATCCATGTTTAATGTTGTTTGTTTGTGGAAGAAAGAAAGACAGTAGTTACAGTTTGAAATCAGAATTCCTTTTTTGAGATTGTAGGACTACATGAGTAGAATATTTTAACACTATAAAGCAGCAGTTTTACTCCCCTCTTTGCAGTATTTCTCATTCCTTACCAATAAGACATTATGGCTCCCCATCATCTGCTCTTCCTCCTCCTTCTACACGCTCCCTGAGGATCTGATCTCGCCCACATGGGTACCCCACAACGAATTCCATAATGGAGTATCCTGATCACCTGCAGTAATGAAGTAATTTGGCTTGTTCAGGTTTTCTGAATGCCCCATAAGTTTTTGTGCCAACAAAAATCTGGAGAGACCCCCAGATGCTCCTTTTTGTTTGTTTTTTTCTTCTTCTTCTTCTCTTTATGAAACAACACAAGCAGTATGGAAAAAAACAACCTTTGTGGCCTCATAAATATGCAGTGTCACCGATTGTAATTAGCATTACATGTGAAATTCCTCTGGTGTTTGTGGCCACTCTCAAGACTCACAGCTTAATGAAGTAACTCTCCATCGGACTGTATTTGTTTCTTTCCTTCAGGTCTTTTCAGGGATTATTCCTCCCGTCTGTACAACCAAAAGCTTTCTTTATTGTGTTTCTTACCAGTGCTGCTTGCAAACCATTTATTCAATTACCTCGATCTCTTGGGTGATATTTGGTTGTTTATCAGCAAGTGATTTCTCTGCAGGGTTTCTCACTTCCACCCACTCCTTGATTCATCTGCCTTCATCGTTTTATGATTCTGCCCACAGTGGTGCCATTGTGGGCTTAATATCGGGGAGAAATGTATGTAAACGGCTGTTTTTATGGCTGCAATGAATTCAGAAATTCTCTGTGACTCCTTCAGAACCCTGAACGTCCTTACCAATCGACAAAAAGTATTCCTGGAGCTTAACACAAGGTTATCGCGTACAAATCTCAGTTTTTCTCTTCATAATCCCAGACAATCTTTAATGCACAATTTTTTTCCGCCTGGTACAACCGTATTTTACTTCCACACTGAAGGATGCATTTAAATATGTTCCTCCTGGGACACAGAGCAGAGTACGAAAGTTAAAAAAAAAAAGCTGCTATCCTTAATATAAGATGTACTACAAATGATTTAGTTTCAGTGCTCAACTCCTGAATCTATTGTGCCTGATATTTGAATTCGACAAAAACGTGGTACACTAAGGCATATGGAATATATAGAACATATGTGAATATTGTCAAGTCAATCTCAATTTGTGTCATTCCTGACATCAAAAGAACTTCTCTTCACGAGATGTTTTTCAATTACTTCTTTCTTTTTATTCAAAGTATTGGAAGTAAGGAAAATACACAGTAGAAGAACAATTAGACCACCATTCATTCCTTGAAATCTAATTTAGATTTTCAACTTTGTAAGCTTTTCCAAGTATTTAATTTAGTTTTTACAACTTTAAATCAGTGCCATTTTTTTTTCTAAACAAGGTTTTCCACGTTAATCTTAATCAATTACATTAAATTACATGTATTGTAATTTGCATTTTAACAGCCAAATTTTAACATGTGTGTGTAGTATTTATTTGCCCAGTCCTAACAAAGCAACAAATTAAACATTTATAATCGTCATTCTTTTTAACCAAATGTTTCTAACAAAATCAAATTGTTAAAAGTAAGTTAACGTAATACTTTACCTCAGGTATTTTTAAACTGTTTTAAACCAAACAAATTTTAAGCATTGTAGATCATACAGTATTTAAACTACTACTTTTAACCATTTTATCTTAACCTACTTGTATTTCACATAAAATCTAGTTTTAAATACACAGTTAGCATGGCACCTGAATTAACCTTAATACATCTTTAAATTAGAACCAAACTCCATAACATTCATTGAATTGCCTGTTAAACGATACACAATTTGCCAAACTTTACAAATAAATAAACAAGAAAAACATTCAACTTAAGTTTCCATGCTAAACAATGTTTAAGCCTAAGTTTAAGGATTCATTTTGAATGGATTCTCGAGTTTATATGAAACCCGTGGTTATTTCGAGGTTCTTACCAGCTGTCCATCCAAACATGTAAAGAGTCTCTGCACATAATAGTCCAGTCTCTGTAGGCCGCTAAGCATGCACTGCCATTGTTCACCCACAGTGACTGGTTACTGTCATTAAAAGAATCAGGTGTGCACACTTCCACCTGGCCCCGCCCCTGTTTAGCAGGAGGGAAGGAGGCAGCTCACAGGCAGCTTGGCAGAACAAATATACTGTATATAAATCATGCTTTTGTAGAAATAACAACCACCAAGGTCAAAGTTAACTTTATTAAAACGTCGATATGTACCTCTGTCTAGAGCTCAACAACATAAACTCATGGACCAACAACAATTACAAGCTCAGAAAAATCACATTACTATTGATTTCGTGCACTTACAGTCTCACCACCCCCTACATGCACAATGATCCACACAACATCTGTCACCAAGAGCATGCTCTCTTTGCATTTATGCACGTCGCACATTATTACTTCACACGAACATATATTCATATCTTTGTCATCTAATAGAAACCAAACTATTATGACTACATGGGATGAAATCCAATCACAACTAAGTTTTAGAACATATCCAATTAAAATTAGCAGGAAAGTGATCCAATAGGAAGTAAGCTGATTCCGTTTCCCTTTCGCAAGACGGCTCATGTGGTTTTACGCATTGATTACATCAAATCTGTCTGTGTGTATTTGCAAATATCAATCCAACATCAGGTTGATCAATCGTAATTGAATCTACAAAAAAAGAATGCATAAACTATTATGTTTTCGGCTATCTGTAACAGATTTAGTAAAATCTCAGTTGACTAAAACTGAAATTGTCCGAATTACTAAATTTGACTAATGCTAAGGTGCATTTTACTCAAAAATACTGCCATTAGTTGGTTGGGGAATCACTAAAAAAATACAATTTAATTAATTTATATTCAATTATTTGCTCCTCCAAATTCCAAAACCAATCTTTCTTTAAAAACCAAAAATATATATGTGAAATTTTATGGAAACTTTGATTTATTTTATGGATTTCTGTAGAAAGTGAAACATTTAAGTTCCAAAAAATTTGAATTTTCTGCACAGATTACATCAAATTTGTCTGTGTGTTTTAACAAATATTAATATTATCCCATATCAGGTTGATCAATGGTAATTGCATCTTTAAAAAAAATACATGAACTCTTATGCTATCGACTATCTGTAGTAAAATCTCAATTGCCTAAAACTAAACTATAACTGAAATTGTCCTAAATTTGACTAATACTAAGTTGCATTTTAGTCAAAATGCTGCTGTACTGCAACTTTATTGTGAGTAGAGTTTGTCCAATAGGAGTTCTTGACTGTTATTTCCTAACGAGTCCTCTGCCATGTAACGTATTTATTTACTGGTGCTCTATTATGTCTTCCTTCACTGCTGCTATGAACACAATCACACTTGAAGACTGAAGGAGAGTTAGTGAATCAGCACGACACTCAGGAAGCTGGACATGGCCACCCTTTAACTCAAGCTGACACCCACGATTACAACTTCTGGAGGATCTTCAAACCTTCTCTTGATTCATCAACACAGCCACTGTCAGCAAGACGGCCTAAGGAGCAAAAGCTTAACAAGATCACAGAGATAGAAAATACAGTGTTTTCTGGTTCCTGCAGTGTAGAAAAGAGGAGCGTTGTTTTATTCTAATGCTGCGTTCACACCGACTGCTTCTTCTGCGGCACCCGCACGAAACTTACCGCAGGGTCCTCAGGGTCAAAAAATGTCCCCATTGGCTTCATAGGCACGTCTGAAAAGAAGCCACACATCTGAAACCAGCAACACATCCAACTCGGTTAGTTTCACTGCCTGCTGAAGTGAGGAGCTGCGCTCCTTTTTCTCCTCTCATAAACATAAACCACCAGTGAAAAAAGCCAGTGTGATTAGCAGCTAATGCTATGCTAACACAGTCGCAGGAGCTCAATATTTTCAACTCGAGCGAATGTGCGGATATGCATAAAAACGGAGGCGAGTTCGCGCGGCCAACGCTCTTCACGTGCGTATCGGACCGCACCAACGCACAGGAAAGATTTTGCATCTGGGACACATCTATCCATTGACTTTGTATGTTATCTGGACGTACGGACATTTTGTGACGCATCCGGTGTGAACACAGCATAAGGGATAGTTTAGTATGTGACCTGGTGTAAAGCTGGGAAATGTGACAAGTATGTGATAATCCCAGAAATCATAGTTTTGACTGATGGAAGCTCACACCCAAGGGTGTGAGTTTGTTTTCAAACATGGGGATGTGGGGTGGAGAATATTAGAAATATTTGATGGTTAAACACAGACATGAACATTAAAGAACAGTCATGAGAGCATTTTTGGACCTATCCATAAAGTCAGCAAAATGATGGTCCATCTGTGATAACCACATTTATTTATTAATCTGAGTAATATCCACTGTTATCTGGGAGGTTTAGTATTATTTGGGCCATAGTATATAGTCATCTTAAAGATCTAAATCCTTGCTTTGATTGGAAATAAAATGGGTTCAAAATGACCAAAAATGGTGGAAAAGTGGTGAAATGGGATTTTAAAAACCACAGAAATTGATTAAAATTTGCAAATTAGAGTGGCCAAAAATAGACCGCAAAAGTGGTTAAAAAAAAAGGGTTCAAAAGGGCCAAAATAGTGGGCATGACAAATCATGAACATGGTTAAATTTCAGAAATAAGCATGAAATATAGTGAAAAGAGGTTAAAAGTGACAATAATGGGTCGAGATATGTGACATTAGGTGAGAAAAGTGGTGGAAAAGGTTTATAAGTGCTGAAAATTTTGTAAAGATCTGTATCATATTTGTATATAATTTGTAATTTGTATTATAATTATTATTATTATATTAAAAATATTTATTATTATTATTATTATTATTATATATCTTACTTTATTTTTTAGTACAATGTGTGTGTATATGATCCTTATTTTTAACAGTCTTTTACTTAATTATACACTTATTTACGTTTATTCTTTCTTCCATCTTTGGTAAACGTTTTATTCTTTATTTGTGATTTTAGTTTTCATAAAGTGGCTGCAGCAAAAGCAATTTCCGCCTGGTATTAATGAAGGAATTCTGATTCTGATTTCTGAGATGGGAATAATGTAGCAAAAATGCATTTGAAGGGGTAAAAATATGGCAAGAAAAAGTGATGAAAACAGGTTAATTTATGGCAAGTTTGGTGTAGTTGCAAAAAAAGGGTAAAAAAATAAGCAAATACGGGCTCAAATTCTCAGATTCTTAGTTTCTTGATAGCATCTCGCGGCCTCGACCCAGTGTCTCGACCCCAAGGTTGAGAACCACTGTATTAGTGTTTGATTTTTCCCTGTTCTGCTTGTTCATCTCCATCCATCCATCCATCCATCCATCAGTGTTTTTTCTGCCATGTTGTGAGTTTCCATAAATTGTAACACCTTGACAGAGAAATGCTTGCTCTGTCACATCCCCTATTTCACATCCTCTGTTCCTGCCAGTTTATTCTGTGACAGTAATCCAACATGCCATCAAACCCCTGATTATCGCACGACACTACAGGATGTCACAGGAAACACAACATGTGAGCTGCTAATGTGTGATTTATAATGTGAGAACTAGGATCTGATAACTGTACCAAATGCTGCAGCTGCTCTCAGTCTTTTTCAGATTGGAAAAGGTGATCCACTACTCCCCCTGTTGGTAAATACAGTCATTACACAGACATTTTCACAGCAACACACTTTGACTGTTTTTTTTTTTTTTTGTATTTTTTAAGCAAGATATAAACATTATACATATAAGCAAAAAACCCACATCTCTACAGCAGAGTGCAATAATAAAAAAAAACTGTTCAATGTCTGCTGAGGTTAAAGACTGTAATATCTATTAGCCAATAAAATAGATGGACCTGAAGTGGGAAAAAATAAAAATAAAGGTTTTACAAAGTCACAGTGTCTTTGCCACACCAGGGCTAGATTGCTGATGGTGAGATAGGAAAGACTGTGCCCAGGTGAATATTCCAATGACTGTGAGATATATCAGGAACTTTACCTTTACTGTCATGAAAGGGGTCGGTGGAGTGCTAAAAGGCAATGGGGAGAGGTCAGGCTTTTATAAATGATGCTAGCCGTGCTCTAAATCAGTGCCTTGATGCGACTACTTTTTAGTTTACTCATTCCACTTTATTTTCCAAGGTCATCTTTAAAGTAATACTCAACTCAACTACGATTATGTATATTTTTTCCAGTTACAACTATACGATTACGATTATTATTTTCCCTCTGACCGTCAATTACAATTAAGTTCTCAATTACTAAAGTTCAATTACAATTAATCACACTAACTGAGCCTTTGATAGATAATTCCATAAACCCTAACCTTCCTCTTGTATTAGCTTTTCTGTTAGCATCTCCTATGTCTTAAATCAGCTGGAAAATACAAAATAATATCTATCATCTAATTTGTGTCTCATCTCTTAAACATATTTTCATAATTGTTAACTACATACGTGTAAACCATAGAACTGTAACATGATTCCCCAGGGTTGTTTTTGTAGAATTTCCATGGAAATTACAAATACAAAGTCAATTGTCCGAACTCAATTACAATTTAATTACAATTACAACAGAAACATATTTTTTAAATTACGATTACAATTTCAAATACGTCATTATTGTAATTAATTACGCAATTGTAATTATAATTGACCCCAACTACGATACCCACCCGTCACATGAAGGCACTTTAGCTGATAGCTCTAAACGCTTAATAATTACACTTTGTTACTTGTTTGTTAGCAATGTCTTTGGAGTTATTTCTATCCACTTTTAGCCTTCAAATATCAATCAACCTTATTTATGTCGTGTATATTACAACAAAGTCATCTCAAAGCGCTATCAAAATATAGAATTCATAATAAGAATAAAAAAAAACACTTCCTGAGTGAGGCTGTCAATCAATACTCACTGAGGGCTGTGATTGGAGGAAACCCTCCTCCCTCCTCTCCGTTTTTCAAGGAGGGGCGGGACCAACAGTGAAAGTTGATGACGTAGGGGCATCTTAAAGAATCCGTTTCAGCCAATAGCAAAATTCAGTTGTAATAGCCCTTAGTGGCCAGTAACTCTGACATTTTACAACTAAATACGCAAAAATAAAATACTTTTACTAAAATGTGAAGAGTGGGACTAGGATTAATAAACAGCATTACTTATTGTTGATGGGAGAATAAATGGACCACAAAAGCTCATGAAGTCATTCTTAGAAATAACAGACTCTGAAAGAAAACTATGTCGGAGGGAAAGCTTTTCAGTTTCTAAACTGAAAAATGAGCAAAATTACATCTTCACATAAATGCTCTGAAGATGAAATTCATCACTGCTGAAAAGTCCTACAACATAGACTATGTACGTATTTAAATATATAAGAAGCAAATAAGAGAAGCAGCGTGTAAGCAGCCAAGTAAGAGTTTGTGATTTCAGTTTCAGAAAAAAGCTCCTTCTGGTTCATCAGTTCTTTTCAAACAAGTGTAAAAGCAGAAAGTCCCACAGGCAGTATGCTTTATAGTGCTGTAGATTTGTAATTTCCCTGCTGCTGCTGCTGCTGCTGCTGCTGCTGCTGTTTATCCCACTGTATACATTAACTCATGAATGCTTTTGCTGACACATGTCATTCTTAGTCTGGGCTGTTTCTCTCGGGGTTAATGTTATTAAAACAGGTGGAATATTATGTATACAGTAACAGGTATACACAATACAGAAAACAACTACATAGGAGTCCAGTCTGGTTATCTAAAAGGATTTTAAAACCTTAAGATACACAACTATTTTCATGGTCCAGCAAAGACATTAATTAATTTAAATGTTAAATGTTTAGTTAAACGTCACAAATACATTATAGAGTAAATAAAGGTCTTTATTATTCAATTTAAAAAACACACACACACATTTGCATTTGAACCCTTTTTTTTTTTGATTCACAATAATTATTTTTGATTGAAAAGGTTTTGTTTTTTTTCACTGAAAATGTTTGTTTTTTGATTGGAATTTTTTTATGTTTAATTGAAAAGTTATTTACATATTTATTTATTTATTTATTTATTTTTTGATTGGATAAAGACACAAATCTACCTCCATATAAACCAACCAATGGCGGTCAACACTGGCTATGTTGACATCAGCCACGAGGGGGCAAAAAAATCCCCTTAGTTAACATTTCTTCTTGGTGTAAATGTGAAGCTCTGCAGAAATCTGTCAATGATCTGTTCATTTACAAAACATAATGAGTTTGGTAATGGTTGTAGACATACATGGTGCCTTTTGACTATTACTTTTCAGCTATAATTTGAATATTTAGCGACTCAAAAACATAATTTGTGTCAGTGAGAATGTTCTTTTGTGGAATATTTTAGAGATAATTATCCAATTTAAAGCAATGTTTGGAATAGATGTGTGTTAAAATAATTATAACAGGCTCTGATAAGTGCTTCAAGTTGTCTATAGCAATACTTTTAATTTAGTTTACATACTTTGATGAAGGAATCCAAAAACATTATTACAGTTTCCCTGCATAAGACAAAATAAAAGGGAAATATAATTAAAAAAAAAACAAAAAAACATTTTGATGGCACTAATATATTTTTAAAAAATTATAATTGTTTTTTTTTTTGTTTTTTTTTAAAGCTACTGGAAAATGTGTTGATTAAGATTTATATGTATAGTTAGTAGGAATTGGGTATTTGGCGTGATACCAAGGTGTGTAAATAGTAAATACTTAAAGGTTAGTGAAAGTGACAATAAAAGTGACAAAAAAGAACGATATGAGCCAAATTTAGTTAAAAACAAAATAGTTATTATAGAATCTTGCATCAATGGGTACTTGGTATTCTTGAGTACACAAATCTGAGAATTCTTATTCTTGCTTGTTTTGGAAAACAATAGTTTGGATAAGAGTTTTTCCAGAAGGTTCCAAAGTATGTAATGCTATGGGGAAATGATATATTTGGTGATGTTTTATTTACAAAAGCTTTTAAATCCCAAAACTAGGGATTTTTAAAGTTTGTAAAAGTAATGTAGATTTGCCAGAACTGTAGCTTATACATGCATTTTACATAGTTAAAAAAGTGTTGCATAATAAATTAATATTGTGCATATTTATGGATTTCAGCTGTTTGTCACTGCTGAAATGTTTACAGAAAATCACAATCCCAATGACAATAATTCAGTGATATGTACTTTTTTCTGTCAGATTTTGTTCACATTTAACTGTTCTACTTTTGAAAGTTATACTGATTTTTTTTTTTTACTTACATCTATTTTCTGATCATAAAGCTGTTGAAGATGTCATCCTGGGAAAGTTAGGCACTAATTGATCTATCAACGCATAGATCTTAAGCATGTCCCCCCACTTATAGACCATGCTAACCCTGAAAATGGTCTGAAGTGTTTTATTCTTGCCAACGTCTCCCTGCATGCGACCTTTAACCCAGCCCCGCCCAAAGCCACGTACATTTTCTTTGAGGACAAAAGTGTGTTCCCTAAATCCTGCTGACTCTCAGCAACGGTCTGGTCCCGGGGGCCGCACCACACTGAGCCCCCCCTTGGTGGGCTCAGCATCCCTGAGACCGCAGCATCAAAGGGATTCCAGGTCAAGAGGCCCAGGCAGAACCTGGTGTAACCCTCGTGTGGCCTTTGCATCACAATGTGTGGATGCGTTCCCACTCTTTAGTCCTGGCTTTAGCCTGCGATATGCGTTTATCAATGTGAACCCCTCCGCCCATTAACAACCTAATGTGTCCCTCCCACTGCTGCTTGACTTACAGATGACACTGACTCTGGTTAGAGTTTGGCTTGACCCTGATAAAAGTGAACAACAGACGTTTTACTGTAATTATTAACCTAAACCAGACGGATACTTAACACCATGCTAAATATATAACATAAAACAACTAGAAACCAATACCAACCTATTCTTTATTTTTAAACATACATATTGCTCATACATATAGGTTCATTCCATAAATAATATCAATAATTACAACTGATATTAACATTTGGAAAGCAAGAATACAACTCGAAAACACACAGCCATGACTTATAACTGTGGTTCTACATAGTTTTCTTGCATATTAGGGATAAATTATGAATTTTCACTCAAATCATGAGGCCTAGGACTCAGGTTTGGTGCTCAATGCAACTGCAAAGCCCACATATAGCTAAAAACAGCCCTGGTTAGCAGTTCATGTCCTGCTTTATTACAATCATAATTGTATTCTCCGTCAAACAATCTACAGACAACAGTTAACCAAGAATGACTTTAGAGAATTTAGAGAAATGAAACTGGGGTAGAGGGATAACATTTAACATTCACATGGAAAAGCTACGTTTTAACTATACAGGCTTTGCAAAACCAGGCTTTTCTAGCAATGAGACCAATTGCTAATCACTAGGGGTGGGTGATACACTGAGTTTACGATGCAATGCAATAGACGATAATGGGCTCGCAAGTAAAAAGGACCCAAAAAGTTGCATTTGGTAAAACAACTTTGCTTCTGGACACACACACTTACTCAGGGTATGACCTTTTCAACTCTATAGGAATATAGAAAATATTCTCACGATACCACTCCTGCCCTTGACATCTTGTGACATTTATTATTCTGATATCTTGTCTCACAGTATATCGTTCTGCCTTTATAATCAGTAACCACAAATAATGTGCCTATCAATTATGCAAAATTTAGATTGGCAGTGTTGTAGACAAGTTGACAAATAGACGGTACCATCCAGACAGGCAAACCAAAACCTGCTCACATGAGATCCATTCATCAGACACACACTCAGAATGACAACATAGATCAAAGCCAGACACACAAAGTTTTCTCCAAGAGCATCTGATGCCTCCAACCAAATTACTCCATCCATAAAGATGTCAACGCTTCCAAAATCCTTTTATCTCGCTGCTATTTCCACTGAGATGGGGATTATCCATGCAGAGCAAGACACATTACGCAACAGAGTAATAGACTTGCCATTCAAAGGTAATGGGATTATATTTCAGTCCGTGCTGCAATGACATGTTTAGCAGAGGTTTTGCTGAGGGGGAAAGTTTTTTCCATGAGTCTAGATTTTGCATGACAGAGTAGCTCCTTATTCAGAAAGTGTGTTTAATCAATTTACGAGTGTTTTCTGTTGCCCTGCATTGCCCTGGGGGGCGTCTAATAAGTTACATTCAACTTCAGTTCATGAGGAAACCCCTTTTCACAAAGCTTGTATTAAAAACAAACAAAAACCTATTTATGTTCTGTCATACGGCTCTAAAGAACTCTAAAGGCATCCTTTCCAGCCGACTCACTGCGACACATTTCAATGCATTATCACGAGTTTACTTCTCGTGGGCTGAGGCAGCTGCTTTAAAAAAGGGACTTGGTTAAATCGAATGGTAGGAGGAGAAGTCGAGGGCAAAGGGCGCAATCTTACAAGAGTCCCGTCTTTCTATAATGCCTAATAAAATTGTGAAAGGCCAAAAAAAGTGAATGGCAGGAACGGGGTCACCGAGGGCCACAATAGTCCGAGAGGAGAGAGGAAATCTAATCAGCTTGGTGATGCTAATTTTTATGGAGCACCAATGAATGAGAGTTTTTTATGGCACATTTTGAGAAAACAAAACAGCAGAACTGTCCTCACTTGGTTGGGGGGCCCCTGGTCAAGTGGACTTAAACACTACTACACACCCCCCTCTCCCTCCACCTGCAGCAGCATTGAGTCCAGTCTCTAATGGGATGGCACCTCCTTTATTCCTGCTCTCGCCCACATTGGGGAAATGAGGCAGTGTCTGTTTGTTGTTCTGGGGGGCTGCGTGCCCCGTTTATCACTGTCACATCACAGAAACACATAAAGACGTGGACTTTGGGAGATGGGGCGACTGAGGGGGGCTATGCTGTCCAATCTGTTCTGCTCCCCACTTTATGACCAAAGGCCCCACTTGGCGAGCAGCCCCCCCCCTTCTTCTTGGACCCATACATCTCCATCTATGCCTTTCGGGCACTGACGCTCTTTTGTATCAGCTCACTCCGGCTGCCAAAATATGTGTCTGCTCTGCTAAACAGGACCCAGTGTAGAGTAGGAGCTGCTAACTAGACAATGACAGGAGATTCAAGATGGCCAATATTTAACCAGTGAGCGGCCCACTCACGCCCTGTGCCTTTGAGGCTGGGGGTTCATTTTTTAAAAGGCCGTAGACTGGGCTGACCCCTCCCGCAAAGTGTCCAAGGAAATGTACTGTCGTGCAGTCACTAGAGCTGTACTTAGATAACAGCTTTTGTTTAAGGGCATCCTCTCACCTTTTGTTGATGGGGCTTCATTACACCCTCACCATTGAGCTCACGCCATGAATAATAAATGAGGAAAATTGAAGCACAGCAGAAAGGACAGTGTAGTTACACTAGTGTAGAGATGGGCAACTTTTACTATAGCAGGGGCCACAAAACTGAAATTGTTTGATCTGAGGGCGACATTTTTAACATTCATGTCAGCATTGAGAAAAATGACCAATCTGAGCATTATTACAGGAAATAACAAATGGTTTGTCTGTTTTGGGAGTTATATAGTGTCACTTGCCTCTCAATATCTGTATTTTTATTATTTTTTTCATGTATCTTCGTCATGGTATGTATTTTTGTATCATTGTGTGTATTTTTTGTGTATTCGGAGTCTGTTGAAGAAAATCAGTGCTCCTCTTGTGATTATGCTACTAGGAATAAATTGATTAGATTGATGTGACTTCGAACAATATCACAGAGAGATAAGGACAAGGAGAAATGATGAAGGAGGTGGTGAAAGCTGGAGTTCAACGCCACTAACGCATTGTTGTTGTTCTTTTGTACCATTATTTTTTTGTCCTTTCATGTATTTTCGTCATCAATTTGTGTATTATTCTATGTATAATATGATCTATATATGTCTTTATGTTATTACTTGTTGTATTCTTTTGTATTTTTTTCTCGTGCTGTATCTTATTTGCATTTATTCTACTTTTGTAGTTGCACATAACTAGGCCGAGAACCGCATGTGGCTCCTGGGCCACCATTTGCTTATGTCTTAACCAGTGAATGGATGCTAGGACAGGTGGGCAGTTATCTGATGCTCTGGCGTGCCCCATTCCTATTTCCTTTATTGTTTATAAGCAATTCTCTATTTTGATTCCTCTCTCTCTCTCCCTCTCCAACTATTTTCTATCTCAAAGCACATCAGAGGGCTTCTTTTTAAACGCTTCTTCTCTGTATCAAGAGTTTACGAGCCCTCATAAACGTGTATTGACACTTAATGCAGCACTCAGCAGGATCCTTTGGGCCAAAGAATGCCCACATAACAGAAAATGGAAAAGGGAGACAAGGGCTGACAAAAGTGCTTTGAAAGGAAGATCAGGAACTTATGTGAGAGTGACAATAGGCGTTTCCCTGTTTCACAACAATTTGAAGTCATAAAACTCCAAGATATCGTATGATATTTGTATGATCAGAAGATAAGCTTAAAGGTAGAGAAAGGGGAATAAATAGTATATAGATAATTATACACAATGAGATGGAAACCCCCAGATTTAGAGGCAGGTTAAAAGATACTTACACAAGTAGCCTATGTCTAACCAGAAGAAGAGATTAAACGTTGACAGCATTGTGTAATTATGAGCCTGAACCTTTGGATCAACAACCTGATTCTCACAGACATAACTAAATGTATTTATTGTGGAATACAAATAGACTGTTCAAACAGCACAAGTTTAAGCTGCAGGGGTTCATGATGTCGTGAGCCTTTTCTTTCCTTCTCATGTGACTGAACAGCACTAAAAAAAAGCTCCCTGTTAATGGAGCCTGTAGGTAGTGGGCTTTAGACGTGGGCTGTCGTGAAAAATAGGCTGAACAAAATCGTTTTTACTCAACTTTGTGTCCAATGTGTGGAGGCTTGAAACACTGTGGCTGTATTTACTCATCTTTCTGCAGGGCTGAATAACTCGTACCAATCTACTGAACCACAAATGTGCTCAACTTAAAAGAAACAAACAATACTTCAGTGACTCGAGGTACCAGACTTGACCCTCACTTTGAGTATAATTGTTAACACAACCAAAACAATACTTTTCCATTCATCCATCCATCTACAGCTGTTTCTGGCTATATGCCGACTGGATAGGGCCGCAGCTAAAGGATAATTAAATGTACTTGTCTTTTAGTACTGCAGATAGGTGAAAGTATTGTGGGTTTGATGAAACAAACATGGAATTTGGTCAATAGGTAGACGTAGGCTGCGTCCGAATAGTCCCTCCTATTTCTTTTCCTATCCACTGTTCTTTAACCATTGGAAGTGTTTAAGTGGTGGCCAAGAACAGTCGTAGGATTATTATGTCATCTAGTGGAAGTGCGTCTGATCGTCAAAACAAACGTGATCACCTGTTCCTAACTCCTCTCCTAACACCCTTTCTTAACCTCCGTGGGTTAAGGAAAAGTGGATAGGAAAGGAGATAGGAGGGACAATTCAGAAGCAGCCTGTGCCTCAGTGGTGATTTTTAGATATGTTTGACGAAGTGGTCCTGATTTCAAAATCGTAACATGACGTAAAAATGATAGTAAATATTATTTTGGAGCTATGTGGCCAGTAAAATTCCTGATGTATGATTTATAATACAAGCAAAAAACATCCCCACCCCCTAGAACTGATTTAACCTCCAATATCAAATCATTTCAAATAAGCAATGATGACCATCTTGAAAATGGCCATTTTTTGTCACAGGTGGAATCTGAGATGGCCCTATAGCTGAGAATCAGCACTGAAACATAGTCTATCTGCTGATCAAATTTCATGCTAAAAGAATAGCTAATGAATCCAAGCTGTGATCTTGCTCTCCAAAAAAAAAAAAAAATCACATTTTTGTATACATCTGTTTTGTTCATGGACACATAAATAATTGTTGTTTCCCTTGTATTAGTAGCTCAATGTAGCAGGTTGTGAAGACTGTTTAGCTGGCAAAGTGTGACTGATTGTTGACGTTCGTGGACCATTTATTGGATTAGGAATCTCTTCAACTGGTTTGGAAAAGTGGGAGCCCGAAACAGCCTCTTGCATAGGTCCCTCCAAAAGCTAGCAACGGCTCTGCATTCATCCATAAACGCTAAGACATGACCACCCCCACCCCAACTTCTTTTGGGAGAACTTAAAGTCTTTCACAAGTCCAGAGTCGAAACTGAAGCGTCATTCCATTTATTAACTTTACTGTTGTTTGAAAAAAAATCTAATGTCTATTTTGTTTTGGTAAAGCTCAATCTGAGCTGAATGAGAAAGTGTACACCTATTTTGGTTAGCCTTAAATGTTGGGTTATTGCGATTGTTTCCAAGTTGTTCACTCGAGAAGACCCATTTTCACCAGGATGGATTCTATATTATTATATCCAGATCTCCTTTAACAAGATACTTATTTTTGCTTGCTATTCACAGGTTTTGTATCTGATGTGTGCAGTATTTGGTTGTCATCAACACATGTTCGACTATAGGTCTTGATTTAAAATAATTGGTAAATCGGAGCTGAGATGTTTCAGGTGTTAAATCATGGAGTCAGGTCAAGGAGAAGATGCCCCTCCATCCCTCGTCTCATTAAACACCAGGACGTGAGTCACCCAACGGCCTGTGGTTTGATTTTACTCAACCTGACAAAGAAGAACAACATAAATACTCAATGCTTTTCCACTCCTACAGGAAGCAGACAAGGATTAGACCCCATGAGGGGGGACAGATGACACGATCCCATCTCCTAATTTGTATTCAGATCCAGCTGCATGTGAATTAAGATTTAATTTGCTCCTGCCTTCGCCCACCTGAGCCTTTTGGGAGACTTGTGGGTAAAAGCTTTGATTCTTGTATATATTTGTATTATATATTCTTTCTTATTATTTTATTTTTCAACTGTAATTTGTGCACTTGTATTTAATCCTTATTTAATTAAAAGCCTCTGTGACACAAGTAATTTACCCCGGGTTAAATAAAGTAATTCTGATTCTGATTCTGATTCTGATTTTGATTCTGATTCTGATTGTGATTCTGAAAAGGGAAAATATAATTTTGTTTGAAAACCTTTCAGTTTTATTTAGTGAGTTTTTGTCTTGAGACAGGCTTGTTGGTATTTTCCAAAGGGTTACCCTAACCAGTGGTTATTTAGCTGTATTTTTTTTAATTTTTGTATTATAACAGATTTTAGTCATTTAGTCGATAAAGGATCACATTCAAAGGTATAACACAACAGCTCTTTAGCAGTGGTGATTGCATCTATTCATTTGTTGAGTTAATGAAGCCAATTACGTCCCATTGACTATAAATAACTTTAAGCTCAATTTGATGGTATTGCACGAGTGTATAGAAGCCAAACACACGTGGGTGCACACAGTCTTACCCACCATTGATCTGCTCATCAATCAGTGGCCAATGAGAACAGCCAGTGGCCAACAACACCCGAGTCATTGTCCTCGGTGACCCCGAGGTCAGCGGTAAGTAGACGGGGACTGAGTTTCACACAAAAGGACGGCATCATGTACTTTCAGCATACAGTGGTGTCGTCGGCATCACCAGTATGAATAGACACATGGCAGGCCTACCCACAGATGGGATGGTGTGCTGTGGTGGTGGTGGTGGGGGGGTGTGGTTGCCCGGGTGAGGGAGCACAAGCGGAGGTAACTGACTGAAACAATGGTGCTGATGAAAGGCCGGACTCGTGCTTTAGCTTCGAGGAGGGAGATTATCGGGAGAGCAGGACCAGTGTTGTCATCGGCGTGGGTAAGATGGAGACGATGGGGGTGGAGGAGGTGGTTGGGGGGGGGGGGGGGGTATTGGGGCAGAAGTCTGTGGATGTCTTGGACAAAGCCACCCCCGTGCACCAGTGAGCGACCAACTGTTCAAAAGTGTGACCAACACAATAGCAAACATCTACATTTTGTGTGCATCTGTGACTGGTTCTTTCACAAAGCCTCGTCTCACACCATTTTACTCCATTACAGATCCTCAGCCAGTATGATTTCATGGATTGGCCCACTTCTTTAGAAAATGAAAGAAAAAAAAAACACACACACAACATTTAGCCTCTAAAAACCACACATATTAACAAGTGTTTTCAACCTTGAGAACCTCATATTTACATTTCTCAGGGCTGTCAGTCTGCAAACCTGTATCACTTCACTAAGAATGAATATTCCTGCAACTTCAGTGACTCTCAGCACGTTTATGTTGATGTTTTATTGTCAATCCAGTGAAAAAAGTTAGTTACCACACAACGTGATCACGAGATGAACTAGCACACAATCGCAGAATCACAGCAAAACTGCAGGAAAGAGGTGGTTAGATGTTTTGAGAAAAAAGCATCAGTTTTTTTACTCTACAACTAGCAAATAAAAAGAAGTTCAATAGTGGATTTTCATTTGTGTGGACCAGTAGGAATACCATATACATAAAGTGTAGAAAACCCTCCAGATGTGAGCTTTAAGATAAAGTCACTTAAAGTGACAAACATAACCACAAAAAGCGTCGTTAACTTTAAACTCAACCAACACAAAACAGAATTTATATCTGATATAATCTTTCCCCTCCAGGCAGCATAATTTATTTGAATAAACATCTGAAAACTAACCTTTCAGTGCAAACATTAAATGCTGAGTAACCAAATGGTTTTGTTCATACACTTAATTAAATTTCAGACCCCATAATGAACTTTATTTTCACACAGAGAAACAACAACAATGATATATTAATGATAATGAAAATACAGTTTATTTGACTATAATCAAATATAATGAATATAATTGAAGACACTCGAGAAGAATTCAAAAAACAAAACAAATGCAATAAATATCAGAGATATAAAATTTAAAATGTCTATATTTCTATTGGATGTGTTTTTTAAAAGTTGACTTTTGATTTCTTCTGAAATGTAAACACTCGTCTGTTTTTGTCATCACTGATCTTACACCCTGTCCAACTTCATTGTAATGTCCAATTCGTGCTGTCTTCAGATTTTTAACCCTACGCTCAGAATTAATCAGTTGTCAAATCTGCTCATCGTCACTAGAACTTCTACAGGAAATGTCGAGTATGAAACCTCCAATGACAACACTCAGGAGGCTGCAATCATTTAGATTCCAGCTGCCTTAAGGCCAACATCTGGACCTGGTTCCTTCGCCTCCTTATGACGGCCTGCTCAGCAAGCAGTTCTGCTCTTTCCCCTTTCACTCTCTCCCTCCTGTCTGTCCACCCTCGGTGTCCCCCCAGGGTAATTTTAGGGTAATTTATGAACCTCTAGCAGCATGGAGCAGGCCAGTGTATGGGGCGGCCTGCTGACGGAGGTCCATTCAACCCAGTGGAGAGGGCCTGGACTCCTTTTATTCTGCCTATAATCGGCACCGCTGCCCGGGTATGGATCCCCACCTGACTGCCCTGGCCATGCTGCCTCCCACAGCATGCAGCCCACCATAGCTGCTTAAAGATGAAGGGGAAAGTTATTGGACTCTTTAGTGACTCATAAACATCCTGGGGGATTTTCATAGTGCCTTTGTGTCTTTTTGTTGTGGCGAAGATAATGCAATTGTTACAGGCAGTGTAAATGAATAAATCACTGAGCAGTTTGTCCCAAATAACAAAGGGCATCACTCCCTGCTCTCAGAAACACTAGCCAGGCATGCTCACTCACTCAGTGAAACCATTTTATATCTCTGCAGAGGCGGAATATTAAAAGTTTCGAGCGGACAAAATCATTTCCACAGAAAAGCTACAATCCCAATCTTTGCTGAGCAGGTGACCATTGGGGATCTGCTTGTCCCTCTCCTGGCTCTGCTCTCGACCACATGCTTGGTTTAAATCCCAGTGTAAATAGAAGTTCTGGCCACTGATCCCTCTACAATGACTGGCAGAGAGTAAAGGAAACCTCATGGTACACAGTGCAGGTTTGCTCTTCAGCTTAAGGCTCTATTGAGCCATGATAGGCCTTAATCTGGCTTGATCCTCTGTCACTACAAGCATATGCCTGTGATAATAACCCTATTTTCTGGTCACCTGAGCACTTTCATTGGGGTGCACTCTGTGATGGTCATGAAAAGGGGGTTTCTAATGCCTAAAGAAAATCTGCCACAAAACTCAGGATTGGATGAAGCGTTTTGAAATGCGGCATCCAGAGAAGAAAGTCAAACACTCTCATGAAGGGTTAAAAATTGAGGGATTATCTGGAAACATGGAGGGCGGATACGCTTTCACTTGTGAAATGCAAATCTCAGAGAAGCATGGGTCTCTCTGTGTGGCCTGCTGCTTCTGTAAACACATGAATACGAATAAGAATAACAGAGAAGGGGATTTATCCGGCTCATGCTTATAGTAACAGTAAAAGAAGGACAGATTACGATGCATTATCTTGATGTACGGATCTCTATTTATAGTAATTGTACATTTACTAATAAACAATGATTGTTTTCAACTGTTTTCCATTGATTTCTCAGTATATGAAACTCAGATATCTAACTAAATGTTTCCTACGTGGCCCATTTCTCTTGAAGACTATTAAAACCCCCCACAATGGAACAGGGAGTGGAAAACACAAAGAAACTCCAAACCATCATGGCCAACATTCTTAATTAGAAGTTGACCCAATTAGCAGCACAGTCCAGCGACCATTTTGGCCCTGATCCTCGCAATGCGAATCTCCATATGTTCCAAATAAATTGCTCATGTTTTGCTCTGAAGGTATCCCCCCCCCCACCAATTATAGCATAACCCAACACTAGCAGAGCCAAAGCACCCTGTGGCGGCCCCTGATGGAGCTGTGGTGGGGGGTCCTGGGGTCTCTCTTTATCCCTACTTTAAGGTTTGCGTTTGTGCACAAATGAATGAGATAGACTTCAATGCAATGAGATCACACAGCGACGGACACACTAGGCTGTATTCACACTGTTGCGTATCAGAGGGATTTGATTCAGCCCAAAGGAGGTGAGAGCTGAACAGAGAATATCAGAGAATGAGGCACAAATTCAGAGGTTTGTGTATATAGCTCTCTAATAACTCATCTCCTCGACCTGCTTTCCCTGTCTAGGGCTGGTGATTTTACCAGTTTATATGGGGCATGGAAGGCAAGGCAAGGCAATTTCATTTTTATAGCGCATTTCATACACAAGGCAACTAAATGTGCTTTACATGATCAAAAAGTGCAACAGAAAACATTCAACATTTAAAATCTATAAGAACATTATTCATGAGTAAAATCGTTTAAAATCATCAACAAACACATTACATCATACGGTGGCTTAGTGGTTAGCACATCCGCCTCACAGCAAGAAGGTCCTGGGTTCAAGCCCTGGGGTTGACACCAGGGTCCTTTCTGTGTGGAGTTTGCATGTTCCCGTGCTGCATTTGTTTCCTCCGGGTACTCCGGCTTCCTCCCACAATTCACAAACATGACTGTAAGGTTCATTGCTCTAAATTGCCCATAGGAGTGAATGAGAGTGAGTGGTTGTCTGTCTGTTTGTGTTGCCCTGCGATGGACTGGCGGCCTGTCCACGGTGTACCCCCGCGCAGCGTCCAATGAGAGCCGGAGATTGGCACCGGCAGACCCCCGCGACCCTGAACAGGAATAAGTGGGTCTGAAAATGAATGAATGAATGAATGTTCACATTAGATGCTGACTTCAGCTCTGCTGGCAGTTTGTTCCACTTATTTGCAGCATAACAACTAAACGCAGCATCACCAGTTTATTGTGAGCTCTGGGCTCCACTATCTGACCTGTGTCCATAGATCTGAGAGACCTGCTGGGTTCATACCCGACTAACATCTCACTGATGTATTCTGGACCAAACCCATTCACATATTTATTTAAGGCAGGCAAATGCAACCAAAATCTGATTATTTTCCCCCATATTCAAATCCAGTCCAGGCCACTTTCATCTGTGGTCTTAAATTCAATATGGATTTGACATTTTGCAATGCAACTGCTGTCTGAATATCCAGGTTGCATTTATCTGACATTTATGCACTAAACGTCACAATTCTGTGCTCCAGGCGGGGGGAAAAAAAGAGCCATGTCCATGGCATAGGACAAAGTGGTCCTCCTCCTGTGTGACATGCAGAGAAACGCTAACAGCTACCAAACACAATCCAGTCCAACCTCTTAAAAATGCGTTTTTTCCCCCCCCATTTGAGATGTGTTCATTCTTGGCTGATTCATTTTGCAGTGAGTGTGCTCCAACCCGGAAAGCCAAAGTTCAGAGAGGAGATGTTTTTTCTTTCTCATCTTGAGTAGGAGGTAACACACACACCAACCCTCAAAGGCTAACTGGAAGCTTTACTTGGCAAAGCAACGCAGGAAATTCCTTTATTTAGTGGTAGGATCAAGTCTTTGAGAAATAGTTTGATCTGGACCTAAAAATGATTAGGAGTGCTGATTATTTTCAGATAAATATTTCACTGTGCTGCATTTGTGACAAACAGGAAAGTGCTTGTGGCTTTATGGTTGAATTCTGTGAAGACAATGCTGAGCCCACTCATCTAGTATCTTTTTAACTACCTCCTTTCAGTGATAGTGATGTGATTTTACAGACTGTTAAGGGAGCTGAGTCATATTTATCCAACCCCTTTTGTTGCCAGCTCCCGGTTGAATTGTACCTAGTCTGCCATTAACGCTGCTCTTTACAAGTTTAAGCACCTCATATGGAGCTTCATACCTTTCTCCAAAGGGTCTCATGGATACCGTATGCAAATAAGGCCCTGAAGGCATCATCGATCTGCAGTATTTGAGGGGAGCAGTAAAAAGGGCCAGGCTTTTGAACCCATGACTGATTGCTTAATGCACACTTTCACTACTGTAAGGAGGGATCCGAGCTAAAACCTGAAAAGTTGCATCCTGATTTATCCTGATTTATAACTAAAGCATGACTTTGACTTCTCTCATTATGCTCATTTTCACTGTCATGCATCATTTGATAAGGCACCTCAAGACTGAATGGTCACTTAAACACTATGACAATAATGTCAATATGTTGCATCATCGCTCATGTTTGAATTCATTTTGTTGTATCATTATTAGGTACTCTGTGACGGCAGAACAACTCACTTCATGGTTAAGTGTTGAGCTTAACACAACATGTTTTGGTTAATGGTTGGGGGTTCATCAGTGATGGGGGAGTCATGTGCTGGTGTGGGAGGCAGAAGTGGGGGTGAGAGAAGGAGGTGTGAGAGGGGGTGAAAGTGTGTCCCTTCTGCAATTGGCTGTGGCCATAAGTGTCTCATTATGCAGCTTTTTTGTTCCTTTGTTGTGCCCGGCCATATAAATACACCCCAGTGAGCCTGAGGGGTGACAGTTTAGACACACACTCTTTCCTGTGGATAAGAAGCAGAAGCTCTGACATTGAAGCAACAAGGAAGTAACTTCTCAATTCAGGCCTTTAACAAAAACTCTCAAAACTTGGCCTTTTTCTCGAATTCTTGACTTGAACATTTACCCACTTTGATGAAAATGGATTCGGACGCTGGCTCCACCTGCAGCCGCTCTTCATCCCCAGACTTGGTGGTCGACGATAGTGCTGGAAGCTTCTTCTCCAACAAGATGTTTCAGAGATACTGCGAAGAGAACCGAGCAGAGAGCGAGACCAGACAAGGCTCAACAGAGAGATGTGGAGGAAAGACCAAAAACAGGTCTGAGCCCAACAAGGATGAGGTGCAAGATCTGAGGCTGAAGGTCAACAGTCGGGAGAGGAAGAGGATGCACGACCTGAACCAGGCCATGGACGGCCTGAGAGAGGTCATGCCGTACGCTCATGGGCCATCGGTGCGCAAGTTGTCAAAGATCTCCACCCTGTTGCTTGCACGCAACTACATCCTCATGCTGTCCAGCTCTTTGGAAGAGATGAAGAAACTAGTTGGGGATGTTTATGGAAGCAGTGCTGCTGCCCAGAGTCGCTCTGCTACCCACTCCGCCATTACCTCTACAGCTGCTCACCTCCCTCTGCATCCCCTGGCCCAGTCTTTGCACTCTCTGGTGGGCACTACTTCTGCCCTCCAACATCACTCGTCTTCTCCTCCCTCAGCACCAACGCCGCACTCCCCTCCCGCCGCCAGCTTCCTGAGCTTTCACACTCCGGTGCAGGGCCTCCTGAAGGACCCGCTCCATCTGGCCAGCTCCTACAGGCACTTCCCTGGAATGCCCTGCCCGTGCACGCTCTGCCAGCCCCTGCCCGCCACCACCTCCACGTTACACAGCCTGGCAATGAACAAATGATCAGAACTTTACAGGAAACTCACAAAAGTCTGATAAGAACTGACAAATTGATGACTGCCAGTGCCACCGCATCTTGTATATACTGTAAATGAACTTGTCTAATGCAAACCGCTGCTATTTTTTTATTCACTTTGTCTTTGCTGCATCTTTTATAGAAATATTGTAAAGGCACACATGATTTTATAAGAATAGCAAAGTCTGTACTGTATCTTACATTTCTGCAGATGATAGAAATGATGTCTACAAAGTGTGCATGATTTCTATTTTTTTAAATTAAAAGTTGGCTTTAATAATGATATTTTGTCCAGTTTGTGCTTTAAGAAACTTTGCATGAGATGGTGAATATGATCAAGCATTGACTTCCGTGAGTCATTTCTTAAAAACATTAAAAATAAACACAAGCTGCTTTTTCTTATTCATCTTATCTGAAGGTGGATGATAAGAGCTTTAAAAGGATGAGAAGCTAAAACTCTATAAAGGGACAGAAGGGGGAGACAATATGTTGTGTTCTCGAGCCAGGGGACCATCCATCTTCACCTCAACAGGGTGTAGGAGATGAAAGGACAAAACGGGCGCCAGAGAGGCGCGTTACTTTTTGTCTATAACACAGGGCGAGCAACACAGCTACGTCCTCCGCTTTAGGTCCGCCATTTGTCACTGTCTCATAAGGACATATACTCAGACAAAAGGGCGTATTCAAAGCAGAGGACAAAACTGAACTCGGAGAAACTTTCTCTCATTGTTTATTTTAGTCAAAACTGTCATAAACAATATAAGGATCATATAGCACAAACCTAACTTAAGCTATTGTATATACACACACTACAATGAACATTACTTGGACAAACACACAACAATGGCTGACCTTCACTTAGCAACAAATCAAGTGTGTAAAATACATGCTTATCCTCCCATGGCTGACAGATGAGTCGGCGATCAGTGGGAGAAATGAAATGAAGAGATGTAACTCATTTTCACCCACCTCCTCCACCCTGAGTGTGTTGAATGGACAGGAACAATAGCCGTGCGTGGTGCACAAAGGCAGGGGGAGTCCGAGCTCTCGTGCCTGCGACACAGACCCCCTCCATTCAATCTACATTTCATCATGGTAACAAGCGCTGTCGGGCCAAAAGGCATGACACCCTTGCTCAGCACAAAGGCGGTTAGCTCTAATATATGAGGCTATTGACACTGTAAAGAGCCCCTGTCAGTGCTGGGGGGATTGTCAGCTGTGGGACGTCTCAGTGGGGGGGAGGCAGCTGCCAGACAAACCAAGCACTGGAGCTTCTGGCACTGCAGCGTCACCTGGTCCTCGATCTCTTGATGGAGACCCCCATTTTCTCCCAGGACCCTCCTCCTTTATTGGGGCACAGGTGGGAATGGGAAACAGAACATCTTGTGGAGATTAGTGGGGATCAGCCTCCCTTTGCTCGAGGTAAATAATTAGAGACAGTGACTTGTGCAAAGCTGGTGTTTCCTGATCAGGACCAGATGGTGTAAACCCACACAGTGCCATCATCAGCAGTCTGCAGAGTGTGTGTGTGTGTGCGTGTGCGTGCGTGTGTCTGATGGCTGTGGCGTGTAATAGATATGCTTCTTAAATCATACAATATGGACACGTCCTCTGTGTGCCATTACGGTCAGCTGCTGCTGTCATCATGTCACTTTTAGTCTTTAGCATGCGCTAACTAGCACAAGCTGCTTTGCTTTTTGTTCTATGCTGTGCACGTTTAGCTCCAGAAAACTTAACAAAAGCATTTCAGACATTGTGTAAACTGGTTAAGATGATTCATTACTGCATAAATTAGGGTTAACATGGTTGAATTTTGTGTTTGTTTTTGTCTATATAAAGCAATAAATAAACAAAAACAACAGTAACGGAAACACGGTAATATCAACACTGGTTTCTGATAAATTAATGTTTGTTTAAGTTGTGATAAAGAAATTAGAATTAATGGTGAAAAAAAAAAATCTGCTACAATGTTCAGCCAAACAAAGATAACCTGGAAAAGAGTTTTACAAACTTCTTTAAAAGGATACTTAACCAAATAATAAAATAAATGGAAATAGCAATAAAAAAAAATTAAAAAAACACTTTAAAACCAAGCTTGCTTATGCATATTTTAAGGCAAATTGATATAAATGACTGCAAAGAGATTTCTTACACAAATCAGTAACAGAACTTTCATTTCAAGTGCATTTATTGAATGGGTTGCACATCACTTTAAGGGAATATTTGTATTAATGAGTTTTGACTGAATGTTTGTGTACCAGTTACATAAACAATTACCTGTTGATATTTCACTATATTTAACAATCCATTTTATATTCTAAAAATTCTGAGCCAAGAAATTACTTAGTCAGTTCAAATACTTTCATCAACAGTTTTTTAATCGATATAATTAAAAGCAGAATGTATCTATTTTTTATCCTTTTCTATTATGATGACATGTGGCACACATTGACAGATCATGACGTTCATCACAGCGCCAGAGACACATTCACGTTTTAAGCAATATTAGCTCAGAATACAGTCAGTTTAACTTTTATATTTGTGGGAAAACACAGATAAGACCCACGTACAGTCTGGGAGAACATGCAAACTCCAGACATGTCGACTTACAAAAATCAAGGCTCTAATTGCACAAATTAGCTTTGAGTATTATAGTTTTTACAACTTAGTTATAATTTCAGGTTATCTTAAAACCACACTGCTTAAAAAAAAAAAAAAAAAAAAAAAACACTAAAATTTCATCTCAAACTGTCTCAATCAGGGCTGCTCAAATCCGGTCCTGTATGTTCTCGATCACATGTGTTAAACTCAAGGCCCGACGACCAAAATCGGCCATTTAGAGTATCAAATTTGGCCCATTCGAGAAAGTAAAAATGATTAAAAAAAAAAAAAAAACCATTATATATTTTGTGAATTACCAACTAATTCATTCGTAGATATCTCAGTTGCTCCAAATACAAAAAAAAATTAAAATCCACAATATTTGCAGAGCTCAGTTTTCCAGTTCTTATATCACATGACGGCAGTCATTTTTTAAGCTCAAAATTCTGAATAAACTCTCAATGTGTCCAAAATCTGGCACATTTTCCTTAAATTATTCCACAAAATTTCCTCAAATTCCCAAAATATGAAAAATTGAAGTGAAGATCCTGCAGGAACTGATATACTCATACTTTATAATGTATATGTTACATTCAAACCAGGGGACATTAATGGTAAATTTGCTCTTTTTCTCACAAAAAAAATCTGTGGCCCACTTAAGCTCAAACTGGTCCGTATTTACCCCCTGAACTAAAATGAGATTGACACCTCTGTTCTAGAAGTTTCTCTGCTTGACACGCTTGAATCTAATGACATAAGTCTACAATCAGCTGTGGTGCACAGGGGTGCATCTAAAACGTGCTGGATGGGGGCTCTCAACGCCTGGACTCGGCCACCCCGTCAAAATGTTTCATTAAATTGAAAATAAACAACATAAATATCAGTGGATCTTAAATAATTTCTTTCCAGTCCTTCAGTCATATACCAACCATTGAGATTGCATTGGTTAGGTAACGTCTAATTGAATTATGAGATGCTTTATTTGGTTCCATTTGATCAGATTTAGGTGGTCACACAATATGTTTTAAGTCAGGTGAGCGTTTGATGTGATTATTTGCACTGCTGACCGTGCTCGAAATGACAAATTAAATCACTTACGGTTTGTAGACTAAAAGATGAAGAACAAGAATAACAGAAGGTGGGAAACGGGCGACACAAAGGATGCGGTGATGAAGTTACACACTCCCTCTTTGTGCATGAAATGTTAAGGCTCATGTAGACAGATGGATAAGTTAACTGCTTCAGATACTGATCAATAGGGGAGTGCTTACCCCAACTTGGCTCAGCCCGAGTTGCATTGACAGAGTTAATTAGTGAACTGAAAGACCCAATTAATGGGATTGAGGGTCTGCATAGGGGAGCCATACTGGAGGACACACGCACACATTGTGCAGCGTCTGGATGAGTGGGAACTTCAATTAGGAGAGGAGACAATTCCAGAGGCTTGTTGGCAGTTCTTTTTTTTTTTTTTTTTTTTTTTTGTTTTTGAGCTCAGCAGAACCAACACCCCTCATCATCGCCCCCTTTCTGAATACTGATGAGGGAAAATCACAGCTGCTGGGGGTCAACGGGCATATGCAATACGCTCACACACACACATGTCCACACAACACAGATGTACAAGGACGAGGAGAGGAGATGCATGAATTGCAAAACAACGCTGGTTAGTCACCATAAAACAGAGAACTCAAAGGCTGATTTTTATTTTATTAACTACGCTGGGGTTTTCATTAAAATAACATTGTTTGTAATTTGCTGAATATTAGTCCCCTGCGAAAGAACACAAATCTTCTTTAATGCACTTAATGATATGAGATTCTTATAAGAAAAAAACATGCACATTTGGTTTTATCAGAACAAAAATAGCATATTTTATTTATCTCCTATAATCACTAATTCCACAGGTAATTAAGAGTCTATACCAGCTGATTTAGGGCACAAACCAGGATACATTCTGGTCAGAATCATAGACTCAATCACACATTTTGATCATTAAAAAAAAAAAAAAAAAAAAAAACACAACAAAAAACAAAAACCAAGAAGAATACTCAATATTTCCTGGTCCCACCCAATATGACTAAACTTGGTGATAGAGGATAAATAAGAATAACTTTTATATCTTTACTTAAAAAAAAAAAAAAAAAAAAAAAAAAAAAAAAGATAAAAAGAATATATCTAGCATTGTCTTTAAGAGAATAAAATAGTTACCATGAAACCATTAGTCCATCAATTCACAAATCAAACTAGTTTCCATCAAAATCTTTACTCCATGTTCTCCAAAGGGCTATTAATAAGGTGTATGTGCAACTTAAAAAAAAAAAAATAGCATAAGAAACTTTGGGGGGTAATTTCATACAAAACAGACCACAGCAGTGTTCAATAAATGAAAGAATATTCTACATAAAAGCCAACTTAGAATAGCAGATTCCCATTCGAAAACATTTTGCATAATTTCAAAATATGTTTTGTTCCTATAATTCATACATATTCTGAAATTTTGTCTTTGACATTTATTATTTACTAAAATTATAACTGTACGAATAAAACTGTACGAGTGGACAAACCTAATGTCTTTCATTTTTTAAATTCATTTATCAGTTTGTTTTTTTTAAATAAATGTTATTAATTAAAACAATTAGCTTCATTTCTATTACATGCTGTACAAAATTCATGGAAAGGAGTTATTATTTATTTTGTAATAATTTAGAGTGAACTTATATAAATGCAAAGTCACTGTTTACTAAAGGGAATACTTTCAGCCTACAGCCTCTATTAAACCTTTATTTCTATTTTTACTTCATTTAAATGGTTTGGTTTGATGAGTTTAGAATGTCTGCGTAGAGTTAAATTACGCTTTATTTTTTTGCACATTAATTTATTTATTTTTCCAGGTTAAAACGTGTGCATTTTTTTCTCAAAGCACGAGGTGGAGCGAGAGTTCAATCAATACTGATGATGTCATCGTCCGAAGATGGCTGAAGGGTGAGTGTGAAGTCGTGCATTAGTTAGACATTTACACTTTATTGTCTCTCAGAGCGCTTCCGTCTCAAACATAGCGTGTTTGTTAATGGGTTGTGCATGAATTGGCAGTTCGTGTGGTTGTTTTGTAGGCTCACTCAGCCGTGAAGCGTCCAGGAAGTGCGTTTGTTTACCAAAACACAGGTCTGGTGTTAGGGTTGAACTGGTGCCCCTGTTAGCTGATGCTGCACCTCGGCTTTACTGACCACTGGTCATAGTAATCGCAGGTTTTATAATCGTAATGTGTGTTAATGTTTCACAGTGTTGAATTTAAATGTTGTGCTTTACAACCTGAGTTAATTTCACCGTGTTTAGTGGGTGCAATGCGGAAGCAAAACATGAGTTAAACACTACGCCACTCGAAGCGCTACCCCAGCCAGCGTTAGCAAACCTAGCTAACTAAGCGTAAGCTCAGCTGTTTTTTACCAACGTATTCACATACGAATTGTGTTTTGCATTGTTTATTATATCATTAACGTTCACATTTTACTGTGACATGGTCCTGTCTGTCATTAGTTAGTTATTAATAGTATACAACGTTTGTTGTGCTGTTAGCTGGATTGAACACGTATCATAGTAGCCGTTGACACTTTGTTTTTCTCCAAGGCCTGTTTCACAAAGCAGGAGTTAGTGAGTTTTGGAGTTTGTATGGTTTCAATTTGGTCAATTTTTCGTTGTTTGTTGCAGAACAAAAGATTAAGTCAATCTTTATTGTTAGCTGCAATGGTGACTTGGTCTAACTTATCAGTAAGTTGTCGTGGTTATTCATGTCACTTATCCAGGTAGTGATTAGGTAACAAATGTTATCCAATGATTGTATATCTAATGTTGGAAGATTTATGGTTCAGTTGAGTCAATTATGATACCAATAAATACTAAAGTACAATCATTTGTCCTGCATCTTGATTTGTAGTAATAATGTAGTAACAATATAGTAGAGGTGCACCTATTGCAATTTTCTGGTCAATCACCAATTTTTTTAAAAACCTGACCTGCCGATTCCGATTTTTGCCGATCACGATTTAATTTTTTATTTTTATTTTTATGAGCATACACCTTGAATATGCCAATCTTATTTTATTGTAAAACGTTGAACAATATCCACCAACAAATACGAATGTGTTGGGTTTACTGCACATGAGGTAGTTAACGCAAATTTAAATAAAAAATTTAGAACATTGCTGTCCAAAATACTAAATTATACCACTTTTAGTCTTTCATTTTTCACATTTTATAGTGAATGAGGTAGCGTTTTGTTTGCAGCTCCACCAGGACTTGTTTTCACGTTACAGGAATTACAAATTGCGATCCTTTGCTCTCTTTTTTTTTTGTGTATTACTGCCGAACTGCGGACATGCTAAGCTAACGGTGCCTCCGTGACTGATTGTTGTTGTTATCCTTTGTAGCAGAGGCGCGCACACATGCACACATGAGCTGTTGGGCGGGTCTTTCAGTCATCACACAGCAGAAGAGGACAGTGGCTGACTTTATGACGGACTTTAGGACATTAGCGGAGTTAGAAAAAAATCAGCGTAAAAGATCGGTTTCATATGCAAAGATCGGCCGATCGCAGATTCCCCCAAAATAAGGGAAATCGGCACCGATCGATCGGTGCATCCTTACAATATAGTGATGGGTTGGTACATTTTTAATGTGTGAAATCTGAACTTCTTTTGAATAAATGCAATTTTCTTATTGTATTGAACTGAATTGACACACTAACATTTTGCCGCACAGTTTTTACGAGTTGTTATCATTTACATACCATTGTAATGTGATTATGAAACCCTGCTACCTTGGTAATACCTAAGCAGTTGCACACACTGTGAGTAATATTCAGTGTTATTAAAAACACCTACTTATAAAATGTGTACTCTTTTGAGTTTGTCCATTTTTTTAGGCACTTTACACATTTTGTTTGCACACCTGTCTGGTTGTTTAGTTCAATGAGTTGTTGCAGAATGAGTTATGCTGTGAGTGTGTGTGTGTGTGATTACAGAGAAGGATGGTGGGGTGGCTGGTTTCAGCAAAGCTTCCAGGCTGTCAAAGACAAGGTAACACACTGACAGTATCCACTATTTAATTAATATCATGGTATTTTGGAAGTGAATAGCATAAAGATAAATGAAAACTAAGGAGAAAAAAAAGACAGTCGCATTAAGTGAGGTTGATCTCATTGTCCTGTAGTATTTGGGGAGGTTATGTTATGATTTAACACAATATTAGATGATTAAAGGCAAAGATAAGTCACTAATCCTAAATTAGGTGTCTGCATTTCATAACTAAACATAAAACGAAGGTTAAAAGGCTTGAGATATGATTGCACATGGACTTGTTTTGAAAGTTTTTCTGATGGTTGAAGAGCTGAGCTGTGTTGATCATCTGTCTCCTTCCTTACAGTCATCCGAGGCCTTTGAGTTCATAAAGCGAGACCTGACAGAGTTCTCCACTGTGGTGCAACATGACACGGCCTGCTCGCTCGTGGCCACGGCCAATGCCGTCAAAAACAAGCTTGCGGTACGTGGCGCCCCACGACCATTGTTGGTGCTTTAGTGGAATCTTAAATCATGAACTCGCTGCACGTTTGTTCCCGTCACCAGGTGGAGAGCTCCTCTGAGACCACCGAGAAGGTGAAGAAGAGCCTGTCCAGTTTCCTGGGAGTGATAACAGACACGCTCGCGCCGCCTCCCGATAAAACCATCGACTGTGATGTCATCACGCTTGTGGCGACGCCAGCGGGAACCACAGAGGTTTACGACAGTTCAAAGGTGAGCCCCAAACCTCTGCTTTAAGGAAACAAACATTTGGCTTTGTTTGATGCTTGGATGCAGTTTTCCTTTAAATGGACGAGTGTGAAACAGATCACATGATGTGCACGTGGCTAAAAGACAGTTTTTGCTCTGCAGGCGCGTCTTTACAGTCTTCAGGCCGATCCAGCCACATACTGCAACGAGCCCGATGGTGAGACACATAACGCATCAATTAGAAATGGAATTCCACTTTTTTCAATAACATCACCAGCTTTGATGTTTACATGTTTAGATGCATAGCATTTTTTTGTGTTGTTTTTTAATATAATGACCCTTGGTACAAAAAAGGTTTTGGGGGTGACCCTGATTGTCTGTGGCTGATAAATAATAGGCACTGATGAAACATTATGCAGTTTCATCAACAATAATATAATTATAGTGCTTTATAGATACTTACTGGTTGTGAGCTACTGCATATCTGAGGCTGTCAGACTAAATCATCAAACAATCATCCTACAACCCTCACCTTCATTTATGTTGAAATAAAATCCATTTGAATGCACGAGAAGACAAGTTAAAGTTTCTACTAATGTGATTATGAACAGAAAAAGCACCGTCCGACAGTTGGTCCTAACGTTATGGCTGATCTATTGAATATAATTCAGCTCTACTCTGCATGTTGATGAGAATATATTGATTTAGTTTTGTTTTTTTATCTTGTTTGTGTCCAGGCCCCCCAGAGCAGTTTGATAACTGGTTGTCTACGTTCAGTCTGGAGGAGAGAAAAGGAGAGATCTCAGAGCTTTTGGTCAACAGTCCTTCAATACGAGCCCTTTACACCAAAATGGTAGCACCTGTGGTTTTTTGGGTCTTGTTTATGAGATAAAAATCATTAACTTTGCTGTTTTTCCTCAGGTACCAGCTGCTGTAGCCCATTCAGAGTTCTGGCAGAGATATTTCTACAAAGTCTTCCAGTTAGATCAGGTAAAATGTGTTACAGTTTCCCAAGACTTGTGATTTGATCTTGTGATCAACTCATGGTCCAAGTAGGCCTGGGCAATATATCGAGAATGAAGATTTGAGTTTTCTATATTGGCGATAATACTTGTTTTAGGAGTCGCTGCTTTTTCTACTTTTCTGAACAACATTAAAATCACCGTTATATGGATTTTGAAACGAGTCCTAACCCAGACCTTCCCCTAATCCAGCCTCACAGAAGTCACACGTGCTGTGGCACATATTGTGCAGCTCTTTGTCAATAAATGTGCCTGTGTGGCATTTTGCGTCAGCAAATTTAACCAAGAATTGTCTTTCTGGTAAGATTTTATTGAGTTAAAAAAAAAAAAGATTTATATCGTATATCGAGATATGATTTTTGGCCCATATTGTGCAGGTTTTTGATCAATACTGTATATTATCCAGCTCTTCTTCAGCCTGGTTTTGGGTAAAGATGATTAAATGTCTTCAACAGCTTGCGTTTAGTGCCCTCTGCTGGCCAGCTTTGACCAGCAGGTGGCAGCAAACACATGGTTGGAAGTCAACCAGATAACTGGAAAATTATGGACTGTCCTTCCTGCTCCATGTTCCAAGCAAAGCAAAATATTTTTTTAAATCCTGTTTTGTCAACAGCACAAAGATCCACGAAGACATAAAAAAAACGTAAAATGTTTAAAACCATTATCAAAAATATGGAAAATAATTGCAGTTTTCGCCGTGCAAAAAAAAAAGCCTGAATTGTCACAAAAGTTAGCGTCAGGTGTTGTGTAAAGTCATGTCTGCTGTATCCAACCCTGTTGGTTGTTGGTGTGTTTCAGGAGGAGGCGAGGCGGGTGGCTCTTAAGCAGCGGGCGGAGCAGAGCTCACATACAGAGAGCCTGGGGTGGGAGGAGGACGAGGAAGGTGTGACGGAATCGTAATGTGACGGTTGTTTTTGCTTTACACGAATCACTCATTCTTCCTATCGTCTCTACCAGATGACTTCCTTGGTGCCACGTCATCATCTCAACTCGACTTCACACCCCCAGTAGATGACTACTCCACAGCCCAACTGCTAAGCCCCGCCCAGTCCCCCAAGGAAGAGCACGGAACCGCCCTCTCCGTCAGCAGCGACAGCGTAAGCCTGCCCACGCAGGTGGAGGTGTTTCCTGGGCCGACCGTCGCACGACTGTCTGAGAAACTGACAGAAGCCAGTTTAGAGGACGTCTCAGAAAACACACAGGAGGAGCAGAAGGAGAGGAATAACGACCCTCGCCCTGACGCATCAGTGGTCGCTGAAACACAGCCGGAGCGTGCTGTTGAAGGGGCGCCCCCTCACGCCCCCACCGCTAAACCTGAGAGCCAGAAGGAGGAAGGACCCCAGGACCTGAGAGTGTTTGAGTTGAACTCTGACAGCGGGAAGTCCACGCCATCCAACAATGGCAAGAAAGGTACGTAATTCCTCTGCTCTGTGATAGTAGCAGCAGGAGAAACATCACAGACACTTTCTAACTCTGTGTGCGCGTGCGTGTGTGCCACTCCAGGCTCCAGCACTGATGTCAGCGAGGACTGGGAGAAGGACTTTGACCTGGACATGACAGAAGAAGAAGTCCAACAGGCACTTTCTAAGATAGAAGCTTCTGGAGGAGAGGTTTGTCATGTGGAGGATTAAACTGTTAATTACTATCTTATAGAACAGTGTTTTCCAAATGGGGGTGCGCAATGCAACTGCAGGGGTTATGAGAATAATCTTGATTAGAACATGAACTGAAAACACAAAGGTCAGTCTTGGTCCCAGACCTGCGGGGAGATGACTGGAAATAAAAAAAAAGAAATCTTTTCAGGAGGTACTAAAAGCTGTTTAATTCCACTTATTTACAAATTGAGATTTAAATTGTGTGTTTTCATTCATTTATTCCATCATTTTGCTCGATAATTTTTTTTTCATAGTATACTGAGCAAAATGTTTTACCCAAGGGGGTACATGGATTCAAAAATAAAAGAAAAGGGTTATTTAGGCCCAAAAGAATCACTGTTCCAGTCAATGTTAGGAGAGTTCATGTGAGGGAAAACCTGAGGAGCCCAAACCAGTCTGTAATCCAGGGATGGGCAACTATGATCAAAGCAGGGGCCACAAATGTGATTTTCTGCTCCAAGGGCCACATGATCAACATTCATATCAGCATGTAGAATAATGACCAATATTAATTCAGGATAAAAACAAAGGGTTTGATTTTCTTAAATTGTTGTTTTGTTTTTTTTTTCTCTTATTTTGGCATGGTCTTGTGTGTTTTCTAAGTAATTTTGTAAATTTTAGTTGTTATTTTTCTAGTATTTTAGTCATGATCTTTTAAGTTTTTTGATGATTTGGTGTGTTTTAGTCATTTTGTGTATATATATATATATATATATATATATATACATTGTATATTCTATTTTTGTAGTGATTTTGTGTATCATGAGGGGGCTGAACAAAGCTAGACCGAGGGCTATGTGTGCTGTAACCTGTCTCATAACTAGCATGATGATCATAGCTTTCTGTCCATTATTATTGTTTCCCTAACATCACTTTTCCTCCTCTACCTTCTTTCTTCAGATGGACGAGGACTGGGAAAACTGGAACTGAAAACTGGTGACATGAACTTTACCCTGCCGATTTAAAAAAAGAAAAAAAAGTTAGATCTGTGCAGACGAACCGCGCTTAACGTGTTTTAACTCTTTGTCAACTCTTGTCATCACGTCACGGGGACCATGTCCATAGCCTGCTGGAGAAACAGAGAAACGAGCGCCAACTGGAGGAATGGGAAGGACCCTGGTTTTTGCGTCTTTTTTTTCTGCTGGAGGAATCTCTTCCTCCTTCCTTATAGAGCTGACGACACTAGATTATATTACGTGTTTAAGGCTTGAGGACAGCAGTAGTCTCACTGCAGCAGCAGAAGGTGGAGAGCTTGTTTTTTTTCCTTTTGTCATTAAACACATCATCTAAGTAGCAACTTTGTTTCACGTTGAACCTCAAAGCAGGGGCTGAAGGAGCCATAAACTCTAACGCTGCTTACCACCTTTCTGACAAGTACCTTTTCAAAATAATCACCATCTTGTCCATTCCCTCCGTCTCGTACTCATTATGCAAGTGAATCTAAAAAATATTGATTAAATATGTTTTTGGGCCTTTTTTCCTCTCAGCACTTTTCCATTTGGATTCACTCTGAGCTGTAGATAAAAGGCCTTGTGAAACACACAGCAGTGCAATGCTTTAATTATAGTGTGAGAAACAACCAGCCAGCACATTGACATTATTCTCTCTTCCATCTGTTTGCTGTGTGTCTTGTTTAAGTGCACGAGCAGATTGGAGGCTGTGAGAGTCGCTTCATTGTATGAAGACACTTTTGAGTTCAGACTGGTCTGTCCTCTTACCTCTGAGATTGATTGATTTAGCCTATCTTCATATTTTATGTGGGGAAAAATATAAACCATCCGATCTGTGCGGTTTGCGTTTTAAGTTAAAAAGCAAAGCAGGCGGTGTGCCAATCAGACAGAAGAACGTCGTGCGTCTTTATCTTAAGATTTCCTGGCGTCTAACTGAGAAAATCAAATCTAGAGGTGATGTAATTATTCTGCTTGATTATTGTATCCTGAGCTTTTGATTGCATGACTGTGCAACGGCATTAAAGATCAGTGCTCGGATTGGGCAACGTCGAGGTTTATGTTGGTTTCTTTTGTTAGATGTTTCTGTTTTTTTCTGATCATTTGTTGCACGAGTGCGATTCGTCACAGACTAATCACAGCTGCTTTCAGGACTCCTCTTTTTTTTTTTTCTTTCAGTCAATCTGATTGATTAATTTCCTGAAAAATCAATGTCATTAAAATAATTTGTCGCCTACGGGATCAGTGTCTGTCTGTCTGTCTGCCTACACTGCAACACACTCCTGATACACACTGTGTAATAGGTCGACAAGTCAAATGTTTCACTAACAGGAAGCATTAAATAAGGTTAACTGCAGTTTAGAAACAGATGACCTTTATATAGCAACGTGTAAAGCAGCAGACAACCTAAATGACAGATTAATGTACACAAACAGCTGTTGGTAAAAACCTTTAATGCAAAGCCTACATTTGTTAATTGTTGCATTAAAATATTTTAATTTTTTTCACTTGCATTTACAAATCAACAGTTGTAGCTAGAAGCCCCGCCCCCCCAACACTGAAGTTCTATTAAATTGCATTTTAAGTGTAATTTTTAAGAAATTCAGAAAAAAATGCATACATTGACTTTATTTGAATTTTTTTTTAACTGTTGAAAACCAACATTTTATTTTGACAGCAATATATATCAAAGCTTTGTCCATAGCTATATTATTGGTTTATATACTGCTGTTAGTTTTTAAATGTCAAATAATTTAGGTTGTTTTTTAGATACATTGTTTCTTTAATTATATATTTTAAAGCTTTGATCATAGCTATACCATTCATTTTTTATGTCAAATAATTTTGGTTATTGTTTTTTTTTTCATTTAATTATATATATATAAGTAGGCTGCATGATTTTGACTTAATTTGGAAAACCTGGGATTGTGTTGATTGTGTTTTTTGTAGTTTTTCTACATTCATTGATATGTATATATAATTGTGCCTTGTTAATGGAAAAAAAAAAAAAAGTAAAATACCCTTTTTTCCCCCATCGAATTGTTTTGTACTATAGGTTTATTTTATTTTCAGTGTGATCTCATTGCTGTCCCTCCAGTAAAAAAGAAAACAAATTTGAAAAAGTAAAATAATAAAAATCTACTATCTCCTAGTTATGACTTGGTATCTCATAATTATGAATTAAAATTGTATTATTATTATTTAACTTGTCCTCTGTTTTTTTTTTTTTTGGGGGGGGGGGGGGTATGGGCTTCCATGACTTCAATCTTTTCCATAAATGCAAATGGTCATATTTAAACTCACTTCTAACTGGTTTACTTTTATCTTCTTCATACCACCTGGTGGTGCTGTTGCACCACCCAGACAGCCCCAGTCACTACCTGCCACTCCTTTGTCTCAGCTGCAGCATCATCCCACTTCCAGACATGGATTAGTCCAATATTTCCCTCACACGGATCATCAGACATGCCAATATTTGTCGTCTTTTTTCTTTGCAAATGTTGTATCGCACAAACAGAAGCTGCAAAACAAAGCGTTTGTCAGTCGCTTCAGGGCCAGGGTGGGGGTGGGGGTGGGGGGGGGAATATTTGAATGTGGTTGTGTTGGTGACAGCAACCTGAGCTGATGTAGGTCAGAGAGGGAGGGACACCTGTGCAGCAGCAGCAGCAGCAGCAACATCAATGCTGCTCTGCAAAGGCAAAACAAAGAAAAAAACAACACAGAAACAGGTGTGCGTATGTTGATTCTCTTCTTTAATACTCAGCAAACCCACTGCATGGATAAAGGATGATGATGATGATGATGATGATGAATCACTCAATGATCTGCCTGAGCATCCGTCCATTTCACCAGCTTTAAAACAAACAAACATCTGCTAATGGGGAAACCATCTCAAGGTGTCACTCTCTCTTTTTCAGTTCTCATCATTTCAGGATGAGATCATTTCCCCCACAATCCTCTAGCCTGAGTCTTCTTGGACTGATTCCACCATAACAGAAAAGATAAATGCAGAGTTTAAGCAGCAGATGTTGCAGAAAAGGCCCATGAATGTGTCTTCTACTAACCAGGGACGCAAAACCTCAACGCTTGCTTTCGCTCCAACTACCAAACGTTTTTTTTTTTTTTCTTTTTGTTTTTTTTTGAAACCAGCTGTCTCACGCTCAAGCGGTAATGGATTGAACACATGCAGCCCCAACCCGACCCCCGAATAACAGACACCGTATACATTACATTCTTTCATTCTCTGTTCCCACTCGGAGGCCTTAGTCAGCAGAAAAGCTGTAAAGGAATTTCCTGTTGAAGCCCACCGCTCCCTAGGCCTGGCCCTGTCTCTCTGTGTGTGTGTGTGTGTGTTCTACATTGCCACGTACAGATCGTTGGATGGACAATGGGGGAAGTGGGGGATGCGATGGATGCTAATCAAACTGGTGAGAGAAATACTTTCCTCCAGAGGGTCTCGGCGACTCCATCATAATCCATCTTTGACCGAAGGCTTCCTGCCTCCGAGCCCGTCTCTGATTCCCATCCTGTTCCACACGGGCATTTAGATACAGACCCAACAGGCACACAGTGTGTAGTCCTAACACAAAAAAAATGCATAAACACACAGTGACAGACAGAGAGAGAGAGAGAGAGGTCATTATTATGAAAGTGTGCATTATTCTGGACACCCTAAAGGGAGAAACCCTGTAACCCCTCTGCCTTTCAGTGAACACAAAAGAGTCCCTTTAAGGGGAGGAGAGGCAGCCATGGAATGTGTTACCAAGGATTTCTATAACCACCAGCGTCTAATTCACACCAACTGATTTGGTCTGTGGCTGAATCCCTGCTATTTTGCATCAACGTCAGAAGAGTTTTGACATTTGGAATAAAAACAATGCATAGTTTGAAGTGGATTTGGTCACAGATATCTACATAGATATTAAATTGTAAGAAAACCACTGGTGCGAGTATATTTGAAGAATGTCTGTCCCTATTACTTCCTTGTGTTGAAGCGATTCACTGTTCTCTCTAAGCATTCTTATTCTCCGTCTTTGACAGAGATATTCAACCCAAACTATTATATGTAACCTTTACTAATAGAAATAAGAAACTATTTAGAACATTAATGGTCTCCCATGATTCCGACTGTAAGCGTAGAAGACTTTCCTGTTTTAAGGTGTCGTCCTTGTTCAGCTGGAAGGCGCGCGTTGGTCTGTATTAAGATGGATGATTGTGGCATCCAAACGCTGCATCCATTTCTCGTTTTTGCTTCAAGTCCAACTTAAAAATCATTCTACTGTTATGTACCTTTGGCAAATCGGTAATGGAGAAAACGAATAAAGGTGTTTGTTTTCCGATTTTCGTTTTCTGTACCGAAGCAAAAGAGCTTCGTTTTTTCATTTTGGTTTTGGAAACAAAAATCAAATAATGAATGTTTTTTTTTTTGTTTTTCATGTTTTTGTTACATAATGAAAAACGGATTTTCCTCGTCTTCTTAATATAATAACGTCATAACGTCCAGGGAACTGGATGAAACGCTAAATGCTAACACCTCCATTGTATAAAAGTAAATTACACATAGCTAAATCAGCTAACTAACTGACAAGCTAATGAAAAAACACTAACAAAAATAAACTTGATGAAATACATATATAACTTGTGATCTCACTGTTTGATGATTGTAATCAGAATAAGTCGATCAGGGCCCTAGCCTCTTTAGCATTGTCGGCGAGATTTTCTTTTGGCGCCCCCTTTACAGTATATGGTGTTTTTTTTTATACCAAGTACTTAATATTTACATTATTGTTACATATTATTATAATCAGAATAATTTCTAACACTTGCATAGTGGTCTTCACTATACCCACAAAGAACCATTACATGAGAAGAAAACATGAGTTAAATTACTTTCGACATTGGTTTTTCAAATATTCACATTCACATTTTTCACAAGTATTCTTTTTAATTTAAGTACTTGTGACTAAAATGATTAATTTCTTTTTTTTTTTTTTGGTCCCCTGGATGTTTAGTGCCCTTAGCATTTAGCTATATTGTCTATATAAGTGGCCAGCACCGAAGTCGATTGAGAAACTGAATGGATTTAGTGTTCATTCAGCACCAAGTTTAAAACTTTAGGACAATGCTGTATTCATCACTGACACTTTGACACGCTCGTCTTTTTTTTATAAAAATGCATGTTGGTAACTCTCCAGTTTTCTCTAATGGGGTTATTTTAGATGCTTCAGATAATAACAAACCAGTGGCGATTCAAAATGAATCTCATGCCAGTTGTGAATGCCTGCGTTATGACACAAAGGACTACAGTGAGAACTGCTAGAAGCTGGAAGGCATCTTTCTCTCCAGTTTTCTTTGGCTTCCTGTGAGTGACTGAGGGGATGTCGTAGTCATTCACCCACACAAAGCTCCTAATGATGAAGTTCTGACACATGACACTGATTTATCCAGGCCCACTTCTAGTTCTACATGTGCTTTGTTCTTTCAACATTGGCTCACCAGAGTTTCTCAGAGGTTAGATAGAAACCGAAAGCAGCGGACGCAGCAGTGGCTCATGTGGGTGTTTGCATATGCACGGACAAAACTCAACCCATGCTGAGTGTTGGTGAAGGGGAGAAATGCTGCCTTTCTAATGCAGTTGACTTCCAATTTCTGTACGACATACATTTTGTTGTGTAGTGGTAGATGGAAGATTTGATTGGTAAAAGCCATAGATCAAGGCTCTGTTGCTAGATTTGTTGCTAGTTGCTTTAAAATTGCATTCGGGTATCGAAATTTCACTAAATTGGCCACACTGGCTCTAGAGCAGTGGTTCCCAATCAGGGGGTACATGTACCCCTAGGGGTACTTGGAAACATTGATGAATCTATTTCCAACATGCTGAGTCATTTTTCAGCCTATCAGACACTGTACATGCTGATCCAACTGCTTTTCCACCCATTGACAATAAACGGCATTAATGAAATAAACAATATCGTGGCCTTTATATCCCATTAAATTGTTACAAACATGTTATGCACATTACTAAAAATTGAGGTAAATATATTCTCTGCTATACAATTATTGTAATGCACAAAATTGATATTTAGTGTATATTAAACACACTGGTTAACGTTTTCAGGCTGTTAACAACATGTAAATAAAACAAGAAAGGTTACTAAACCATTATGTGCTACCTACTAGGCGTGTCCCGATCCGATATTGATATCAGATATCGGTCCGATGTCAGCCAGAAAACTAATATCGTATTTTATCGGACTGCATCTAAAATCTCCAATATGAGTTTCTGTTGTTTTTGTTCCCGTTCTCAGTTGTTCCCATCATATACTGACAGTAAAAAATAACTGAAGTGAGCTTGAATAGTTGACATTGATCAAGCCTTTTATAACATTCCACACTACAAAATATGTAATAAAAGTATGTATGATTTGTGCTGATATCATATAGGATTGATATCTCAATCGGCCACTACTAAAGGCAGCAATATCGGTATTGTATCAGAAGTGGAAAAGCTGTATCGGGACATCCCTAGTACCTACTGCCACCTAGTGACACAGATCTGTAATTGAATCACCTCCCTGCAATTGTCAAAGTTAATTCAAATGAGTCTAAAACAGACATACAAACAAAAAGACAATAATGCTGTTTCAGTCCCATGTTTCCACTTCCTGACCAAGGGCGGCTAACGGCACATTCTCTTGATTTGCTGCGTTCAACACAACTCGGTATTTTCACGTTGCAAATTACAAGCTGAGTTCAACCCAGTTCAGCACCAGCTCATCAAAATGTCTCAAAAATGGCTGACCAGTACTGAGTAGGATCTCCCACTTCAGGTGGCGTTTGAAGTCATTTATTTAATTCAGAGATTGGAAAATCCCTCGTTCCGAGTTGTTTGGAATGCAGCATTAGATCATGTTTTATTATGAGATATTTCTGGTTTGGAAGAAGATCGTTGGTTGAACAGAGTTGTAATGTGTGTGATGCGTTGACTCTATCGGAACAAACCGCACACAGTTCGATATTAATTGTTCTATGTCTGATTTTTAATCTTCATGCGTGGAGTCTGTAACAGATAATAAATATTCAGACTTGGAAAAGTATCATGTGTCTATTCTGCATTAGCTGCAATCGGTTGCATGAATCGGAATCAGACATCAGACAAAAAGTGCTGCAATGCATTTATATAGACCAGTGGTTGCCATGTAGACCTCACTACTGCACACTTAAAAAACATAACAATGTAATGTCATATACAATTCAGCCCTACAGTGAAATTTTACCTATCCTGTTGAAGGATAATAATAAATATAATATATAATAAAATAAAATAATAATAATAATAATAATAATAATAATAATAATAATAATAATAATAATAATAATAATCTGTAAGCACACAAGAAAACATCTTAATCAGAATTATCACTTTATTTCATTAATTACCCTCCTGGCATTTTCACTGACAAACCAATAATACATTTGTTCACCATTAAAGGGTATCTTACAAAGGCCAATGTGTACTTTGTGGCAATGCACAGAGGCTACTGACTGCTGCTTTATTTATATTTATTTTGGTTTCCAATGTTGTCATGCAGTTTGAATTTTTTCTTCACTTAACCCCATGAGAATTTGCGTACCCCACTTTGGGAACCTAGGATATAGGCTAATACAAAAATAAAATATCCTGAAGACGATTCAGAATAGGATTTAATAATAATAATAATAATAATAATAATAATAATAATAATAATAATAATAAGTCTGTGAGCATTTTTCAGTTGTTTCATTTGTTTTACTCAAACTCCCTCGAGTTAAAAACAACATTATTATGTGTGTGGTTCTTCTCTCTGGTAGAAAGCTACATGGTTACTGTGAACTTCTCTCTGTGACATAAATAAAAAAAAGCAGAAACAAGGAAAAGAGTTGACACATCACTGGAGGGTGGGGGGTGCTGGGGGTTTTGGCTCTAAAGGACTTGAGATGCCTCCGGATTTTTCCATGACAAGCTATTGTTTTTTTTTTTTGTTTATTTATTTCATTTAAGACATTAAAACATTTCTTTTTCCTCCACATTGAAAAAAGAAAAAAATATGACTGAAAGGAGCAGAAAAGAGTAAAAACTTATAACATCTGCCCCTCCTTAGAAAAAATAAATAAATAATTACATTAAACAAAGTCAAGCTGCAACACAAACATTGTCAACAACACAGTTACACTTCTGTCTCATAGCTCTTCTTCAGCATATGGCATATTGTAAAATGTGCCATATTTACAATATTCACAAAAAGAAAAAGAAAAAAGGAGATAAACAAAAACATAACCATCGTTTTCATGTCATCTCATATTAAATATATTAAAATCTAATTTTCACACTCGTTAAACATTGAGGATTTTATGTATTTCTTAAATTCTAGGAGAGTTCCTGACTCTTTCATTTCCTTCTGAAGTACGTTCCATAAAGAAAGTCCTGTCAGTGTGACAGTTTGTTTCATTGTTTTTGAGTTAAATCTGTTCTTTTTAAAAATTATATTAAAAAATTATATTATATTATTTAAAAGGTCTGTTCCTTTTAAATAATATAGACTCTTTTTTTCAAACCTTTGTTCGATGTTCATTGGCAATGTTTATTTATTGGCTTTATACAAAATCTGAAAAATATTATAATCAACAACATCATTAAATTTTAGTGACTTACATTTAATAAATAATGAGTTTGATTTATCTCTATGTTTAATGTTATAGTTTTCGTTGCCTTTCCCAATGTTGAGCGGTGGGAAAGGGCCACTTTGTTTGTATGAAGCGGTGTCGGGGAGGAATGCGGGGTTCAGCCCAGGAGGTGATGGACTCAGAGGAAAGTATGATAACTCCCACTCTATTCAGATTTATGTTGAAGGCAGAGGGGCTCCTCTGGACGCTTGTCAGCGGACTAGCAGTACGCCGCCTCTTTGCTCCGAGGCTGCCAAAGCTAATGTTTGGTTGAACAACCCCTGGCTATTCTTCCACTTCTTTCTCTTTTGTGTGTGTTTCTCTTTCTCTGCCACATGGGAAAGTTAGCAGTTATATAATGCTCATTCGGAGTTCTTATCGTCTAGAACAGGAACTGTAGAACTTTGATGGTTGAGATGCGTCTCCTTGAAGTGAGCTTTTGAAAAAGATATGGGTTGAAGAGAATAGTTTTGACAAACCTGTTCTAATGGAAAAAAAAAAATCGACAGCAGGTAATTGACCTTCAAGTATGATAAGAGTTTGGTTGTGAATTCAAAGCTGGATTGGAGGGAGGGGTAGGGCTAAGCTAGGGTTCTTCCTTTAACTAAAACATTCAGTGAATACTTTCAGTTGCTGTCCTTGGTGTGAATAAGTTGGCAATTAAGATCAATGGACTTCCAGGCATTTATCTCTTAACAAAACTGAAAAAGAGCTCTGAATGTGAAACTAAAGGTAAACAGAGGGGTTTTTTTCCCCCACAAATTGCTAATATTGTATATCCAAAGCTAAAGCTAATACACTGTAATTTCCAGGATAGCCTATAACTCGCTTCTTCTTGAATCTTTAATTTGTGTAAAAGTGAAAGCAAATCGACTTCTCGCTCTGCCGAGAACGCAGTGAAAGCCTGTTTAGATTAGATTTCTGAAAATAATAAGCTATGCTAACTAGCATCAAGTATTCAAACCAACAATAGTTTGTTTATGTCTGGTTGCACAGAGAACGTTGTTTCTGGTTTCTACTCCGTAAGCTAGAGAAAGATGACTTTTGAAATCGTGGCCCCTTGGCCCAGACGGTGATAATGTCATGTGATGCCCATCTCTGTTCCAGTTTCTTCAGACACTTAATTGTGACGAAATAGGAAGAGAATGAACCCACAGAAAATATCAGAATTACATCAAGCAGAACAAATCACCCCTCTTGTGATATATATTCTTACGTTCTTCTTGTTAAATGGGGGGACTTGTGTCGTAATTCACTTTCTTTGCAGCCGTTGAATTAATTTCTATATCAAGGAGAAAAATTAAATTTAGATCCTATTCTCTTAAAATCACACTGTAACCTTTGAGTCGAGGCGTTGGACTCCCTTTAATGGTGTCAGGCTGAGTCCCAGCTGTGCTCATCTCTCACCTTTTTACTTTTTACAGGCAATCTGAATATCCTGGTCCTCTCTGCACCTTCTCCCCATCCTTTCATTACCGTCTCATTCATTCATTCTTTCATTTATTCCCAGTCCTTTTCACGGCTGAGGACACCTGCAGGCCCATTCATCGTTCTCTTTGAGTGTAATCAGAGAACGCCACACTCCCTCCTTTCATCTGACGTCTGGGAATTGAAGGTGAGATTGCAGTTGTGAGTTGTTCAGCCTTGCGGTCAATGTCTTCACAAATTAGACCTCAGTTGTTCGCAATTTGTGGATAAATAGTGACTGACAGGAATCTGCCTTGTAAAATTGTAGCTTTGACAAAAATCTGGTGTTGGTTGGGTTTTTTGTCTTTCTTACCTTAACTCTCTGTCTTCGCCCCGGAAAATATGATATATAAATATAATATGCCCTGACACTTGATGGCTATAAAGACACTGGTATATTCTGATGCCTCTTTTTTGGTTTGCTAAACTAAGTGACTTCACCCCTCAAAAATGGTCAATTCATACTATGTAGACAAGAACCAACATGTCCACTCTGGCAGAAATTAGACTTAAACTTAAATGTAATTGGGAACGTTTGTATTTCTGTTACAACATGACTGAGCCCACCTAGCTCAGCTCTGTTTTAGAAACAAGGCTGTAGGTTTGGAAAATCACAGTTTTTGCATTTTTCTTGCACAGAGAAAACTCCCACTTGTCAGCACAGCCGTTTTGGGCTATAGGCGCACTATTCAAATGCATAGGGAATGGGATCCATAAGCCACCAGAGGGCCCAACTAAGTCCTAGTAGAGGCGTACATAGAAATCTACTCAATGATGTTTTAAAGAGTGGTTGTAATGACTGTAGCGTGTTTAACGTGTATAGGGTCATTGATCGTCGCAGTTTGCGGAGCATTTATTAAATTAGACACAGTAAGTGGCAATCTCTCTTTCAACAAACTTCACAATAACAGAAAACTTGCAATAGCTCCATCCATATATTGTCTGGCTTTGGGCAAATGGGAAGAGCATCTTTTTTGTAAAGTACCACAAGAATCTTAACAAATCCTGATGCTGAAAACCTTCCTCCCAGGACACATGCTGTCCCATGTGTGTGTAATTTTTACATGACATTGCCTGAGGTCGGCACACGATAAAGCAAAGAAGTGTGTGTGTAACATAAGGAAGAAGAATAAAGGGGTGCACAACCGCTTTCACTGGTAATCCTAATCCCTCACTATGCACGCGGCCGTTGCAGGTGGCAAAAACCATTTCTCGGGCCGAGCAGTCAATGTTTGTATTCATGCTAACATTGACCCACCAAACCTTCTGAATATGGCAGAGCCCCGTGGAGACCTTTCCTCTTCTGTTGTCCCAATCCAGGGGATCCGATGGACACACAGAGCGCCATCTGCCCCTCGACAAGATTAAACAGTGCCCTGGGCCAAGAAATCATCCAGCATGGCAGATTAAATATGAAATATAGGGCAGCAATAGTTGTGCCACAGCATGGTTAGATTTAGCTGCGCCTCAACATGTTTGTCCTACTAAACAGTTTTGCTTGTGTCTTTATTTTTCCGTCTCAGTCTTTCAGAGTAGTACTCTGTCCCATAAATGTGCTGAAACTGAAAGACTTGAATGAGTGAAATGATACAAAAATGAGCAAATGTGTGGAAAACCGAGCGTGAGCAAAGACCTCCTCTTCGTCAGTGGTTACTATAGAAACTAGGTCTCTCCTCTCTCCCCCCGAGGGTCTATTTGAAGCCTCACATTTTTTTTGTGGGGACAAATTAGCACCACTCACCCATCGCTGTAGCATTCTGCTTTTGTACTGGTGTGACCTTAAAGTTATCATGCATATCTGCGCCCCCCCTCCCATGCATGTTCATGAATGCGTGCCAATTCATTTGCACACATCCTTTTACACATCACCCCCCAACATTTAGGGAGGAATCCTGAACCCAGTTTTGTGTCTCTGCTTATCATTGTGTGAATGACAGCCCTTGTCAGTTTCTGAATGTGCTTTTACAATGTAGGGAGGAAGCGCGAGGGTAACGTTGTGCAATCGCTTCAGAAAAACCTTTCTTCACTGCGTTTGAGACAAACCAGACACACACACCAGACACACACAACATAATACTAACAACCAAAGCTACATGCATGGTCTTTTTCATTCTAATGCTTCATACCTGGGGAGCGCAAGAGTCTCATTTGCTCAGATATCTGGAATGAGTTTATTCTTGATAAATTAGAAATGTACGTCCAAGAAAGTGTTTCTCTTCTGACGCCCATCCTTAATGTCAACCATCCCAGATGTGCATCATTTTATTCCTCCATTATGGTCTGTTTCCATTACTTACTTGTTGTCAATTCCAACTTTTTCATCACCCCAATACTTGACCAATACCAAATGTTATCAAAAGCATGTAAACTATGTGGTTTTTAGGCAATGATTTACATGCAAACATTTGTGCTGTAGAAAATACTATTTCATAAGAAACTTTATAACACTGAGGATTTGTGTTCCTATTTAATAATTCACTTTTTTAACTGGATTGCCCTCAAAGCTGGTGGGGGCGATAACTAACATTTTTTAAATGAACCAGTAATTTTTCCATTAGTTGTTTTCATCCGCTATAGATGCCATGGGGCCTCCAGAAACATTGCCAAAGAGACATTTCTGGTGTTTTCATGGATTGAAAGCTGTTGATATTATGGCTTTTCACGGAAACACCCAAATACGGCCAAAATTTCTTGTCTCGCAGGGTGATGTGCATATCACAGGAACACCATAAAGAAACCGAAACACAAATGGCGTCAAGCAAACCACTGTTGTATTTCCTTGTCTGTGAAGAAACACAAGAAAATCTATCTGGGTAAGAATGAAGTAAAAACACTCCAAGACATTCTTTTGCTTCAGCACTGGTTTTGTATTCTTCTGCGGGATTTCCAATTCAGCAATGCAATGTGTGAAACTTTTATGAAATTCAAGTCACTTGACCATTTATCAACAAACCCAATGTTTGTGAAGAAGTTCAAAACAATCTTGCATGTGGCAATTTCAGCCTTCGTCAATTGTTTGTGAGTCCATCCACCGCCTTGCATCTCAGTATCAGTTTCATCTTCCCCACCCCTACACTCCATCCAAGACCATTTGCTCATCTAATTCTTTTCTTCTCTCATCCCACTCTCCGCTCCTTTTGGGACGGTACTTTCCGTGTTGCTCAACCCTCCCTCATCCTGCAGATATCTGTAACACTCCATCTCTGGAACATGTTTTATGCGTCCCTGAAAACTCATCTGTTCAAACTGACCTTAAACGCCGTCACAACCCAGTTTTACTGCACGTGTTGGTTTGTGTTGTTTTGTTCTGTTTTTGGTTGTCTATGCTCATTTTTCATCACTCTTGGGTTTCCTTTTATGTTTGCATTAGAAATTGCAGTTCCACATCTCTTTATACTAGAAAACAGTCAGATGGGCTTTACAGAAGTTTTCCAACATGCCTTTTAATGACTAAAATATTCCTGCTTTGAAAAATACCTCTGGCAGAAAAAGTGGAGTATCAGGTGCCCTAATTCAAGTGTTTGCAAACTTTGCAAATTCAGTCTGAGACCTGGATGCACATCATCCAACACATCTGGGTCTAGGGATTGTGTCATGCTACAGAGTGCCTGTAATGAGCAAAACATTACAACCATATGTGCAAGTAGAGTGACGTTTATAAAAGAGAGGAGCCATCTTCAGGATAAGAACTCAACACCAACAGGCAAGACAAACGACCATAGAGTTGTCATACGTGAACCAGAAAAGTCAATCCTTTGCTGAATTTCAAACATCAAACCTTCTCTATGGTTGAATATCTAGCTGCTGGAACCCTCAGCAACGCTTCCCGTGCGTTGACTGCAATTTAGTAACAGCAGAGAACAGTTTTCTGTCTCAAAGAGAAATTGCAGAAAGACAGTAGTGAAAATAAATAAACAGGCAATCTATTAGACCCGCTTCCCCCTTTGCCTCCCCCTCTTCACCACCTCATTATCCCAGAATGCCGAGTTGTTTCCACTGACTGCCCATTTGTAGATTACTCGCCAAGAACTCCTGTGGCATAATTGAATTCTCACTGGTCACAGAGACTCACTGCTGAGGCATCTGGAGAATGCTCCTTTTTAAAAGCCGGCTCAATACAAAACATTCACACAGAGAGAAGCTTCTCTGTTGCCCTTGTTGAACCTGAAGCAGACTATGACTGCAAATGTACTTGGTGATGCTCTTTCCAGAAGGAAATACATTTAACACAGTCATAGGCAAACTCAGGAAATAGTGATGCATCTATCCTCCATAAACAAAGGTATAAACATATCAATTCAAAAAGGCTTATCTTTCCATATCGTGGTTTTTACCAGCTTTTTCCCAATTTCCCAAAAGGACCAGGCCTATTATTTGTTTGCTGGCTTCCATCCACAGCTGCAGATGTTCTGACCATCTAAATCCATCATGTCGGTTTCATATACAGCTCTGAGTGCAGTGTATATAACTAACAGCTGATGGCTGTGCTCCATGAGCATATCATGAGATCAGTCATTTTGTTTCCAAAGTATCTGCATGTTGTTATTCAGAGGATTTGTACTCCATCTCATTCGATTCAAAACTGCTACAACAATAACAGCAGTGTTTTACTTTTAAAAGGTTTAATTGATAGTTATGGTAATGGTGATATTGTGTTTCAAGTTTAAAAGGTTCTACTTATTCTTTTCACTGATGGTGAAATATTTCACTATTTATTACACTGTAATTTGAAAGTTCATCCAGTCCACCAAGTTAACAAATCCACAAGTATCATTTAAAGCTGCTGTACATAACCTGAAAGAGGCTAAGTGGTATGCACTTCAATTTTATTACAGGAAGGTCGGGGTGTGATCAAATTCGGAAGGGTTGCAACATTTTACAAACGCTAAGTGTAGTTGTCATTTGAAGGGGTGTTCAGCAGCACCAAAATAAACTTGCAACTAACAGTTTTGGTGCAAAGTTAAATAATGCCTTGGCACAGTCTCTCAAAGTCGCAATGTCTTCAATCCAACATATCTTAAAACTTTTACGGCCACTTGTGACTTTGTTGCCATGCTGTGCATTTTTGGCTAAAGAAAAGGTAGAGGAAAGACGAGGCAGTTAAAAACTCAAAATATGACCTTGCCAACATCCTCTGACTTGCTTATTTCCTATTTTCAAAATGACAAATAAATCTTCATAATGCTGCCACATAAATAAATACCAAGTCATTTAAAGGTTAATAATATAGTTTGGCATTCTCCCACTGCTATCACTGGCCCCGCCGCTGGCTGCCATGGCAACACGCCCGCTGTTGGTTTGTGCTGTAGATAATTAGGAGCAAAGATGACTGAGCACACGAGTGTGAACGCAAACAAACAATGACACATGTGCACATGCTGCTACCAAAACTCATCATCGCCAGGTTTTCAACCCTTAACCTAATGACTCCCCCCCCTCCTAAATTTGAGGGTCCAATTATCATATGGCTTTCTCTCACCGTACATTGCTTGCCAAGCATTAAGCCACACTTCCATTACTGTGCAGAAATCAGCAGCTTCCCTTCATCATGAAGGTAGACAGAGGTTTGTCTTCCTTTGCACCACCCAGCTGTCTGCCTCTCACTAATCCTCATCGGAGCCAATCTTCCCCTCAGGGTCCCACTGAGAATGTGAAACTAATCCAGCCAAATGGGTTTCATCAAGTGAATGGAAAGGTAATGATACCTCAGGCCCTTTGGGCCTTGAAATGTCTCAGTCACGATTTTTCTTCTTCACCTCAGGCTCTGTTGAGAGGTCTTAGTTTCCTGCTGACCATGGGTGGTGTCTTTGGTTGATAAGTGCCTCATAGCGCATACTCAGGCCTGCATGTGCATGCACTCAAACAGATGGGTGAGGGGTTGAAGAGTAGAGCTTCATCTTTCTAGTTGACATCCCGTATCCTCCCTCCTTACCTCCCAGAGGCCTTTCTGTGGGGTCACCTAATAGACTGACTCCCCATACACACACACACCCACTGGTGACATCACAGATGGATGAAGGCGGCCGCCACAAGGCCGAGGGCGACTCTGTCATTGGACCAGTTTATCATAAAACTGCACACACACGTTGACACACTCACACAATCTGCTCTCACTTCTCTGCTGCCCACTTCACATCACAAGACACTAAGTCTGCAGACCCAACTGTAAAAATGATGGATGGAAGCATGAAATGTGACCTTTCTTTTTGCATTTCAGCTCTTCATTGCCACTCCGGCAGTCCTGCTGCAGGCCTAATGGATGCTTTTGATGGAGATCACTGACCAATGAACGGATTTACACAGATCTGTTGTAAATAAACTGGTGTAGCAAAGGATTGGAAAACATTTCATTTGAATGTTCATCAATTAGGCAACATGTTAATGGCAAGGTAAGTTAAACCATGGATAGCACACCTGTTCACTTCTAAAGGGATTCATTTAATTTTAGTCCAAAAGTGTTTTATAATAGACACATTTACCCATTCACGCACCAAAGTGACAGAGCTGCCGTGCAAAGCTAATCAACAACTGGGATTAACTCAGGATTCAGTAGAGTCTCTCCATCCATGAAACAGGTATACCTAGACTAAACCAGCTCACAATCAGGGAGACCAGTACCAAAAGTGCATCACTTGAGCCCAAGTCTTATCCTGGAGAGCCTCGATCAAGTATATTGTAGATGTGACTCTGGTCTACAACAGCTGAATATAGAGAGGAGCTAATTCTCAGGCTTTGGGTAGAGCAGTGTGATGATTGATCACATTCAGGTGTGTTAGAGCAGGGAGACATCTAAGACCTGCAAACAATAAGGCTGTGTTTGAAATCGCATACTAATGCATACTATACACTACACACTCATAGTATATAGTAGACAGTATATACTCACTAAGGATATTTAGGATGATGACCGTTCCCACTGAAGTATACTACCAAATTTCCCATGATGCCTTTTGAACCTACAACGATAGAAAGTGGAAGCACACTGAAGCTAAATATCTCAGTTGATTCACCACCTTTGAAAGTTCTGAAGGCATTTTAAGCGAGAAAGTGACCAAGTAGAATATCAACATGTGGTCATTTTATCCATAAAACGTACAGAAACACATTTCATGCCGACATTTCGGAGATTTTCGCAGACCCGCCATTCTGCTACTGACTAAACTTCCGGTTAACTTCAAAACAAGAGTCGCACTACATACTAATTTTGACGTTAGACTTAGTATGAGTAGTACGTTAGAATGCAATTTTGAACAGAGTCTAAGCATAAGGGGCCAATAACAAATAAAACACAATGCCTTATGAAAATGACTATGTAGCCTATTACTAATACTAATAATATTTGTGTTGTTTGATAAAGATCCATGTGAGCTTGTTGCTGATTTAAAACTTTCAAATGATGTGAAGCTCAAAGGATCAACTGAACAAGTCCAAGCCCTCCTGTGTCCTTTCTTGTTCTAGCCCCAAGAATCAGCGTCAGACATAAACTAACCTATAATAATGAATCATGTGAATCAGGGAGACCACATTACACCCCAGATGTACCGCGTGCTCATATGATAGTTGTCATGCCCTTGCTGTGCTCGAAGGTTAAGGCAGTGTTAAACAAGCTCCTGGCAGACAGATGTGCACATTAATTTATATTTCTGTGCCGCCTTCCACCAGCGAGGCTGAATCCCCGCTGGTGCTGCCCTGATGAGGTTTATTGCCGTGGAAAAAAGCAGATGATTGATGGGATTCAGGGACATATAAACTCTCCTTTTAACAAAAAGTCTACATACCAAACCAGGACCGCAGATGCACAGGCACAGGCACACACACCGTCATCAGCTCACAAGCTCAAAAACAGCGTGTGCAGTTAAACACTCATTAAAGAACCGTTCTCCGACATCCCTTGGCCTTTTATTGATTTTCTCAAGTTAAATAAATGACAAGTAAAACGTAATTGCATTCACACCAATCAAACTGCATTCTCGATAACAAAGCCAGCTGATAAATGCTTTAAGGAACAGACCCTTTCATAACTGCTGCCACAAAATAGATTAAAATATCAATAGCAACAACTCGATTTAGGTGTCTGCAATATTAAATACCAAGTAATGATTGGGCAGACAATGATATATCCCTTGATTTCACAAAATCTTATCATTCGAGCCATACACTTTGTGAACAATGGGCAAACAAATACCAACCAAGCACCTTTTCCCATACGCTGGGTAATCTTTACTCAGTTTTATAAAAGAAAAAAAAAAGTAGGATTATGCTTCTGATAATAAATAAATCACTGAATAAAAAGGTAAATTCATAAACAAGTAAATTCATAAATGACAATATATATCTAAGTATCAAAGATATCAAAGTAAATAATAATGATAAATTGTTTGTTGATAAATCAAATATTTTTGGGTTCCACACTCCTACTGTATTAAAGTCTACCATAAAAGTACAAATAAGTGTTCAACCAAACTTTAAATTAAGATTTTGTAATCAGGAGATCAAGGACACCAGAGTGGAAACAGGAGGGAGCCTAATCCCTCTCGAAGCACTCATACTGACAAGCAGGTAAACAGAAACATATAGAAATTCATAAACCGGACATGAATGAATGAACTGAATGAAATAAGACAGAATGACTAACTGTAGGCTCGAAACAACAGCAAAATCAAAACTGAACCAATAGTGCCACATTATAACCTACGAACATGGTTGCGTTTGTAACAGTCACAATCACTGACCATTACGTGTAATGGTCAACACCTCAGACCATTACGTGCAGCCGTTAAACTCAAAAGTAGTGGTAGCATTTCACACCATGGCAGACGCCGCAAGATGTTTGACGTTAACCTAACCACTAAAATCGAAACCCAAAACCATGAAGGCAGACCTGCTAATACTGTATCATGTACTGTACTGTACCTTCTCCTTGCCCTTCTCTCTCTTTTCTGTTTCAGGTATCTTGATGCTGAAGCTGGCAGTTCCTGATCAATGGTTTGCGGCTCAACTAGTCTGGTACACTGGAATGGTCTATCCTTCTATCCTGTTCTGTTCACCCGTTTGTCCACTATCCCAACCAGTTAAAGCGGATGGCTACCACCTCTGAACCTGGTTCTGCTGAAGATTTCTCCCTGTAAAAAAGGAGTTTTTTCTTACCACTGTCACTAAATGCTTCTTTATGTGGATCTTGTTGGGTTCTTTATTTCTTACTATGGACTTTATATTTTGTTAAGCGCTCTGAGATGACTTTGTTGTAATTTGCGCTATAAAAATAAAGTTGAATTGAATTGAAATGATTTTGTTTGTGGTTTTGAAGCAACAGCTCGACAATAACACACTTTGGTCCGCACAGTGGAAGGGAGATTGAAACTAATCACTGGTAAATAAAGCCCAGTAAAACTCCGGAAAACAATAACTAATAATAACTAACAATAAATAGTTGCTCCCTGGTAAAGATCGTAGCTCTAACAACTGGTACAATGATAAACTTGGTGATATTAAAGCCTGTGCATGCAGTATGGGGACACATTTACTCTATCTCCGGGTCATAGTATCACCCGTCCGATGAAGCGTGTTCTGTTTGCCGATGTCCGTGTGTGTAATAAGTCCATGTGTCCATGTGAATGCCTCCGTCCGTCCACTTTTTTCATTATATCCATGTCTTTTAAGGCTCTTATTAAATAAATAGTCTATGCTCTCGTCCGGGCCGCCATCTTGGAATATGTCGTCACCAGCGCGTCATCGCGGCAAGTCGTGCATGCGCAGAACGACCGAAATTAACTTAAAGAGGAATTAAGTGTTAGAGGAATTATTTAATTCAAAATTAAAATCAGATAAAATCAACCACCAAATTCAGATTTAGGTTTAATTTGGAATTAAATTAGCATTAGGAATTAAGTGTTTTCAAGGTCAGTTTGAAGAGGAATTTACTTTTATTGTGCTTTAAAGAGGAATTAAAGCTCCCACGTAAACATGGTCAGTGAGTTACAACTTTTTCTCATTGTGTTACTATTGCATAAATGCAGAGATAAATTCAACAGAATGACTTATAGCAAACAAATTCATCACACATGCAGACAACTGCCAAAACAGAGCATCGGACAAAGATTTTCTCCAGAAGGTAGTCCATGCCTTTAGGAAATAGAAAACTGCTGCAGTCTTAGTGAAGATCATTCCAGGGGTGAAAACAATAGTTTGACACATGTTGAATCTTGTGTCATTGTTCACACTTACACATGTGGCCATTGTTATGAAAATGATTTGCTTCTGGAAAAATTTGAGAGAAATATCAAGTTTTACCAACCCCAGCATGGTGTTGACAGAATAAGAACAATTTAAAGAAAAATCAGCGCTTATTTTAAATAAAACACAAAAAAAACACTTGAGGGGCTCCACTGGGGGCGGTTGTTTCAGGTACTGATGTGCAATGAAATGTGACAGGCTAGTTTGACTAATGGATATGTAATGTGAAGGGCCTGTCAGAGGAAGAAAACCAAGCCTGGTAGAGACATTTTGCCTCGTTATATTGAAAGATGATATTATATTTCAACATTTTTGTGGACAAGTGATGAAATGATATAGGTTTCCATCTTCTCTGAACCTTATTGAAGGTTTTGCTGGTTAATCAGGAAGTGAAACAAGGCCAAAGGAAGATTTGAAATGTTGGTGTTGGTTATGAATGTTTAAAGGTAAGGAATGTAGTTTTGGGTGTTGAAGTTGTTGCTCAATGGCAAACCAATGTAAGTTGATCTTTCTGAAATTCTCTTAAGCAATTACAACATATATCCCAATTGATGATGTTGTTCCTACTTGTTTAATTTCTTAAATCAAAGTTTCACCATCTGTGACTCTGATTTGAGGAGATCAAGAAAACTCTGCAAGACCTTGTTCCTGTTGGAATTCAACCAGGTTTTTTTTAGCCCAAAAGCAGCACTGGTATCTTCCAACCACTAGATATCCATATATTGACCATTGTTTTTTTTAAATCTATTTCATATCTACTCAATAAATTGTGCCCATTGCTCTTTTACTAACTGGTAAAAGAAGCAACAATACAGTTAAAGCAAACAACATGCATAGAGTAACCTGTTGATGTATACACCGGTAAACTATTGCTAATTTAGCACAGCTAATATGTTTGGTCATAATTTTCTTCATTTTACATGGCTTGGGCGTCTGCGTAGCTCTGCTAATCAACTTTACAGTTCTGTAAAATATGTCTCTATAAGGACAAATATAGAGGCTGAACAGAAGGGGTCCAAGAACAGAGCCCTGAGGAACCCCACAGGACATTGTTAAAAAGTTAAAAAAAATGTATACTCTATATATATATATATATATATATATATAGAGTATACATTTTTTTTTTTTTTTTTTTTTTTTTTTGAAGAGCTGTGTGCATGTACCTCATGGTGCAAGCTGGGTGCAATATACAATCAGCATGATCTGTGGTTGGATCATCCAAACATAGTTACATGCTTTGGATAGTGGAAGAAAGATTGAAGCACAAGTTAACAAAATCTACCAGGAATTATCAAAGAAAGAGAGGAATTGTACCCCTGTACTCATACTGAAAGCCACTTGGAATAGTTGAGCCTTTTGATGTTGATTAAAAGAAGTTGTTGCAATGGTTGAAGATAGTAATTCTTAATGCATGCAGAGAGAAGAAATAACATTTGGGCTAGGATCTTTGTTAATAATGGAAACATTGCAAAAGAATAATAACTTTCTTGCAGTTCATATGAAGGATACGTCAACAATTTACACATTAGCTGCTTTAGTTCACAGTGCTAAATACACAAAACCCTTTACTGGTGCACATTCCACGTTTTGCACAATGATCACAACTTTCCACATCAAATTAAAGTGTTCTTTTGAGAGATTTCATAGCCCTTTAAACTGCCAGGGCCTCACATCTCTGACCACTCAACACTCCAGAGTCAAAGAGAGAGTGCTGTGGCTCCAAAGACAAAAATCACAATAAACTTCCCCTCCCCAAACTCTGGTTCCTCGCCAAGCCTCAGATATTTCACTTTTGTCGACAAGACACTTTTTATTCCAGCGCTCCCCCTTTCCTGCACCCCTCTCCTTCTCCGTCTCCTCACTTGCAAACTATCCTTTCCCATGTGTGCTTCACTGCATGCATAATGAAAACTTCCATTATGAATCTCTACAGATGTTTTGTTGGCCAATTCTCACTCATTGGAGAATTTGGAGTTTTGTGTAACGGTCATACACATACGGAAGGGTTTACATCAAGTTAAAAACATTGTTTGGGGATCTGAACGGCTTGGGGAGGAAAGACTGAATTTAAAAGATAATTAAGTGTTTCTTTTTCTTTTTCCACACATGATGTAAAGATGAACGACTTTCCCCTTTGACCGAATCTTTCAACTCACGTGTTTTGAGTTACAGCCACCCCCCAAAAATGTTTTGTCTTCCCCTGTTTCCACTTTCCTTGCTCACCACCTGGTATGTGTACATCCATGACCATGGTGACGACAAACCTAAGAAATGTATCAGAGTTCAGCCTTTCCCTCCCTAAGCTTTTTTTTTCATCCTCTTCGTATCCCTCCTCATTCTTTATCTCCATTGTTCAACTCTCACCCCATTTGCAGAAAGGGACAAAGAAAAGTGGACGCTTATCTCCAGTCCTGCTCCGATTGGCTCCCCTTCCTCTGCCTTATGCAGTAGGTGTGGGAAACCATTTGTGTGTCAGTAGTTTTGCATCTTTTCTTTAACTGAATGAAATCTTCAGGTTGGTTGAAGCCGATTCAGAGCTTTGAGTCACTTCATCTTATTATTTACAAAGCATCATGTTTTGAAATGTAGTGACTTTGATGAGTTATTACATCGATGAACTTTTTAAAAAGATGTGATATTTGTGAGTCATAATCCAGGCACCTGAAGTTGATTCTTCACCCCATCAAATGCATTACTGTTTACTTCAGAAAAGACATGGGCAATAGGCGCCCCAGGGGCCACATGCGGCATGACTCCACAAACACACAAAACAGCAGCAAACACATACACGATTAAAGAAAAACATACAAAATGACAATCAAAACACATAAAATGACTCCAGGTGTACACAGAAATGAATCCCAAAACACAAAGAGACAAATGAAATGAAAATGATAGAAATTGCACAAAGGGACAACAAAAATACACACTTCGTACACAAAAGAAACAGAAACAAAAAAAAAACAACAAAAATACACAGAATGACTCACAAAAATGACCAAAAATTACACAAAAGGACTCAAAGAACAGACACAAAGAAGACAAAAACACACAAACCTTTTGTCTTTTCTTGTAATAATCCTCATATTTTTGATTGTTCTAAATACTGACATGAATGTTGATAATTGTGGCCCTCGTATCAGACAATCACATTTCTGTGGCCACTGATGTGTCAAAAGTTGCTCATCTTTGCTTTTGAGCGTTCCAGTAAGATCATGACATCATGCCAGGGTGATGCAGAAGTGGTAGTTTTGGATGAACAAACTTCCCAGCTCTCCTGCACGACCTTGACAGTTTTTTTTTCCTCTTTCTTGTGGCGCTCCCTGCTTTTCATCCTTTCCCATAAATCACACTTGGAATACTGATTAAATATTTTGCCGTAGGCCTTTTAATAATTCATCCGTCGGTAATACGAAAACTTATGGAATAGATGTTGGGACGCAAAGTCAGAAACAATCTCACAATAAAGTCAATTTGCTAGATGTCAACGTTATTCCTCGATATACATTTTACACATACAGGAATGTCACGATGTCATTGTCAGAAATACTTAAAATACGTGAATTTCATACGTTTATGTTTATCTGCAAAAACAATCCAGAGATTGAGGTGCTGCATTGTCATTTTATTAACACAATAAAAGAAACATCTACAGAGAACTTCTGAGGAGTGATTTATGAGTTTGGGAACTCGTTGGCTTGTCTCACTTTTGAAAAGCTTCATTTCTTTCGACAGAAACCTCTGGATTCCCTGTGTGTGTGTGTGTGTGTGCGCGCACACTCCCTGAGGATGTAGTTGTTTAGACATTCTCGCTCACATCGCCTCGAGGGGACCATGAACAGGTTTTTGTCTCGGCTCTGCTGGGAACTGTAACCAGAAGCCTTCAAGCATAAAGACCTCCTTGATTTTCTGTGTTGGTTCTTTTGATGCCACGTGATCCCACAGTCGTTCCAGGCGCATCAGTCAGCTCACTGTGATAAATGACGTCTCATTTGCATGCACGTGGGCCTGACCAACACCCAGCAGATTGTACAACATGCACTGGTAAAATCAACAGTAAGCAGAACAGTTGGTGGGAAAATCCTCTCAGCCACGATGGTTTGGCAGTTGTCATGATTTTTCATCCTAAATCGATAATTTTACCAATGACTTTAATGTTAAAACCAGTCAAAATGGTACGAAATAATTACCTGCTATGACTTCCACTCTTTTCTCCATTAACAGATTCATTCTGACATCATACAAGTGTATCTGATGAACACAAAAAAAAAAGAAAAATATTTGTGCTGAAATCAATTGACAAAAAAAAATCATGTCTACCTCACATTTTGGTATGAATAAAATCAGAGAACTATATATACACATATTGCATACCATATACTAAACAAATGTTTATCCATACATATTTTTTTAGAAATAGACAATATTAAAAAGATGAACTGATGATTCTATTATTTAGTGTGCATTCAGCTTTTTTTAAAAGCTAACATTCTACCCATTTTGTTCTTAATGAAAAGTCGAGTTTAATGCTTATACAGTATGTTCATATTTCATGGAAAAGTGCATAATAAATCCATAAACGGAAACATGCCAAAAGTTTTCTCCATCTTAAATTATCTCACTCATTAACTCCAAAAAGACTACATTTTTTCACAATTACATTTTAAAACAATGTTGATATAATGCAATCTTACATTGCAGACTGTTCTTAACTGGTGTACATGGATTTTAATCTTCTACATTCTGCCCATCCACCTTTCTGCTTACACGTCAATATTACGGATCACATTTAACATTGCGGTGATTGTTATTTATATATATTTGTTCACATTATGTTGTAAAATTGTTTAAGTAGGAGACACAATCGCACCCTGCGTTCAGATAACAACGATAAAAAAAACTTGGATTTTGATAAGAACGTACACCACTGGTGAGCAGTGTTCATGTGATATAGACTTGTTCAAGTAATGTGGTTCAGTCGCTGTGAGACAGGTCTGTATAACCTATGTGCAGACTAGGAGTGTGACGATATCTCGATACGGTGATATATCGCGATAATTTTCCGCATGATCGATTATCGATACGCTCCTGCTAAGTATCTTTTTTTTTTTTTAAATGTATGTATAATATTGCACTATAATGTTGTCACTGGTAAGAAAGACCCTATTTTTTGTTTACAGAAAGCACTATTGGAGATATTTGTTTACATTGGCATGTTGACACTTATTTATAGAAAAGTTGCACTAAAATAGTGTCACTGTTCATTTTTTCAATGTATTGTCTTTCAGAGATATAAAATTAAAAAAAAAATGTATTTTTCACTTAATCTTTTTTTTCTTCTTGTTATGTCAGATTATTGTAGATTGATTTCTGACCAATATATCGATAATTGCAGTATCGTCATATCGTGAGCTTTGTATCGCGTATCGTATCGTGAGGTACCCAGAGGTTCCCACCCCTTGTGCAGACAGTGTTCAGATGGATACATGTAGTAATACGACTGTCTGCTTCTGAGACACTGAATGAAAACCTCACATCCTGCAGACATTGGTGTGATAGAGGCTGGGTTATTTCATCCTTCAGTGCGCTGGATGAAGTTATTCCTCCTTGACATCCTGGTTCAGGATGCATGGCTGTACTACAGTATAGGATATACTGTAGCTGTGGCAGCTGAAGGACAAGGCTCAAAGTCAGTTCTCACTTTGAGAGTGATAAATGGATGAATCTAGTTCCTACAAACTCCGAAAGTCTTCGATATGAGAATGAAACATGTGCTGCCGACTCCTGCTGTCACGCTCTGACTGACACTCTTGGCTGTTATTATTTCTGTTGTTTCAAACCTGTTGCAGTGTCCTCTGCTCTGATCACACAATCATCTGAGCCTGTCCATAGCTGCTGCTGCTGTTTGCGTGGGCGCCCTGCTGTGACGAGTGCTGCCATCTCTTTAATACACTGTGGGACTCGTGCGTGGTGAGTGCACATTTGACCCCTGACTCCCAGCCCTGGAGGGAAATGAAAGTGACCTGACTCTCTGTGCTGCTCGACTCAGATTCAGACTGCTTGACTTACACTGACCCTTCAGGAGAGTGCTGTCAAAGCCTTTAGAAAGGTGGACTCCATCTTCTATGATGAAAGTGAAGGAAAATGTATTGCTTGTAATGACTAAATTTTGATTTTGTTCTGTGCATTTTATGTTTAATTGTGATCAGGGGTGGAGCAGGGATTTTAAAGTGAGTGTTCTAAGGGTAGGGCAACCGTCAACTACAAATTTAGCTTATTTTTATTATTGTTCTGTTATTAATCCAGCGATATTAAACATGTGGCTCTTTATGTCTTGATTAGGGCCCCAGCACAATGGTGCATAGGACCCTATTGTAATGCACCTCATTTATATTTAATATTATTTCAACCAGAAAACCTTAAAAAGGGAAACTTTTTAACCTCTTTTTACCTTTTCTTTGGCCATTTTGCAACTTCTTTTGTCCCGTTTTTGCCCCTTTTCCAAAAAAATTGGGTTCTTCAGATTTTAGCTTCCCTTTGCCAATAAATATCTTTTTTTAAGTGGTTTTTGACACTTATCCAATTTTTGTCCTTTCTTTAACTTTTTTTTTTGTTGCCACTTTTCATCCAAGTATAAGCTGCTTTATGCCAAATAAATAACACTTGTTTTATTTTTTCCCTACATTTTGCCTTTTTTTCTTCCACATTTTTTTCCCTTTTTCACTATTGTTTGCCACATTTTTGCTAATTTATGCTACCTTTTGCCATTAAAATCAACCTATTCCTTCATTTTGTCAATTTTTTTGCCACTCTTGACTGCTTTTGGCCCCTTTTAGACCATTGTTTGCCACCTGTTACAAACTTTTTGTCACTTTACTTACACTGTACTCATCGCTGTAAACTGTTTACCTTCTCTGAACGGCGGCTTCATCAAGTGGCTGGCTGTGATTGGCTTGCTCACCATTCAATCAATCTAACTGGACCAATACGTTATCAACAATAAATCCCTCTGTAAAAAGTGAAAGGGATGAATTTTAGTTTTTATGAACGTTCAGGTGTTGCATTCCCCACGGGTGAAATGCGCCTGGGTGTGATTTCCCACAGAGTTTAAAGAGTTCAACATCCCACGTTGCTTTCATCCCATTCCTCCTAGTGTTGCCCCGGTAACCATCGCTCACACCCCTTTAGCCATCCATGTGATGAATGTGACCATTGCTGCGTGGTCCTGATCTGATGTTCATGTGCACTTTGTCTGTATTTTTGGCAGTAGTCAAAGATCAGCATGGGCACTCAGACGGATGTAGAGATAAAGCAATAAGAGCTGCACTCACTGCTGGGCTGTTGAATTTCGGGCACAGGCCACTGGTGCCCATAAACATGCCTTTTGTTTTTCTGCACATAAAAATATTTCCATTTCACAAATGTTTCTGTTTATTGCTGTGGATCACTGCAAATACTAAAACATCAAACTGAAGCAATAGTTTTGGAGACGCTTGGAAGTTTCTAACAACGTCTTTGATGTTTACCTGCTGCCAAATCAGTGCGACTTCGCCTATGAGTGATTCTAATCTTGTTGCCAAGTGTTTAATATACACATTGGCGTTTGTGATATGAGACGTGGCAGAGCGTCCCTACCATTATCTTACTATCCTCCTGTGGTTGCTCGTGGCAACAGAGTTTTCCTGATTGTCAAGAGAGTGAGAGACGGCGTTTGATTATGACGGAGTGAGAACTGCACGTCTAGAAACAATGCAATTATCTCCAGTGTGATCTGGCAGGGCGAGACTCCGTGGGGAAGGGAAATGTATAGCGTTAGATGCATGTTTCATGTCACGCATCCATCAGTCTGATAATGGCTGCTGTTCTCCAGAGATTGACAGGTTTGCACAAAATGCAACCACGGGTTGTAATATGATATCATCTTCATGTTTCTCCTTTCAAATTCTGTTTAATTCACACTTTAAGCAACGGCTGCGTCCTTTTGAACTTTTATTCAAACCTGATTCGTCTCATTAAGACTTCTTTTGTTTCAAATCACATTGTCTCTATTTATCTGATGCTCATTTTTTTTTTTTCCTCGTTGCCATCCTCAAATCCTTGTAATCTAAAGCGCTCCATGGTAAACTGGCTTTGCTGTAATTGAGGATTAGAATAAAAGAAGATCTGGTATCTGAAGGGTGCAGACCTGAGGGAGACAAAGAATGGAGAAAATGAGGATAAAAGAAGAGACAGAGACAGAAACGATAGAGCAAAGACTGATGGCTGTTGGACTCCTGCTATAGTAAGCGAAAGTGGATCAGATAAAATAGAAAAAAGGACAGGAAGAGGGAGGAGACGGGCGGAGTCATCGATTGATTCAGACACACAGCCTTTGTTATTGGCCCACAGGGACCAGGTTGGACCAGATTCACTCAATTCTTCCCCCCCATCTTAAAGACTCTCTCTTTAATGGGACAGTGTTAGAAGGTTTCTCCTGCAGGGGTTTCCAGATGCTCAGCCTGAGGCCTCGCTGTCACCAGCTCCTGTGGGTCACGTCAGAAGAATTCCTGATGCCATCAAATGCCATATCTTCAAATGACCTGTGCAGTCACAGCCTCAGAACACACACCATCATATTGATCTTAAAGTTAAAGCTTGGAGTCATTAGAGCATCTTAGGCAAGAGTGAGTCTAAATTGGTCTTCTTGGAGCCATTGGTGGAGGTTTTCTTTAGTTTATTGTTGTGTTCTGTAACAGTTTTATACCTAACAAGGTCTAGATCAGATGTGTTATCAGTTATTGTGCTGGTTAAGGGTGTCTTTGTGCTCCAATGTCACTGAATCAAATAAGTGGGTATTCATTCTGTTCTTCAGCGACTAAATGCATTAGTATAAAAGCAGACAAAACCAGAGTAAGATTGGAGAGTTATCACAGAGCTTCTTTTTTCTCCCAGTCCATATGAGGTAGCTACATTTCGTGTAGGAGTGAACGAATGTGTTTCTAGGTGTTGTTGGTACTGCTATAAACTGGTAATCTGTACTGGTAGTTATTCTCCTGCACATCTCTGTGAACCTTTGCAGAACAAATCAGTCACTGAATGTCTTCTCTGTTTCAAAGTATCCGATAAATAATTACAAGGAGAAGTTCAAGGCTGATCAATAATCTTTAGTGAGTGTTCTATTCTGGTTTTTATTCTATTTGAAAAATTATTTTATCATTGCTGTATTTTATTTGTGATAATCCTGATTTGAATGTAGTAAAGGTAAGTTTAGGTTGGTAGAGGAATGTTTAATAAAGTATCTCCCACTTGGGGATCGATAAAGCGGCTATACCTGTTTTGTCTAGATGCTCCATCACTATTGCACTGATGCGAGAGTGTTTTTCGGACAAAGACTGAAACCTACCCTTTGACTTGCAATGTTAATAAGATGCAGCAATATTCCTATCATTGATTTAAATATAGGCTTTAACATAATACATTATTTCCCCACCAACATGTGTTTTTTCTGTATAATTTGAATATACTGAACAAAAATATAAACGCAACACTTGATATTATGGCTGCTACTTGAAATTATTGCTATAATGTCCGTGTCATCTCTTCCTGAGTCTAAAGTACATGTCTAAATCTGAATCAGGTGTTTTGGAGATGAAACATCTACAGCCATCCCTGACCAAGTTTGGTTATCCCTGGTATGAATGCATGATTCTTACTTGACTTAAATTATGAATGTTTGTCACTTTGATTGTCAGGCTCTGTGTATTTACACGTGTGTATCAAGAGTCAAGCAATATCAATGCATTTTGCAGCACGGTTTCTGCATTAATTAAGCCTTCCATTCATCAGCACTTAGTGACGGCACAGCCTTTTCCAACAGGCGGCACCCTCTCCCTTCCAGTCCCCTTGCTTTCAATGAAGCCCCCTCCCCTGTAAACCCCTTGAACCCCAGTAACAGGTTTGATTGGAAACCATCTAGCCCCCAGTGACCAATCACCCGGCTGCATTGCACACACTCACACAAACACGCGCAGGGTTTCCGTGGTAACTGTTGGCGTAGGGAGGGGAGAGAGGATGATATGGTCCATAGAGCGAGCCAGACTATGGTGAGGGGATGAGGCCAGCATAAAGGGAGGAAGAGGAGGGGATGGAAAAAAAAAAAGGAAAGGCAGAGGATTTGTAAATGGCTTAGTAGCAATTATTGTTGTTTTATTGGTGGGAAAAGTGCAAAACATGGATTTTAACTTAATAATAGAAGCTTGTTATGATTGTGATAATTTACGTGCAAATAATGACACATTCTGAAACATTTTTTGGGGGTTTTTTTTCTCCAACATTTGCAATAAATCAACATACAATTTTTTACATCAACTATAGTGATGGAGGATGAGCTGTTTGCCGTCTGTCTGTTCCACTTGGAGCGGGATGTCACGCAGTGTCCAAAAACCAGGCTTTTTGGAGATTACTGACGCTGGACCAGTTCTCTCTGCTTACTGGAATGAGATTAAATGCTGCTGTGTGCGTGCGTGTGTTTGCGTGCCTAAGGTGTGTGTTTATTTATGCATGCACAGTTGTGCATGTGTGAAAAAAAGCATCCTTTTGTCGTCGCCGATAAACGTGGCTTAACCCAGAATCGTCTTTTTAATCTTGCCGCCATTTTGTCGTCGGTTAGTGTCTACACCACCTCTTTCTCTCTCTCTCCCTCTCACGTCAGACATACATGTGAGCGCTGTGGTTTAACTTTGCAGAATGGTTGCCACGGCAACACAGACAGAGGTTTATCAGTGGCCATGGCGATGGATGATGCACGGAGATGTGGCTCGTCCTCAGGTTTTTTTGAGATGCAGCTTAAAGTTGGGGGCGGTTACGCCTTGCCAAGGATGATCATTGGATTGAGAGACATCAATATTGTGCATGCTGAAAACAGCTTCAGAGTGTGTGTGTGTGTGTGCGCGCGCGCACCACAATCAGCCATCTCTGGCCTTAAGGGACTGAAATTTGCTTTTGCTCCTCCGTGAAGGTGAGAAGTCTCATCTCCAGCAGATTAGATTACGTCTCCTCTCTCTCACTGTCTTATTTTACTCTGCTGAAGCCAGATTGTGATTTTAAAAGCGCTTGGTGTAAATACAGCTATTATGGAAGTTGTAATCAAAAATTCATGAGGGAGAGGGATCCAGGGAGAGGCCAGGAATCTAGGTCACGGATGCGCTGGCAAGTCTGAGACGGCTGAGCATTTTGCTCTCTCTCTCTTTGTCTCCCCTCCTCACACTGCTGCCTCTCTCTCCTCCCCTTGTCTTCCACTCACCTCCTTTCCCTCATTTGTATTCATCTACTCCTTTTTCTTCTCTCATCTTCTGCTTCCTCATCTCCCAATAGTCCATCCTCCACCCACTTCCACACTTTGATCTTCACTGTTCAACTGTATTCCTTCCTTTTCTGACACACAACTTTGCGTAAAAAAACAGCGTGATTCAGACTTTCCGATAAGATGCTGAATTTTAATTTCTCATAACGTGTTTCAACCACAGCGCGACGCCGGTGGCTCACCGTAACGACTCTCCCGACTATCATCAGTCAAGGGGAAGGTCATGTTGTCTGTCTTTTACAACCATCTCCATGCCGACTGCGACGCACTGAGAAACACATTACTGGAGGTCGACCTTGTGAAGGAAAAGGACTCTTCCAGTTTACCACGTGTAATTCTTTTTTCTTTTATAATCTTGCCATTTCCGTTTCTATGCCTTTGCAACATTCTCCTATCCGTAATGTGTTCATATATGTCACCTCTGCACAGATTTGCAAATTGTGCCTCAATGTGAACATGAGGTGGATCCGTCTCTTTGTGTTTGCATGTTTCCTACTGAGCATTTTTGATTTTAGTGCCAGTTTTTCCATGTTCCAGCTGATCAAGAATTTAAATCCTCCTTCTCCTCCCCCCCACCCTCCCTCGCACTCTTTCTGCGGTATTAGAGGTCCGAATCCATCTCCCACTGCAGCAGACCCACTTGCATTGAACTCTGTCCAGCTAATCCATTTGTATGTTTTCAATTACAAAACGGGGCTGGGGAGTAAATGGACAGTAAGCTCTGCCTGGAAAACGCTGTCCCTTTGTGACCTAAATATTAAGCTAAAGAAAAGTGGTTTGAAGGGGTGGGGGTGGGGGGGGCATCCCAAAACAAAAACAAAGGAAAAAAAATAGGTCACATTTCCCAGGTCCGAATTGGATTGAGTGGAGGAAGAATAATCATGACCATGTTTGAATCTGACAGATTACTGGTCTGTGTCCCCAGACTCAAGCCCCACCTCTTTCACCTCCCCCCCTTTACCTCTCCTTGTCTCGGTCATCAAGGACGAGCCAACTGGCTGAAGGGATGACTCAGTTTTTTTTGTGGCGAGCACCAGTGGAGTCGCACGCTCCGTCTCGGCTCAGACGTAACCTCAGATGGCAGAAAATGAAAAGGATGCGGCCCGTTCCAGAGTCTACAGGCGGAAAATGGGTTTACACTTAAAAATAAACGACTTAGACACTCCGCAACGCGTTAAACACTTCGGCTAAAACTGGGCTGAACCCTTTTGAATCATGTTCTTCAGTTCTCCTTTTACTTATCTGTTCATTTTTAAGGCTGAGCAGACCATATCCTTCCTACGCCGGCAGTTATCATTTCCTTATCCATCTTTGTCCACGGACACACACACATCATCCTCTTCACACAAGTTGATGAAGAGCAGCTCTGACAGGGTCATCAATAACTCACAGAGCTTTAAACACACCTTCACCTTCAGCTGGAGTCTTTTATGAATAAGAAGTAGATGCTGATGTTGTTTTTCCTCGTGATTCCAATCCCTTTAAGTCAAAGCCATTATTACTGTTTTTTTTTTTTTCCTTCCACGTCTTCATTGCGAGATTTGTGTCCAATAACTGCTGCAGTTGCTTTTTTTTCTCCATCATTATTTCCCTCCTCCTCAGCTTCCTGTGCAGGATGCTTTACCAACTTACTTCCTTGTAGCAGCTTTCCATTCACCAAACCAGAGATCCCAAAGGCCAGACATCCCATAAATGTCACACCACATGAGCAGAGCTACATCTGTCCCCACTGACCGCTGGAAAAAGAAAGTGAGCATGAACCCATGAACCTCAATAGGAAACAAGGTCGTAGTCAATGAAAGCAAAAGACAATTTTCAAATTGTAAATCACCAGGATAATGTTTTTACTTTGCTTGTCTATTTCTGCAGTAGCATTAATGAGTATTAATCTAAATGTTGAGCCTCTACGAACCATGTGCTGCCTTTGTTTTTAAAGAGGCGGTGATGTAGCAGAGAGCTGTGGAGGAGGTGAGATCGTGAATGTCTCTGAGAAGTTGCAGAGTGAGGCGAAAAACAAGCAGAGACAAGAAGAAAAAAGACTACACGGTTTGTGTTGTCCATGTTTTAATGCAGTTTCAAATAACAGTAAAAGGATATGTTCGATTCACAAACATTCACCCATCCAGCCTCACATCATCATTGCTTTGGTTTCTCTTAAATCTCCTCAGAATTCAGAGAAATAGAATGTAACATATGGTTTTATGACAGACACACTGCGTTGACCAGGCAGCTGTAATACCTTTGATTGAAAGAACCGAGTGCCGTCTTATCTCAGTGTAATTTGAATCAACATCATAATCTCAGCAGGTGTAGTAATAACTCCATTGTTTGCTGACAGAAGAGGATTAAAGCGCTGATCCGATTGATTGATGAGCTGGAAAAACACGAAAGCAAATATTTTAATTAAACCACTCATGTTCACAAGGTTTTGATCATCAGTGTTTAAATTAAATAAACCTAACCTCATATTCTTTATTAAACACATGTGGGCTTTTTCAATTCCTTTAAAATGATTTAAACCAATCACGTTCATCACATCCCAGCTTCCTTGAACAAAATATACGTAAAATATGTTCGAATGTATAGTGACAATATTGATCATATGGCAATTTCTCCTCAATCCTCTTCTTTCAGATCACTTTTTATTATCTTTTTTATTCAAAATGTTAATTTGGTTTAATTGATCACATTAATTCTGAATTGTGTGTTTTTTTTTTTTTTTAAACAGGCATTGTGAAAAAGAAAAGGAGGGTTTCTTCAAAATTGCTTGGAGTACATGTAGCCTGTGAGAGTTTGTCAATAAAAAAAGCTCCTTATAATACTAGAACTTCTCATTACTTATTATTATTAACGGTGGAAAACAATAATCTCCAGTTTCTATTTAGCACTGAAGCCAGGCTCACATAGTCATCTGTCCCTGTTAACCTGAGCAGTGATGACTTCAGTTAGAGATAAAGCTAAAGTCCTCTCTGCAGCGGTGATCATTCATTTGTTAAACAGCAGCTCCAGAAATAACACAAACATACAGTTTTATTCTACATAGTTTCACTACTATTGGTCTATCTGAGCTGATCAATACAGTAAGTAATGCTTCTAAACTAACAAACTGTTTAAAGATGTTTTGCCTCTGATCAGCACCAATATGTTGAATTGGATCAATACACACTGAACAAAAAAATGATAATGTAGTTTTTGCTCCCACTGCTCATGAGCTGAACTCAAAGAAATAAAACATTTTCTATGCCACAATAAAAGGCCACCCTGAAATGTGCAGTTTTGCTTTATTGGGAGGTCTGGGGGTGGTCAGAAAACCAGTCAGTATCTGGTGTGATCACCATTTGCCTCACGCAGAGCAACACATCTCCTTTGCATAGAGTTGTTTCGTGTTGTTGATTGTGGCCTGTGGAATGTTGGTCCTCTTCAAAGGCTGTGTGAAGTTGCTGGATATTGGCAGGAAATGGAACACGCTGTTGTATACGCCAATCCATAGCATCCCCAACATGCTCAATGGGTGACATGTCCGGTGAGTATGCTGACCATTCAAGAACTGGGATGTTTTCAGCTTCCAGGAATTGTGTACAGATCCTTTCAACATGAGGTGATGGTCGCAGATGAATGGCACAACAATGAGCCTCAGGATCTCGTCACGGTATCTCTGTCCATTGAAAATGCCATCAATAAAATGTACCAGTGTTTTGTTGTCCATAACATACGCCTGCCCATACCATAACCCCACCGCCACCATGGGCCACTCCATCCACAACGTTGACATCATTAAACCGCTCACACAAAACACCACACATGCTGTCTGCCATCTGCCCCGAACAGTGAAAACCGGGATTCATCCATGAAGAGAACACTTCTCCAACGTGCTAGATGCCATACATTTTCAGCATTTGCCCACTCAAGTCGGATACGACGATGAACTGCAATCAGTTCGAAACCCCGATGAGGATGACGAGCTTCCCTGAGACGGTTTCTAACAGTTTGTGCAGAAATTCTTTGGTTATACAAACGATTGTTGCAGCAGCTGTCTGGGTGGCTGGTCTCAGATGATCATGGAGGTGAACATGCTGGATATGGAGGTCCTGGGCTGGTGTGGTTACAAGTGTTCTGCGGTTGTGAGGCCAGTTAGATGTACTGCCAAATTCTGTGAGACGCCTTTGGAGACGCTTATGGTAGAGAAAGGAACATTCATTTCACAGGCAACAGCTCTGGTGGACATTCCTGCAGTCAGCATGCCAATTGTACGCTCCCTCAGAACTTGCAACATCTGTGGCATTGTTCTGTGTGATTAAACTGAACATTTTTAGAGTGGCCTTTTATTGTGGCCAGCTTAAGGCACACCTGTGTAAGAACCATGCCGTCTAATCAGCATCTTGATATGCCACACCTGTGAGGTGGGATGGATTATCTCTGTAAAGGAGAAGAGCTCACTAACACAGATTTAGACAGATATGTGAGAAATAGTTATTTTGTGTATATAGAAAATGTTTTAGATCTTTGAGTTCAGCTTATGAAAAATGGGAGCAAAAACAAAAGTGTTGTGTTTATATATATGTTCAGTATATATTTAGTAACAGGTTATGAGCCATAGGCTTTTCAGACAGCTGTAATTAAACCTCTCCTTAAAAGCCTACCCTTGATCTAAGTGATTTAACTCATTAGGGACAAATATCCAATCTGGTTTCCAAAATTCTTGAAACAAAATCATTGAAAGTCAATTATATTCTACATAATCTACACATGAACAATTTAAATGAGAGCTTTCAGTCTGGTTTTAAAGCCCATCAGAGACCTTAGACTCAGATAGAGAGTTGGTCTCAGTTCTGGTCCTCTTGGATCTCTTTGCAGCCTCTGATACAGTGGATCGTGGTTTACTGGCGCAAAGACTGGAAAGTGTTTATGGGACTAAAGGAACAGCACTGGGTTGGTCCTATTTATCAGGCCAAACCCACTTTGTCCATGTTAATCATCTCTCCTCAGTGGCTGCCATCAAGTTCCAGAATTTTCTGAAACTTTGCATCATATATGCTTCCACTGGTCAACCATTTTAAGAAGACATTTTATAAATTGTAACTTTTACACAGATGATACACATCTTTATTTGTCAATGAAATCTGATGAAACACATGAAATTCCATGCCTGTTTAAAGACATTAATTCCTAATGAGCTATTTTTCCTGTTGATGTAATATCTGTTTGTTAAATGTGTGTTTTTAAATAATTGATTGATTTAAAAGAGACATTTCCTTAAACTCTCCGTTTGATCTCAACCAGTAATTTCACTTTGCTTAAACTCACGCATGCAGAAACCTAAGAATAAGTCGACATTTTTGCTTGACATTTGTAAATGAGTTACTAATTTGTTCGCTCTCTAAACCGCATGTCAAAGATTGGCCTCTGGGTGTAACTTTCAAAAGCTTGGAACAAGAAAAGTTGTTAATAAATGTTATCTGATTTGGTCCAATGTCACCCTGATTTGTCCAGACTGAAAATAATGAGCTGGTGTCGTAGAGACAGAAGATCCAAGTGAGAAATGTTAATTCTTGCATGAGAGCAGGTGATCCTGAACTGTATCTCAGGTGCTGTCAGCTTGGCTCAGACGTTGGACGCCTGCTTCTAATTAGGCTGTGGTGGTGACAAGTGCATGGGCAGACTACGCCGGCCACGCCACGCGTCGCAGAGATTAACTGAGCGAGTAATGGCTGCACACAGAGCAGCGTGACCTCACAGCCCCTCCCCTCCGGCTACGTGGCCAATTAGATGAACAGTGGGTAATGAAAGCAGTGCCTTTGTTCGTCACTTATCGCTCACATCAGTGTGTTTGCAACTTTGCGTATGTGTGTGTGTGCATGAGTATTATGTTGATTTAGGCCGGGCCCTCACCAATGGTTCTCGAAACCTTTTTAGGGCAGCCGGTGTCAAATGATGACATTGGTGCCTCTAATAGAGCCGATACACAGGAACTGACTGGTGAGTGAGGCAGCTTTGTCAGCTAAATCTAATTTGTCACGCATTGCAGGTTCTCTATGAAAACACGCGCCTTGAACAAAAACGTAATACCTCCCAGATCAACTATTTTAGGAATGTCAGCCGGCGAGTTTATTGCATATAAGTCACATATACCTCTAAGTTTGATCATAGGTAGAAAGCAGTGAAAAGTATACACACATGTACATTAACATACACAAAGGCGCCCCTAGGCGGCTAAGTGGCTAAGAAGGGTGCTTAGCAGAACCAACAGGAGTGGAGGAGAAAACAAACACAGGGGCCACCACTAAATCACCTCCATCCGCCCCTGCTCACCGGGGATTGGATGGCAAGCGGAGGCTGTGTGAGAACAAGCACCCAGAATGAAGGCGTGACGGGATCAGATCTCTCACAGCTCTGCTAATCAAATTAAGCAGATCTTTAACAGTAAAGATGCTGATGCTGCACGATACTTGCATCGAGAAAGAAAAGTCAAAACCACGTCTTGTATCGTGTAGCATTGTCCCTCCCCCGAAAGGTTCGTCAAACCCTTCGTTCAGTGTTACAGGAAATGGACGTTTGTCCTTTGACCTGTCAGGAATGTTTTCCTCCTCTGTCTCATGAGCAGCAGCGCTCTCTGTCCTGGACAGTTAGTCTGCCTCCTGGTCATAAACTGATAGAGTGGAGCCAGAGAAACACCCCAACGACCTCCGGGACCATCCATTTTTAATTCAATCATTTGTTCAGAGAAGCCAAGTGCTTTTCGTCTGTGGGAGGAAACCCTCACGAGTTCAGAAAGCTCTGGGGCTGCGTAGCAAACTGAGGGCGTTTGGCGCGAATGTGTCGTAACACACGGTTAAACAGTTAAGCCTCCTACGGATGAGCCTGTCTGTGCTGGTGGCACACTGCCAGGGCCGTATAATACCACAGTTCACGAGTGCAATTCATTTGGTAATAGCTGTGAATGGGCAGTTTCCATGGGCCATTAATTTATAAACTGAGCAAAGGCAGCGGGGTAATGCTGAATAATGGAGATAAACTTTTCAGCTGACTAATAGTGTAACCCACTGATTCGGCTCACTGCAGCTCCCTCTTCTTATTTCCTGATGCTCATTTGTAAATTTTTCAGCAATGGTCATTAAAGAAGGAAAATGAACTGTCACATTACTATGGATAACCTAAATGGGGCAGAGGGGTGTTTATGATAGTGGGCTATTAATCTGTGAATCCATTAGCACATATAGAGCCGATCGCAAATTCATTTAGTCATGTATTTCTTTATTGAAGCGATGATATTGCTTTTCTTGCAGAAAGCTTTTTGTTAATGAGACAAGCGTGGAGCAATATTGCACACACTAAGATATTTCTCTTTTTTATGAGTTGGTGTGGACTTCATTAGCAGAATTTTCAGAGCTATGGACTGGAGCTAAAAAAAAATAAAAACATAATAAAAAAGGGAATTCATTGCCTAAGTTTGCCATACAGCACAGGACCCAACTAAACAAATGCTTCTTCTAATATGAATTAAGTGAAAAGATTGTACATATTTGCCACTATAATCCAGATAAAGAACAATACAATCTATCATAAGGTAAAACCCAATACGTTTTACTGTGAAGACATTCTACCACTCATCCAGGCTTTGTCCATTATAAACTGACTAGTTGGGAGTCTGGGATGTAGACTGGAGTTGATTAGTGTGCTTAACCTAATATGTGGCTCATTAACATGCTATGGGTCCCTGGTCTTAGTTGACTCAACTAGATTGTTGGTAAATCATCTAGAAACCCACTAAACATCCGACGTCCACAGACCTCCACATCACGTTCATAATGCGTTGGTCGGTCTGGACCACGGTGCACGTCGACATGACGTCCAAAATAGGTCGGCATCTGAACGTCATGACCACGACCTCATCTGGACCTTGATATGACGTTCAACGTTTGAAGCAATTTCACATATGAAATTTAAACAGCCTTGCAATTCATAGACACATGCATGTGTATGTGCTTCTGTTTATTAAAAATCATTATTCAGTATTATCCACAGTCACTAAGTATATATCCAGGTGTACTTCATTAACATTTATTATGCTCTGCGATCTTTTTAAGAAATAATTAATGTCGAGTTCCCATTAAGCAAGTCAACATTGAAACAACATTGAGAAGACGTCTTTCGGACGTCGTCGAGTCAGGTTAATTTAACGAACGCACACACAACAAGGACATCAAAATTTCATATAAACGCAATACCCAAAAATTAATGGTATTGTATGCTCTTACAGTGCAAAACAGTTATTAAAATGTATTTTAATGCTGTATTTTGTCATAGAGACAATTTAGTAAACGTTTCAAATAATTAACAATGTACCTTTGAAAAATGATGTGGAGAGAAAAGATTAATATCTGGCTTTATTCGATTTATCTCATTGTTTTCATGTGGTACGGTAGCTGAATAGGTTTGGAAGTGCGCTTGAAAGCATAAGGTCTAGAGGTTGAACCCACCATGGGTCATTTTTCTCATTCTGTCTTTTTGGGATATCTAGAATACGTCTTTTTAGGACGTCCAGACGACGTCCTAAACAGACGGAAAAACTTTCACTCTGCACCCGCCAGAGACGTCTTAACTTCAGGCCATCACGTCATTTCAACGTCGTTGCAATGTCGGTCTGCTCAGTGGGCAGTGAAGAGATGATGGGATTATAGATAGTGGAAAGGTTGTGTCCCAATCCCAATCCCAGACTGGTTGTCTCAACTAAACTACCAGGATAAACTTGACCTGAAAGAAACTGAGAACCCACACAGACAACTTTCTTACAGGTGGTAAACCTAAATGAAAACCAGAAAATGAATCAACGGACAACAATGTAACACAGCAAACTGTACACACTGTAAAAACAACTAAAATCCAGTCTTTGGACTTAACGATAGTAAATAAAATTGAATGGAAACTGCACCTGAGAACTGTGGACTCATTATGTCAGTATTGCTTTGAACATTCCCTCCTCGAATTGACGATAATGAACGAAGCAATTATTGACAAAAACACCATTGTACTGTGTAGCTTGTTTTTTTCCCACCTGAAATAAAACAAATAAAAGACGTTAATTCGAAGAGACGTAGTGAATCACGAAACGGGATAATCACAAGGACCAAGAGAAATGGCTTCGGTCTTTTTGTATTAGTTGGAATCACCCCGAGGTTATGAGATCTGATTTCTATTAGTTTTATATGCAAAGTGCTGAAATGTTATTACCTACTGTTGGAAGATAAAATAAATGGCACACTGCTGCACAAATATATCTTCTTTCTAACAAAAAACAATCGTAAGAATCTCTGCCATACGGAAACACAACAAACACTGGAGGGAACCTGAGTTTTCACCTACTGATCATTTCAGGCACTTTCCAATATTTTACTGCGTTATCACCATTTAGATCCAGATGAGACCCAGGCCTCCTCCTCTTGACCACTGCCCTGTTTTAACAATTCAAAGCAGATGGTGGCTAATGCTGGCCAAAGCCGACTGCTGAAGCTGCTCTGTTGTGTGTGTGGTGTGTGTGTGTGTGTGTGTGTGCCAGAACAAGATGGGGCCGTATTTGCGAGCTGACAATTCCCCTTCCATTAAAGGGAGTGTGATTGAATGTCGGCGGCTGTTAAGCCGAGCCGAAGCTCATACCGGAATAATAGTTTGATTTAAAAACATGGATCTTAAATGTTGTTTTCCTTTTTGCGCAACAAAAGCTGTCAGTCATGATTAGATCTGCAATGTGCTGAGGCATGATCTCATAAAGGTTTGAGGATAATGTGAAACAGAAGACTAAAGATACACCCACACTTGCCTGAAATATGGGGTACAGCATGTCGGAGCCATGTGACACTGTGACTAATAAAATTCTCCATCCAGCGTTGGCAATTCTGAAGCCTTATTCAAATCGATGTCAGCAAATATAAACACAAATCACTGGGGTGAAAAACAGCTATTCCTCCCAGGTTGTTGGGCTAATACAAAAGCATTGACCCAACAACCTGGCAGAATACATTTCAGCTTTTTCAAAGTAACAGGCTTTAAAGTATTGCATAGAATAGACCTTTATTGACCAAATTCACACGTTGCGGGACAGACATGAATTAGAAAAAGGTAAAAATAAACTAAAATTTAAAACAGAACAATAAAAATAATTAATAAATACATAAAAACAATGTGCAAATGACAAATTAAGGAATATCGTTGAAACGGAGTTCAACAGTATGAAACCAACATCGTTTAAAAAAATCTTTAAAACACAACTCTATCACATTTCACTCACTGTCCTACCCTGACTCCCTCTTTCCTGTTCCCTTCCCCCTTACGTAGGTGTTCCACTGCCCTCTCTTTTTATATCCTCCCTTTAATAAAGGGTTTCTTACCCTTCCTTAGGGAGGGCTAGTGATGGTCACAATTATGCAATAAAATAAATTCATTTATTTAATTGCAATAACAAAACATGCATTGCCGTAGTAAAAAGATTGCACTTCACGTAGTGCTGACCTTCAACAACATGTGCAGACAAGGTAGACAATAATAATAACAAAACACAATTCTTCTGTTAAGTTGGAAATTATTTTAATGATGCCCCTGAAAGTAGGAATATGCTATTATAGAAAATGGATGGATGTATTTTTGATTTGGTTTCAGCAAAGTTTTTGAAAAACAGATCACTGCTGCTTCTTAAGTCTTTTTCTAAGGAAATGTAAAGTTTTTTTTTTCCTTTATGAATGAAAAGCGAACTTAAAACCATGACAATGCAAGTCACGCAAAAGAAACCTTACACCAAGGGACAGCATATAAGTACCCTGAGGTCAAGTTAACAAGTAAGGGGAGGACAAATTGTTGGGTTGGCAGCGTGATAGGAATAACAGCTGCCGTACAGAGAACAGGGTGTCAATGCAAAGTTCTTTACCAACATACATTCTCATTTAGATTTATTATACGTCCTTGAGATTCCAATGACATTTCTTGAGCAGATGCAGTTGAACATTCATGCGTTTCGGTTGATCTCTGTGCGTACTTTAAAAACAACCAACCATTGTATTCTGACAGAGAGAACCAAGGCCTTAGGGTTTATTTTTTAGACAAAGCTGCACTGGTTTTCCTTCAAACTTTTCTCCAGAAGCTTCTTTGTTCCTTAAACTTTGTGTCTTCCCGCTGCTTCAGTCTGTGATGTACCTTAAGAATCTGTTTAGAACTATTCTATTTGATTCATTCATGGCTCCTCTTTGAATATACAGTATCCCCTTTAGCATATATTGCTGTGTTGTGTTTTCATATTTTCCCTGAGAGTCCAAGGGATTTTTTCTATTTGCTCAGGTTTAACAAAAACCCAAGATTAATGGAGTAGTTAACAAACAGAAGGTGATTGTTCTTATGAGGGCCAGGCAAAACACAGGGACTTATAAACAGGAAGTCAGTTTGCACAGTTTAGTCAGTCCCAGGGTGGTATAATCAATGAATGAATGCGTGAGTATTAAAAAAAAGTACACAAAAACGTTCACACATCAGACCACACCTCATTACTGAGCACACTGGTAAAACTAGTCTTCACAATGTGGGCTGAAACAAACTGCTTATATACACCTGAGAAAATAAGCGGATTAGTTGCAGCTGAGGCAAACAGGTGAATTGAATGAGGATGATTAGCTCAGCGCTAGAAGCAGCAGCTAAGTCAGTTCTAGTGTGATACATTGCCTTACATTGGACTTTGACTGTGGCGTACCCTGTCTTTCAATATGAGTAAAATGCACTAAGGTTGAAGGAGAATAACTTTATGGTATCAGTACTTTTATCACAGGGAAAAACATAATCCAATATCAGTCAATAATTTTTTGGTCCATCAATGAGTTTAGCACTATTCGCTATTCACTATTCGATTTGTTTTACCTAGGGACCACATAAATAAATGAGCCCCCAACGTCTGCTTTTTATGTGGCGCTTTCGCACCTAAGCCTGAGATTTTGCTGAAATCTACGGACATCTGAAAACGTGAAACAGTGTGTGAGTTGATGTTAAAACAACTTTGCAGGCTTATGACCACAGCTCGGTGCTGTGTTACTGCTAGCGCTAGCCAGCTGTATTAAATAGAAGGCTACGAACAGAAAAAAAAAAAAGATTCTTACCACACAGTGCAAAGCACTCTTCTGATATTACTCCTTCTCTTCAGCCTTCTCTTTTTGTTACGGGCCGATATAGTTTTGTTGGCTCGAGACCCGAAAGGTTTTCTAAACACTTCAATGCAGCCTCCATTCTATGTCAAAAGTAAATAAACATGCGCGCCAGTGTCACAGTCTGTGTTTACCTTGTACTGAGATTGATTATGAGCATATATGTGCATGCACAACTCCTGCAAAATGAAATTTTGCAAAATAACGATAATAATTCAGTTTTGTTTATTACTGTTTTCAAAGTGAACGGACACGTGTTTTATTTGTTTATTGGATTAGGTTAGGGTTAGGGTTAGGGTTGCATACGCGCATATATGCTCATAATCGATCTCAGTACGAGGTAAACTCAGACACCGGAAACAAAACAACGCGTAATCACGCATCAGATCCCGCCCATTTTTGTCCAAATCACAGAGATGCCTATTCGCATTGGATTAGTATTATCACAGGACCTCGGCGTTCAGCAAAATATAGTATGTAATTTGCGGTGGAATTTTTACTTTACAAATTACTGACATGACCAATTCATCACAGACATTCTCCGCAATTATTACAATTCACATGTGGTCCCTAGGTAAAACTAATCCCGTGCGAATAGGGCTTTAGACACTATTGTCAAGAATCTTGACAAGGGTGTCAAACTCAAACTTAACTTGCTCAGGGGCTAAATATAGAGCAGTTTATTTTGCATGGACCATAGATTTTAGGTAATGAAAAAAGAGTAATTTCAACATTAGTTTACTCTTCCACATATAAATGATATACAGTATACCAGGGGTAGGCAACTCCAGTCCTCGAGGGCCGGATTCCTGAGACCCCTGCAGTATATAGTATGTAAGGCATCTACAATATCCAAGATGGATATCAGTACCTGTTGGATGGTTGCATAAAAAAATCCTTGATTTTGTGACCAACTTAGGTGTAGTTTAGAGGAATTTTGTGTTATTGTTTGAGAAATTGCAGGATTTTAGAAAAATGTCGTTATTTCCACAGTGTTATAATAAAAATGACTGAAACCATGTGATGTAGGCACAGAAAAATTGCAAGTCCTTCCAAATATTATGGAGTTTCTTTGAATTTAGGAATTTGGAAAGACGTAGATATCTACAACTGATAACTTACATAATGATTCTCCTGTGGACCAAATTGGATACTCTATCGGCCGGATTTGGCCCCTGGGCATTGAGTTTGACACGTGCAATAGAGCGTACTGATCACAAGTTTTTAAGGTAATAATCTGGTGAAATCTAAAATATGATAAAAACTAAGAAGTTCCAGATCTCCTGCCCATTGTGACGACTGCTTCCCTTTGGTTTGCCACAGACATACATGTCTCTATCCACGCTCTAATCTTTGTTTACGTTGCTGTCTGTCCCGAGCATTCAACATCTAATCGGGTTCGCCTCGGTGCCAGACGCCATTGAATCGTAAAACAGAGGCTTCCTCTCTGACCCTTAGTGACTGCTTGACCTTTGACCTTGACCTCTCATATCTGCATTCACAGTTGTACACTAACAAACCTTTAGCCCTCTCTGAAAAAAAAAAAAAAAATGTGTTTGGCAGTCCAGGACGCAGCTGCACTCATCCTGCAGCGAGACAATAGAGTGAGTCAGAACACAGGCAGAGCTGGCCATGAGTGTTTGACTATTTATCTGGTTTTAACAAGAGATTCTCCCAACTCACATGTATCAATGTTCTCCTTTCCCTCCCTGTTAGATGACTTACAGTACGACTCTGCCCTGCAGCAGTTTCCAATTAAGATAAGATCCAACATGGATCAAGGCCCAAGATTTTTACAATGGTCGGGGAGGAAATACGGTGTGATGATTGACATCATTTTATTAGAATGTGTTAAATAAACACTAATAGGACCTATAATGAAATGTTTCATCATCTCGTCTGTGCATCAGATAACCGTGCACAAGCCTTGTCTGTGAAGTTATCTGCCAAACTTAAATAAGAAGAGAAGAGAAGAACAGAAAAGTTATGTTGGATTTAGTACGTAATACTGATTTCAGAGCATGTTTAAATCATCTCAGGAACTCAAAGAAGCAACACCCTATCGTCCTAATGTGGTTGAGTCCAGTAATAAAAATGTATTGGACAATGTCAAACTTTAGATACAGTAAAACAGAATAATGCAGCACATTTACAACCAAATCACTAAAACTCTCACAGATAAGGCAAGTGTGTCCTTCACCAACACGAACCTGCTGATAATCTGTTGAGAAAGATGTAAAACACTTTACATTGTAATACGTTGTAACCACAGGTTTATCTAATGATTGCTTGCTGTTGGTTACCCAACTCAAGCTCATTTAAGAATATGAAAGATTTTACATCATACATTGTTAACTCATTTAGTGCCAGCCATTTTCAAAGTTTCTACCCACTCACTGCCAGCCGACTTAGAGCATTTTGACTCTGAAAGATTAAAGCCTCTAATTTCATCAAAAAAAAAATTATTTTGTTTCTAGCTTGTTTCGTTCTTCTGTAATCAGCAGTTGAATAGAGGCGAGTTTCACACAAATCGCCAGTTTGTGACAAAAAGCTGAGAAAAACGGCTTTTTCTGAAAAAATCTATTAGTGACGTTGAAGCAATTTTTTTTGCTTTAGGGACACCTCAACATTGGTTTCCTTCTATAAAACTACAAAAACAATACTGAGACTGGGCTTTAAATGGCATTATTATTATTATTATTATTATTATTATTATTATTATTTTGCTATCTATATCAGAGTTGAATGGATTTCTTACTGTATTTTGGCCATCCACAAAGTCTCTCCCCCTGTTAGTTCCCACACACGCAACTTCCTCCTCATCCCGGACATGCCGAGTGTCACCGCTTGCCCCGTTTTTTTAATGGTTTTATCTCACCATCGCGACATTCTCAATAGTCCACTTAGGTTTCACACATGCTCTGGTCGAGTGTGAGCTGGTGGGAACTTCAACATCAACTCTCGTAGCGCCATTTTCTTGTGAACTCCTTTCCTCTCCCTCTGAGCACTGCCCATCACGGGTGATCTCTCATCCAAAGGTGCGCTGCTGCCACCTACATGTCACCAGTTGGTCACTACATCATGGTACAAGTTCACCGTAGAGCTTCGTCACACTGTCTCCTAGCAACCCCACCCAAAAAACACAATTCACATCTACAGACGTGAATGGCACTCAACAAGTTAACCGTATTTGACTTTATTGTGTTTGCTTCAGTTGCAACATTGCAGTTTTCCCGACCTGGCATTAGGAAAGTGAAATCCTCTCTGACAAGCACCTTTTTCTCATGGTGGACTCCAGTTGTCTCAATCGAGACAGCTCTATTCATTAGACCACTGACAGACCTACTCGTGCTTTGTCAATAGTGGAATTTTTACCATGTAAAGCTGTTGAAGGACCAGACATGATCATTACATTAGTGTGCATGAAACCGTTTGCTTCATGTGTTGTATTAGATGGTAGAGAGGCTTTAATTGGAAGGCCTAAGAGGTGTTTTAGTATCTGTGCAAATGTGTTTGGAGTCGATTGATTGTGCTCTAAGCCCTGCAGTGAACAGTGAGCACCGTCTGAACCTCCTGACCTCAGCCAGCATGACTGACAGGAGAGGGAGACGATGGGAGCGCTAATAGTGGAGGTTAGCTACGTACCGGACATCCTAAACACCGCTAACTGCAGTCCCAAGGCTCAGGGACACGAGTTGCAAATATAATCCATTATACTCCATTAAATTTAGGTCACACTAACTCACTGAGACGGCCAGAGAGTTGGGGATGAAGTGGTGCAAAAATAGATGAAGGTGGATGATTGAATGAAATTATGAAAAAGAGGGTCAGATGAGATTTAGGGCAACACTGTACTTGAAGTTTTATACATAAGGCTGTCATTAAGTTGTTATTAAGTGTCTTTTGTTAAAAAATGACACCTTTCACTAAAATGATGACACCTTTGTTGGCATTTTTGGGTTAGGTGGAGGGATCTAGTGGGGTTAGGGTAACAAAGGGTTAGGGGTCAGGTTAACAAATGACAATGACAGCTTTCATGACACCTTATTCATGCTAATGACAGGTGTCATGTCATGATAATGATAGCGTAATGTTAGCCTTAATCTATAAAACTTCAAGTAAAGTGTTACTGGATTTAGCATGTGTGTCTATATTTACAGTAAATTCTATACCAGTTACTTGAACCTGTCACACTTACACTCACGGTTTGGTTTTGTGCGACACTTCCTGTTTCTGGTTTTTGGTTTCCTCACTTTCTTTCTCGTTTCAGGCTGCTTCACTCACTGCTCCGCTTGCCACATAAGGTTCACATGTTTTCCCGGCTGTCACCCATCTCACTCATTATCCCCATTCTATTTAGCTCTGCTCCATTACTTTCTGTTTGCCAGATTATCTGTGTTTGTTTCCATGACCAGTGGTCCACCGTTCATCCTCTTGATTTTGTGGTCCTGCGTGTGAGTCCTTTCAATTTGGTCCAGCATCACAACATAAGCTATGATAATGCCAGTAACGCTGAAAACCTTTAGTGGAGTGGCTGTTATTAAAGCCACCACCTCTAGTCCTTTTGCCTGTGAGGCAGAAGTACTAACCACAATATCGCTGCGCAGGCACAAGAAATAACCCTGAAACAAACCTCTTTCCTTGCATTACAAGTAAACATTTTTAGTTCATGAGTTTTCAACACCCACACTCAGCCATTCAGAGCCCTCTCCACGAGTCTTAGGGGAAACGAAAGCACCACATTTAGTTTCTGCTGAGCTCATTACTTTCCGAAACAAAAAATAGTAACCCTGACGATTGTGAACTTGATCCAGAGATAACTTTGTTTGCTTGAGTCAGCCTCAGTACGGACCGGTCATCTAAGTCTACTTCCACTTGTTCCATCGAGCGCAGCGATGTCTTCTTCATCGAGGCGAACAGAGCAGTACATTTATCATCAATCGATCACTGTCATTGGGTCTTACTCAATCTTTCCCACCATATAGATTCAGAACATCACACAAGGAATTGTAGTTTGATTCACTCGGCAAATAAATAACTTCACAATGAGAGTCTATGTAAATGATAGAAATTTCATTACGGTGAACTAGTACATGAGCCTACAGCTAACTGATTGCACAAAAGAGGGCCATTTTTAGTAGAATAGCCTCCAACAAGGTCAAAATCTAGCTCACATTCCCAATGAATAGGTGAACTACGCTAATGCAATGCTAAATATTCATGGAATGAAATGCATTGCTGTTTTCTGGAGGCATTGCCGCTATAATGATATAATTTCATCCTGGTTGTAGATTTTCTACATGATGGAGTTTCAGAACCATTAGTAGTAATTTATTGTTGTTGTTTCAGTCATTAAAACCTCCATTGAAAACACAGAGTACCCATTGGTATGTTAACAGTTGCCAGTTCAACTATTTCTTTCAGTTTATTTACATTCACTTTGGTATTATTAAATAGAGGCTTAGAGGATTGTTGGAGCGTAAGAGGCCTCTTAAAAGTGAAAAGACTTTGATTTGAAGAACTACTTTTCCACATTTGTTCATTTACAGTATTTATAAAAGCCCCATCTGGGATATAAACCATTCAAAGCTATTCAAATGTCAGCAAATACCTTTCTAATACACTGTGGCATGTAACGTGTGTTTACCCAGTATTTATCTTCATATAATGCTGTTTGAATTATATAAGCAGATCCTATGAATGGCATGAGAGAGGCTAGTGTACACTACTGTTGGATGATTATAGTACTGAGAAAAAAGCTTTAAAAAAAGTCAATTATGCATACTGTACAAGTAGCACAATGCACTCAAAGGCAAGATTTACATATCTAAAATTAGTTATTGATGTATCTTCTGTACCACGTCTTCAGAGTTGAAGAGAACTTGAGCCTGGACCAGAATGCATTGCTCACAGTTATTATTCCATCCCAGGGTGGAGACACACACGTAAAGATAATCCTCAAGAATCTCCTATTGTTCTGCATCCAACATTGTAAAGACAACAAAGCAACGAGACAACACTTGATACCTTACAACCCTTGCACAAGCATTTTGATCATGAGCAACCATCTTTTGGTTTGCCGCTGCATTAGCCGCTATAGTTAGGGCGCACTGACACTAGCAACCTCATCTGATACAAAGGTCATCACGTTTATATATGACAAACACATGGCGCACTATTATCAATAGGCATTTGTTTACATGTGGTGGCAGCAGCACAATGGTGAACACACATTTTAATGAATTTTGTTTTTTGACTTAAGATTTGCCAGCAATTGCAAATGTCCAAATTTATTGCATGGTGCATACCTAAATTGCCACGTTTTGCATACGTTGCCACATCCGTAAGTCTGGCCCTGATTGCCAATTGAGTGTGCACTAAGACTTACCTGGACTTGTTCTTCCTTAGAACTTCAAACAATCAAAATAGTACACACTACTCATTCATATGTTAATTCATTTTTTAAATATACATTTTTACGTCCATGTTGATGAGGCTGTGGTGCTCTGGATTAGACAAGCTTAGGCCTGGTGGGTCATCTTAAGCAAGGATTTATTTATTTTTTTGTATATTGCATTTTTTGAAATTGTGTGTGTTTTAAAGTTTTCATTGTTGCTTTCTTCTTTATTTGACTATTGTGTACTTTGTGCTTGTAAAGTGCTACACAAATAAACTTTTACTCACTAATCAATCACCAAAGATCAGATGACCAACATTTGCCATTTATTTTAGAAGATAGATTTGCAGACAATCTTAACCATTATCTTAATGTGAAAAAGATTAACCTCTTCATATGAAGTAAATAATTAACTGGGACTGGACGTGCTACCAGTCTTTAAAAGGTCATTGATTAACATCTGATGTGCTTTTGATAAGATTATATATCTCATCTGAAGCTCTTTTCACTACCAGTAAACATCATAAAAGACACATCTGCATATATAATGTACTTCTGAAGTTAGAGATTCTGAAATAGGCATTTAGAGGAGAACATGCCGTTCATTCAAGATGCCACTCTGATTCGGGTCAACTACACAGAGGTTGGAAAGAGGACACTGAAGTTCTCTCAGTGGCTGGGACTGTGCTCATCAGTAGGCTGCTGGTTTGTGCTGCTTATGAAAAGAGAGATGAAAGGAAGGAGGGAAGGAGAGACTGAGTGTCTTGTTTCTTTCTCGCCAGTAGAGGAAATACTGATTGAGGAGGGGTGTGGGAACGCCATAACCAGCAGTGAGAGGCTCAGCAGGGCGCCGAAGGCCTCTTTGGCAGGATGCAAGCAAAGGGGATTGTGGGAAATTACACGGGATTAGAACAGGCGTCTAATGCCCTCATCCAGCGAGACATTTTCATCAAGAAACAGGACTGTTGGACAGCACAAAGACAAGAGAGAGAAACCTCAACCGACCTTTTTTTTTCTCCTGCTCCCCAGGATTAGACCTTACAGAAAACCTTCCTTTCTTTCCTTTGTGAGCACTTGTCCTTGTACATGGAAACAGAGGGGGGGACCAAAATAATGCTGACAGGTATAAGTCCTGCTGTTTAAGTTGTGATTTGGTTAGTGGGTTCCTGCAATAACTGGACAATCCTTTTTTCCACTCCAGTTTGTCTCACCCTGCATGGGGTTTATGAGATCTTCGCTCTCATCCTGAACCTTCAATAAGACTCTGGAGTTAATCTCCACAGCATCATCAAATCGGATGCTCATATGAGGTGCTTGTAATGTTTAGCAGGCAATATATACAGCATTAACGTTATGCAATATGAGACGAGACAAACCAATTAAAGCAGTGTAAGATTTTAGGCTAAGTACTGATTGAAGAGCTTTGAAAACATGTAAATACATTAGCCATATACACTTTCTTTAAGGACCATGCCCTCTTTAAATGTAAACAGTTCATGCTAAATCAAAAACAAAAGATTCATGGAAAATGGACTAGATTTATATAGCGCCTCATAACCACACTGAAGCAGTCCCAAAGCGCTTTACATATCAGCTCATTCACCCAATCACTCTCACATCCACACACCAGTGGGACAGGACTGCCATGCAAGGCGCTAGTCGACCATTGGGAGCAACTTAGGGTTCAGTGTCTTGCCCAAGGACACTTCGACACATAGTCAGGTACTGGGATCGAACCCCCAACCTCTTGATCAGAAGACAACCCTCTACCACCTGAACCACGGTCGCCGAAGGTTTGAAGAACAATTTTCAGGTTTTGGAAAGCTTCAGAACCCAATTCACAACATGTAGAACCTTAAAAAGTCTACTGCTGATGGACTGGATCACATTCTATACTTTCTGGGTTTTTTTATCCTATATGGATACTGCATTTACAGCAGCAACATCCTCAGAAGAGAAATGGCTTTGTCTTTGTTGTCTCAGGTCAAAGCCGATGCAAGACATCCTACATGACATTATGTTGATAGTAGGGCTGGACGGTATGACCAAAAATGCAAATCACGGTATTTTTCAAAATTCTAACGATTTCACGGTATATGACGGTATTTTTTTTTTCCATGCATAATCAGGTGTTCACAGCATTTTTTACTGGTTGAGAGATGAATTACTGCAGTAGATTGAGTTGGGATGGTCTGTTTTACTGTCACGATGAGTGAATATTGTAGAATAATTCCACACTAGTAGTAACACAAGTTTGCAACAGCAGCCCAATGGCTCTTTGCCGTGCTAGCTTAGCTTTAGCGCTAGCTTCATTTCTAGCTTTAAATGCTACATACTCAGTGGTGTGGTGGTTTCTTATGGTGAATAAGGTAGTGTTTTGTTTGCAGCTTCACCAGGACTTATTTCCGTGTTATAGGAATTACAATTTGCGATCATTTGCTCTCTTTTTTGTGTATTACTGTCGAACCGCCGACATGGTAACCGTGCCTCCGTGTCTGTGAGTGTTGTTCTCCTGTAGCAGAGGCATGCGCGTTCCGAAAGTTGTGTAATCAAATACACCGGTATGGCGTTATATATATTAAAAATTAATATCACAACAAAAATATTTACCGGTATTCGGTATAAACCGGTATACTGCCCAGCCCTAGTTGATAGCAATAATGTAATGGCTGTTGGTGAATACTATATAAAGTTTCACCTCAAGTAACTTGAGCAGTATTGTAAAAAGCTGAAGCCTCAACCAATTGAACTTTCCAATTGGAGAGTGAAATCTTTAATTCTAAAATTTTTGTCACTTCCTAATTGCGTTACCTGTCCTGGTACCTGTAAAAACAGAGTTCATCTTTAAATTGTGCTAGGTTTGATGCATTTTGAATCAAAATCAACAAAACCCAATCAAAACAAAGGAAAAAAATGGGACTTTTTGTATGCTACGGCCCTGTCACAGCACAAATAAAATACATTAGAGACTCTATTAAAACATAATAAAATGTAGAAGGACGCTGGAGGCCATCACAGCCAGCATCCGAGCTGCAAACTATTTTACAGACAAAGGGAAACCAGCATTTAAATAAATACATGAAAACAGGACTACCTGCAATGTCCAGCCAAAATCAACACAACACGTGCGTAAACCTCTCCCACAGGTCTGCTGCTGGGGACGTGTTTTTTCCTGAGCTTCTTTCATCATGTCTTAAAGGGTTTGTTCACATCAAAGAATCTTAGAGCATTTAGAACGCTCTAGGATTTAGTCTGGCTTGTTTTTGTTGTGTGAAAACAAAAGTTTAGAGCACATCAGGCAGGTGACTATACCGGTGTGAAAACACCCTAAATGGTGACTAGATTGAGGTGTTTAGCAGAGAGAGGAGGAGGAAGAGCACTCTGAGAGGAGAGGGCACCTGCCACAACAATTGACCATTGGCGTAAGTGCATAGAATGCACCACGACACCATACAAGCTGCTTCTCCACAGATGAACCATTCAGAGTCTGAGGTGACGGAGTCCATAAACGTGACAAAAAAAAAGCTTCTTCCCTGCTGCTTTTAAAGACAGGCAGTAAATACAGATGGCTTTACTGGCACCTTGCTCACCATTATGGTACCAAATATTTCAACATACAGAAAAGAGAAGCATGAATGTCCCCCAGCATGAATGTCCAGAAGTGGAGGAAAATTAAGTCTCTGTCATTTTAAGGAAAAATAAATCCTTGATCGCCTTTTTATTGTTGGGGTTGCTCGGTGCTACCTGCACTGGTATGTGTTTATTCACCAAGGGGCTCAATGGAAGTCACACTGAGACCATTCACTAACCATGTAGTAGTTTACATGGTCATTAAGCAGGACTCAAACAATAGTTATACAGAGAGGACTGCACTGCTTTATTAGTGGACACAATAGTTGTAAAGTTACTGCGTGTTGTTGTTTAAAAGCTCAGCTCGTTTTTTTTCTCATTCACTAAAAAATAACATAGCTGTAAATATTGAACTAATATAACATGAAGAAGATATTTGAGTAAATTTAGCTCTGCATTCATTTACATAACTGTTTGTGTATGACCCAAAAAAAAATTTGCTTCCATTTTTAGTTGGATTGGCTAAAACAGTACACTTACTGTAAGTGAACCTCACTTTGTCTTTCTGTAATTTCAATAAATTACCAAATTCATGCTCAAACTGTGGTAAAGCACAACATTTAGGTTGCGTCATAAAAACTTTAGACGACAGGAGGCTAGTGTCAAACGTGTTTTACTTTTCTTGGTGCTGTACTCTAACTTAAACACAATCTTGCAAAGGTTAAGATGAAAATGTGTTACCCTTGAAAACAGAACTGATATTTTTTCTTCAGTAATGAGCTTACATGAAACTTTAAAACAGAAAAGGGGGAAACCAAAAGAACTGAAAGAAGCAAGCCTTTAGACCACAACTCGATACAGAGAAAACACGTTGTAGCCACAAAAACAAATCAGGAACTAGTATTAAACATCATCAGAACCATGTGAAAAAGATCATCACCAGGCGTTAAACCCACAACATTCATAACGAAACTTAGGAAGTGTTTATTTTTTATTGTGTTGTGGTTGTGACAGAAGATGTAGCTACAAATCAGGGATGGGGTCAATTATAATTGTAATTGTGTATTTGAAAAGGAATTACAATTATGGCGTGAATATAATTGTAATTGTAATCTTAAAAATCTGTTGCTGTTGTAATTATAATTGAAATGTAATTGAGTTTAGATAATTGACTTTGTAATTGTAATTGGCATGAAAATTATTTAAGATATGTCAATTATAATTTCATTTAACACAAAATTTGGGATAAAAAACAAATTGGATGATAGATCATATTTTTGGAGGTATTATTATTATTATTATGATAATATTATTATTATCATAAGAGATGCTAACAGAAACCTAACAAAAGAGGAAGGTTAAGTTTGATTTATTTCAGTAATTGAGAATGTAATTGTAATTGACTTTCAGGGGATAAAAAATAACCATAATTTTATTGTAATTGGGAAAAATACTGTAATGGTAATTTAACTGTAATTGAACATGGATAATTGAAAACGTAATTGTAAGTGAAAAATGTAATTGGCCCCCAACCCTGCTAAAAAATTAATTGTATCAGAACGTCAACTCTCACATCGTTTATCTGCTCTGCTCATTTAGGTTAAAACAACGTACATTTCCTGTTGCGGCACAGCTGAGTTACTTCACTGCAACTTCAGAAAAAGGAAGTAGTGAAAGTACATAAAGTTCATTAGTATTTATAGATCAAAATATGGATCTTGTGGACATGTGTTTTATCGGTAGCTGTGACTCATTTTAGCTAGGGCTTTAAAAAATTCAGTCTTTCAAAAGAGACAAAAGGCATTGAAAGCACATAAACTATTGGCACAGTGCCCTGAATACACACACACAATTCAAAGAGAAATCAACAGTGTCACAGCTGGTAGTCTGGTAGCGCTGCCCCGACAACAGACGAGCTCCACAAACAATGCTAAAGTCCAGCCACTGCCATAACTTGAGCACACATTCACACCATCACATCAGTGCACACCCCGCTGTCGGCCCACTTGTTTGCATTCCCTGCTGCATGACATCACCACCCAGGGGGTCAAAACCCTGCGTGCTGACTGGTCGACTGTGTGTAAAAAATTTGCTGATCAGGACTGAAGTCGTTCTAAGTGGTGACATCAGTGGGTGGAGCTCACACCAATCACCAAGAGACACCCGGATGCAGCTAACGCGACATCCTATGAAAACACACATACAGTATTAGGCAAAGCAGCATGTGGTGTTGCTTCTCTCTTCATCAAACTGATTATGTTTAAAATGACAGTGTGCCAATGATTTGTACAGCCATTTGAGAATGAGGGTTTGCCTTCACGTAATTTAAAACAACTTACCAATGTGTTGATGGAAAAAATATACATTAATGTAACTAATACCATTCATTCAAAAGTACCAAGTTGTATAATTACAAGTTTAATGCAGCACAAATGACATACAATCAGACAATATCAAATCTTTAATAATCAAATAAAAATCTGTTTTTTTTTTTTTGTCTAAATCTAAAGCTACTCTTAATGTACAAACTGTATTACTATTCATAACAAACGAGTACATTTGTTTGTCATAAAAATCTTATCTTTACAAATGTACATGAACATGCTAATGGCTTACAAATATAAGCTATTTTCAGTCCTAGTTAGCTAATGCCAATAGTTTACTTAGACCCCATCCACACGAAAAGACGCTCTCGTAAATATACGTGGCCTCTATGTGGCGCTGTAACGCTGCCACAGAAATGCACTGAAACAAAGAAGAAAACGCAAAGAGAAAGGTAGCATAAACAGTATTTGCATATATTCATGGATTAGGAATGGACGTTTTTTATATATTTTTTCTTTTTTTAGTCACAATGAGAACCACCAGATGATTTTTAAGGCTATGCTGCAGTTCCTGCATGAGGCTGGAACGTACGAGAGGATCTAGTCGTTACAATAAAGACCAGTGGATGGCAGTAATACGCCTTGTGGCGTCCGTTCTGCCGTAAATACAGAGGTAGAAGAAGACACTCTAGGATGCGCATAAAACTCGTGTTACGGAAAAACAGGACATACAAAAGAAAAGAGGAAAGAGATGGAGACAAAGACATGACAGGAGATTTGCTTGTGGACCACGACGAGCTAGAGCTGCTGCTTTGTTGCCATAGTTACTGTTGTTGTTGTTGTTGTGGGTGTTCGCGCTTGCGGGTTAAGAGAGAGGTGGGGCTATGACGTCATTGTTTGCAGAGTTTGCGTATACTCAGTCCGCACGGTGCCCCAGTGGTCGGCGTTCGCAGACTTTCCAACTCTGGGACCCGTTTTCAGAAAATATCGTATTCAGCTTCCAAATCCTCGTTGTCGTGTTCAGGCGTCAACAAGAAAAAAACTTAACCGTTTACATTAAAACTTGTCTCCGTGTGGACGGGGTCTTAGTTTTTTTAATCTAAAGTGTATGTAAATAAGATTTAGTTTTTTAAAGAAGTGATCTTCATAATTATCAAGCTTTTCTTCAAGTCTTGGTTTAATGTGATTCAGTGGTGTGTGTAAAGCAAAGATTATCTGCGAAAGACTTGAGCATGAGTCACGTCTTCAAAGCTTCAAACCCGCTTTTAGCAGACGAACGTTTTTCCCGACAGAAACGTGTGTCCGCTAGAAGTACCGTGGGCCTGTTTGTCATTCAATAGGCTACTGTTTGATTTCTCATTAGGAAATAAAAACCCAATCCCTCCCTCAGTGCTGTGACATTGACGAATCATTTATCTTTGAAAGGGTGGTTAACAAACTTTGACTAACCAGTCTCCTGGAGTTCTTCCCACAAAATAACTCCCAGGGAGCACAACAGGGGTCCACATTTTACTGCTTCAGTGATGAGGAAAAAATGTCTGTCTCAGCGGCCCTTAAGACTGACTGGGGTTAAGCTGTCTCTAAACTTGACTGTGTCGGTACAACAGCTCCAGATGCTACTGACTGTTACTCTTTTGTAACTATTCACAATGAGCACTGAAGATTGTAGTGAAAGCTGTAATCTGCAGTCTGCTATCTGACGCACAGACCTATTTACAAAGACAGTATCCCTGTTGTCTTGGCTTTAGAGTCTTTTCAATTTTAAATCCTGACACCGCTGACCCGAGAGTGATGAAATTCATAAGTCCTTCGAACACACAAACTATTCTCCTGTTTAAACACATACTTAAAGTGGCATTTGGGAATTTTGTCCAGCTAGTGTATGTGCTCTCTATCTAGATGTATTCTCTATCCGATACATACATCATGGAAAGATTAAATTGTCTGTAAACCTCTGTTACTCTGGGGACTTCTTACTCTTAGTCGCTGCTGGATGTTTACTCAAGTCCTTGTGTCAACGAACAGAGGAAAAATAAGGGGATTTTTCCCATCGCCTGCTACTGCACCAAGCTCCAAATGCCACTGAGAAGGTGGACCGGAACCACACTTCCTGTGTTTTTCAGTCCAGTGAGGGCATTCACGTCTTTAAAATACATGAAAACTTAAAATACAGGTCATTACAGGATCATAATTCAAGACATGATCCAATAGGTGACATAAACTGACTTTTTATGGCAGATTTAGTTTTAAAACAATAGGAATATGTATGTAATATTTACATGAACAATTATGATAGATCAGTAGTAGTGGATCAACTCAATTTGTTTGTTAACTAAGACGTTCATGGCTATATATAATATACAGTATATATAATTGCATAGGGCCCCATAAGGCACTAACTAAATATGGCCCCCACAAACTAGATACTTTCCTGGTTGTCAGATTTAACAAATAACTTATACAAATTCTTTTTTTTAAGGGGCAGCCAATATAAACCAAGCACCATTCGCAACAAATAAGAAACGGCTATGAAATAAACAACAACATAGTAGCTAAACTCTGGGGAGTAGAGTTAATGCTCAACCACTTATGCTGTATTCACACCGGATGCGTCACAAAATGTCCGTACGTCCAGATTACATACAAAGTCCCAGATGCAAAATCTTTCCAGTGCGGTGCGATCCGCACATCAAGTGCGTTGGACGTGTGAGCGCGCACCTGATTTTATGCATATCCGCACACCCGCACATTCACATATTGAAAAACATATTGAGCTCCTGTGACTGTTTCGCATGACGAAAGCCAATCAGAGTCTTTATTGACGATGATGTCAGGCCGTCAACACGGACACCAGTCTGTTCACCCATTCAACCATGGAGTAGAAGCTGTGTGTGACCATCTGGAGCTGTATGACACAGCCTTTATAACCGGGACCGGACTAGGAAGGATATGGCGTGGAGGAGAATCAGCGAGGAGGTGGTAGTAGCAGGTAAAAGTTCTCTCTGTAGCACCGAGCTAGCATAGCATTAGCATTAGGATAGCATTAGCCGCTAATCACACCGGCTTTTTTCACTCGTGGTTTATGTTTATAAGAGGAGAAAAAGAAGCACAGCTACTCGCTTCAGCAGGCAGTGAAACTCACTGAGTTGGATGTGTCGCTGGTGGGCGGAGCTTTGCTTCAGACGTGCGTATGATTGGGGACATTTTTTGATCCTGCCACACATGTGGTACGATACTAAACCCGTAAACTTTTCTGCTAAAAACAAATGCATTGTGAATTAAGTAGTGTTCTTGATTGATTCTTGTCCAACTTTTGACATTTTAGTCAAAGTATTTCAATTTTTGCATATTTTGCATTAAAATAAGAGCGTCAGCCCTCTATGAGTTAAAACCCAGCTATTACAATCAAATATTTGCTATTTGCTTAGCATGGTGCTTTGTGATGTATGGGTGGCTTCTTACGAGACAACCACCCCTGTTGGCCCCGCCCCTCCTATAAAAACTAGCACCTGTCAACTCTGCAATCTTTGGCGAGAAGGTTGGATTAAGAAAATTATGATTACAAAGGTATAGTGAGAAGCCTTATGAGTAGGTAGTTAGCATAGCATATATTGTTCTTTGGAAATTTTATAGACTGGGTGCATCTTAACTGTCCCAGAAGCCCCACCCATAATCAAGGCATTTTTTAATTTCTCGCCAAGACACACATCAACCAAAACCTCAGGGTTTTTTTACTCTTTAAAGAAATAATGATTCTACACACTATATACAGCTGCTAGGTTACTAAGTTATTCCCAATGGGCAGACACAAGTCTGTCTGCATTTACTGTAATATAAACATTTATAAATGTTTGAGAAAATGTTCTCTTCAATGGAAACTAAAGGGACTTATGGACAACATATTAGCTTGTAATTTATTTATTTTCCCCCTGCATTGCACAAGAGCAATCATTCCTGTCAGCCGTAGGGGAAGCACCACATGCAAGGAGTGACAGGGTTTAAGAGGAGGCCACAGTCACTGTTAGTCACTGTATATTACCGTAAAAGCATCTGATTGCTCAGTGGCGTAAATGAAAGAGCATGAAATCCCATCAGAGAGCGCAGTTGTGTCTGTGATTCACTTACACGTGGGCGCAATGACACAACCGCTGGTGGCCTTTAGCTGGCACAGGCTGGTTTTCCTGTTGATAGTGTGGTTTGAATGCTGGGGGGAGGAGTCTGTTTGTCTACTCTGCTTTGTCTGCTCAGCGACATGAATTTGACTCAGCTTTTTACCACTCAGGGTTGGTGGGGAAGTTCCTCTGACAGCAAAAAGACCGCAGGCTATATATGTAAATATCAAGTAGATGGTTACAGCTCTGAAACTAGTGCTGTGTGTCACTGCTGTACCTGAGGTGTGCAAGGGTTTCACTATACACTAACTGAATACTGATATCTCGAACAAGTCATTCTCATGTTAATATTATGCAGAACCACTGCCAGTGTTTTGGAAATAAAGAGTTGTCTAATACAGTACATAAAAATGCTAATTCTTAAGTTTAATTCATTGAAAGTTTTGACGTTGTCACTAATGCTGCACTTAGAAATATATATTTACACTTTTCTCCAAAACATTATAGCAAATGTATGGGTAAATAATAAAATCATGCTTTAAAGTTTTATCAGAACCAGAGGGAAATGATTATTCTAAGAATGATAGATTTTACTTGAGGAAAGAGAAACCAAAAATTCAGCTCAGGTAAAGAAAACACCAGGGATACACATACAATAGCACAGTGTTTCGCAAATGAGAGTACGCAATGGCACTACAGGGGGGGTAGCACTTTATAATACAGCCCATGTCTTACAGGGCAACTCTTGCTGTCTTACAGGGTAACTACGGGGAGTTACCCTGTAAGACACAGGCTGTATTATAAAGTGCTCGGGAGTTACCCGTAAGGCAGTGGGAGTGACCCTGTAAGACAGTTACCCCGCAAGGCAGGGGGAGTTACCCCATAAGACAGTTACCACGTAAGACATGGGGAGTTACCCTGTAAGACAGTTACCCCGTAAGACATGGGGAGTTACCCTGTAAGACAGTGGGAGTTACCTTGTAAGACAGTTACCCCACAAGACAGGGGGAGTTAACCTGTAAGACAGTTACCCCACAAGACAGGAGGGGTTACCCTGTAAGACAGTTACCCCACAAGACAGGGGGAGTTACCCCGTAAGACATGGGGAGTAACCCTGTAAGACAGCGGGAGTTACCCTCTAAGACAGTTACCCCACAAGACAGGGGGAGTTACCGCGTAAGACAGTTACCCCGTAAGACATGGGGAGTTACCCTGTAAGACAGTTACCCCACAAGACAGGGGGAGTTACCCGGTAAGACAGTTACCCCGTAAGACATGGGGAGTTACCCCGTAAGACAGCGAGAGTTACCCTGTAAGACAGTTACCCCACAAGACAGTGGTAGTTACCCCATAAGACAGCGGGAGTTACCTCGTAAAACAGTGGGAGTTACCCCGTAAGACTGTGAGAGTTACCCCATAAGACAGTGGGAGTTACCTCGTAAAACAGTGGGAGTTACCCCGTAAGACTGTGAGAGTTACCCCATAAGACAGTGGGAGTTACCTCGTAAAACAGTGGGAGTTACCCCGTAAGACAGTGGGAGTTACCCCATAAGACAGCGGGAGTTACCCTGTAAAACACAGGCTGTATTATAAGGTGCGACTGTTTATTTTCAGTGAAAAATAATAATCATAAATGATAATAATAATGATGACAATGATCTTGATTAGAACATGAACTGAAATGACAAAGGTCAGTCTTGGTCCCACACCAGGTGAGAGAAGACCATAAATGATAGAAATTACAGAAATAAATCTATTCAAGAGGCACTAAATACTGTTTCATTCCACAAAATGAGATTTTTTAAATGTGTGTTACCACTCACTCATTCCATCATTATGCCCTATAGTTGTTTTTTCATTGTATTCTGAACAAAATGTTGTAGTCGAACAAAGGGGGTACTTGGATTCAGAAATAAGTGAAAGGGGGTACTTCAGCCAAAAAAACGGTTTGAGAACTACTGCAATAGAACATTACAGGGGGTACATGGAAAAGTTTATCAATCCATTTGAAAACCAAAATGCTAAAATGGCAAATTTGCCATTTGAAATCAAGGGTATTAAATGCAAGGCTTGCATCCAATTAAGCGCAAGGATAATTGCCGGAACTCAATGTTTTACACCAATGAAATGTTCAAATTAAGGCACATTGGGCCAGAACAGAATTTCTTTAGTCCGGCCCACTTCAGAGTCCACTTGAGACGAGCCCGCAGACCAAAACTGCACATAACAAATATGAAGTGGGTACTTGTGAGATGAAGAGGAACTAAGCAGGATTTGACTAAAATGCAAAGGGGGTACACAGGACAATAAAGGTTGGGAACCACAGATCTAACCCATAACCACCACATGTGTGTGTGGTGCACTGGTAAGCATTGCACCTGGTTCGAGATTGACTAGGGCCCCTCAGCTTTGTCACCCATTGTCAGCTGGGATAGGCTCCAGCATTCCCTGTGGGCCTGTACAGTAGTGTTTCTCAAATGGGGGTATGCGATGGCAGGGGTACTTGAGAGAGAGAGGAAAATGAACAAATGAACGCATTAAGAATGTGTTTATGAAGTTCATCTTTAGTTAAAAATGATAATCATACTAAATATTGCCAGCAACTCACAAAAAGACAACAAAAACACACACAAACTGCGAGAAAAATATACTGAATAACAAAAAAGAAGAGACAAACAACAAAATGACATCAAAAACCCACAAAATGAGAGAGAATTATTCAAATAATCCCAACAACACACAAAAACGACAACAAAGACACACAAAATTGGAGAAAAATACACAAGATCACTACAAAATACACAAAAATAACAAAGACACTTACAAAACGACCACACAACCAAATGATACCAAAGACACACACTGAGAGAGAATAATCTAACTCGTACCAACAACACACAAAAATGACACAAAAACACACACAAAATACTTGAAAAATATACTGAATAACAAAAAGAACAGCAAAACAACAACAAAATGACACAAAAAACACACAATATGATAATAGAAATTATCTTGATTACATGAAAATACAAGAGTCAGTCTTGGTTCCACACCCGGTGGGAGATGACCTGAAATTATAAAAAACTATAGAAATGAATATTTTCAGGAGGCGATAAATACTGTTTCATTCCACTTATTTACAAAATAAGATTCTTAAAAAAAATGTTATCAGTCATTGATTCCATCATTATGCTTTATTACAGAATTCTGAGTAAAATGTGTTGGTCAGACAAAGAGGGGTACTTGCATTGAAAAGGTAAAGAAAGGGGGTGCTTGAGCCACTGCTGTACAGGATAAGTAGGTACCGGACTTCTCATTCTGAATTTATTTTGATATGAGCGACTGGTTTAGAGGGGTCATCTGATTGGTTGAGGGATCGATGCCAGGGCTGTGCCTCTGTGTCGAAGAGTCCTTGGGCAAGACACTGAAGGCAATAGTTGACGAGTGCCTGGCCCTTGCATGGCATCTCTGTCCCATTGTCGTGTGAATGAGCCAATATTGTGAGGCGCTTTGGGACTACTTCAGTGGTAATGAAAACACTATAGCTCTATAAATCAAATCCGTTTTTATGAGTTGCTCAAGTCCTGTTAGCACTTCCGCTGTTGCTCCGTTAGCCTTTAGGTTTAATCAAAACAAGTTATGCACCTTTGCTTTTCCTGAAACTTGTTGTGCAGCATGGAGTGTTTCAAATAGAACACCAGCGTCTTTAGAGTTGGGGTAGATACTGTAATGGTGCAATAAAAGAGTTTTATCACTTTTCCTCTCTCCTCTGCAGGAGAATATTGGGAATTCAGTGCCCGTAAGGGGTAAACTAGCGATGGAAGAATTCTGTTGATTCTGCATTTATGCATTCACTTATTTGCTTTATTGGGCTCTTTGGTTGTATATTTATATAAATTTTAAGTTGGCTCTCAGACCTTTTGTTTTATAGATGCATCTATCAGTTAGATATTTCCCTTTACTGTGTTTTTTTTTTCAATTACCAGTAGAGATGAAACTCAGAAAAGTCTGGCAAAAAGATGGGTTGTAAACCTTTTTCAAAGTACATGCTTTCTACATGTACTTAATATATACAGTATAGGCACTCCTTTGTATCTAATGAATAAAAACGTTTGTTCGAGTGCCACTTTCCCACAGTTTGACTTGATGCTTTGATCCTGTAGATTCCTGCACGTTTCTTTTTGATGGAACCAAACTCATTGTCTGTGCTTACTGAAGAGCTCATTTTCAAGCTGATGAAAGGATCTGCTTATCTACTGGAAAACAGAGGCTGAGTGAGAGACGCTTGCTGTGATGTAGCCTACTACTACATCATCCATCACTGTAAATGACTGTAGGCTCAATGATCTCAGCACATTTTCCCCCCAACTTAATTTCATTGGACGCCATTGATCGTCGTTATAATCTTGTCAACAGCGGTTTAATTCCACTGGATATGAACAATGCACTCCTCATATACGGTACATCTTATTACGTTTGATTCTATAAATTCAGCAGTATTAAATTAATCAAATCAGGAATGACCTTTACAGTAAAGTCTTTATGCACTAGTGAGTTAAAACATCCACATCTTCTGCTTATTGTAATAGCCAGATTAGCATCTAGTTGATTCCAGGGCCCATTCTTGTTTTAACACGTTAAATAATCTTTCTCCATCCCTATAATCTTAAATTAAGATCATGGATGAGAGAAATACATAAATTCCAGACTTAAATGTAGCTTTTTCAACATTGTTTTTTCTCGATGTCCTGCATCACTCCTTTTTTTCCCAATTTGATTTGAATACAGAGATAATCTGGGATTTATTATTCTTTTCATTCTTTCCTGTTTTATTATTTCAAAGCCATTGCTGTCATTTTTGAAAATAAATTGTTATTACAGTAAATATCCACTTACGACCCAGACAAAGCAGAAGACGACAGACTGGATTATATCCCAATATTGTCTTTGGCACTGAAAAATAATGAAATATAAAATGAATCACACAAACAGCGCAGTGGGTTTTATTAAACCTTATCACATTCATTTATTGCAGCTCATGAGACAGAAGCAGTGCAGGTAGACAGGTTAAATTACAATGCGTTAAGTTAAGATCGTTTATGTGATTTTGACAAAATGAACTCACTACATATACAGGACCCTTTCCAAAAAATTAGAATATCATGAAAAAGTTGTTTAATTTCCATAGTTTCATTCAAAAAGTTAAACTTTCATAGATTATAGATTCAGGGCCCACAATTTAAACCATTTCAAGTATTTATCATTAATTAGAATACTGTGAAGAAATCACCTTTTACATCTCAGTTTTTGCAGAAAAAAGGAGGAGAAGAAGGACTGGACTGTTGACCTGTGGTCTAAGATCCTCTTTTTTGATGAAAGTAAAGTGTTGGGTGAGGAACAGAACAGAACATTGCACCCCAAATCATGACTGACTGTGGATATTTCACACTGGACCTCAAGCAGCTTGGGTTCTGTTCCTCACCAGTCTTCCACCAAACCCTTAGACCTTGATTCCCGAATGAAAGACACATTTTCGTGGGTTTTATGAGCTGGAAGCTCAAATTATGTAAAAATAAACAAATAAATACTTGAAATCATTTAAATTGTGGGCCCTTGAATCTATAATCTATGAAAGTTTAACTTTTCAAATGGAACTATGGAAATTAAACAACTTTTCCATGATATTCTATTTTTTTGGAAAAATGTTTGATGTGCTTTTTCCATCAAACAGGCTAAACTGTGGAACTCACTGCCTACCCATCTCAAATGCATAACAGAGTTTAAATTGTTCACCTCCAGGCTCAAGTTGTGGCTTAAAACAAATCAAATTTGTACCCACCTGTAAATAATGTTTTTAATAGTGCGAGTGCGACGTGATGAGTTAGTGTGTGTATCTGTGTGAGCTGAATGTGGGAATGTGTAAATGCTGGATCACTGTTGTAAATAAGTTAATATGTGTTTAAGATTGTGCTTTTATACGTTTTGTATCTAGAGAAAAGCTCAACCAGGGACAGGAGTTGAGAATTAGCATTAGCCATACACTCTGTATGCATCGCATCAGTTGCATCTTTTTGCTGTAACTGTGTCTGTCTGCATTGTCCCTGTCAAATAAATAAAATAATGTGTTAAATTACACGGCAGATCGACTCACGGCGTGTAGATATTTAATGAAAGGACCCCCACTCTCTACCCCCAACCAAATCTGCTCACTATAGCATCGTAGCGACGAAGCCCGATGCAGGAGGAAGAGGAAAGTAGGGCACGGCTGCAGATTTAATGAGGCAAAAAAAGGACGATGACAAGCTTATGTTTTCTTCTTTAAGCAGAGCGACTCTATCCAAAGAAACACTTCATTCTTTTATGAGAATACTGTCTCTGTATTTTGTGCCACTGTGCAACAGTGGATTTTGTGCGTCGCACTAACAGCAGGATGAAGGCTGGAAAAATGAGTCCCATCTCATGCATGTCATTGCAATCACATCCGATGACTTCTTTTTTTTTTTGGGATGTAATCTCATTGAATGGGCTTACACTGCATCAAATCCCATACCCTCCTTTCATTTCTGATGTGTATTAGTTGGAAGCATAATGTTTTTTGTTTTTTTTTCCAATGACAGCCATCATTATTCATAGAATTTGCCTTAAATTTGAAAGAAGCAGGAAATACTAATGCTTTAAAGCTTAGCATATGTGAATATAATTACAACATTATTATTAACAACAAGATGAGAAAAAATATAGGTTTCAAACCATTTAGTCCGTATGGCTTCCTATGATGTGAACACACAGCTCCTGAGGAAACTATTTCAGTAGAGATACAAATCAGTGGTTCTCAAATGGGGGTACGTGATGGCACTACAGGGGGTTCTTGAGAGAGTAAAAGACGTCATATGAACAGAAACAATAAAAACTATAGAAATAAATCTATTCAGGAGCCACTAAATCAGTGTTTTTCAAAATTGGGGTCGGGACCCCATGTGTTGGTCATCTGGGGTCACCAAAAATTTTATCGATTTTTTCAATTTTTAAATTACTCTTTTTTTTTTTTAATTAAAGAACACAATCCTAAATAACGAAATGCGATTAAAAAAAAAAAAAAAAAAAAAAAAAAAAAAAAAAAAAAAAAAAACTGCGTTAAAACATGATCAAAGGCTAATTCTAGAAAAAAAATGTTTTTTTAGTCGCCAGAATTTCTTGATATCAAAATGGGGCCACGATCCAAAAAAAAGGTTGAGAACCACCGCTCTAAATACTGTTTCTTTCAGCTTATTTGCAAAATGAGTTTCTTTAACGTGTGTTATCACTTGTTCGTTCCATCATTATGCTCTATAGTTGTTTTTATACAGTTTTCTAAGCAAAATGTTGTAGTCGGACAAATGGGGTACTTGGATTCAGACATAAGAGAAATAAGGTACTTGAGCCAAAATGTATAAGAACCACAGCCCTAAATGTACACATACTGATCTGCTTCTCTTCAATCAATCAATCAAACTTTATTTATATAGCATCTTATTTACAAATGTAAGAGCTTCACAGGAATGTAAATATGTGATTGACAAAAGTTAAAAATGATAAAAGGTTTAGAGACTAATGCACAGAGAATTAATTTAATAAAATGATTAAAAAGATGATAAAATAAGATTGAGTCAAAAATAAAACTAAAAATGCAACAATTTCTTAGTAGCCGTTAAGGAAATACAGACTGTGATGTGTCCAACAACAGCCAAACATGTGACTAATTACATCTGTGAGTCAAAGCTCATACACACTCACCTTGTTTACCATGCATGGTCAAACCCTGATTCACACTTTAAGCCAGTTACAGCCATTGTATCTGTAATTGAGATCATGCACTGTTTGTGAAGAATGGGGACATGGCTTCCATTTTTGCACATTAGATGTCAGCGAGGCAGACGTTTGTCTGGATTCTTATGCTGGGAGGATTTGTGGTGTGACGTGGTTCATGGTGAGACTGACACTGGCTGCGGAAAAGAAGGGAAGGAAATGTCAACTGATTGTTTAAAAACTAAAGTCTTTCATCTCTTGAAAATATTTGTCAAGCCTTATGTTGCTAGAGGAACATCTATTCATGCTTTTTCTGTGTTTGTGCCATTGCAACATCCTCTCATCCTGAACAAAAGGAGCAGAATATTTCATGTTTTTGACAGTTCTAGCTCTTGGGTAGCAGAGGGGAAGTACTCACATTACTGTAACTGAGTTGCTTTTATGGTACTTGCACTTTTTTGAGTATATTTCTGAATCAGTCATTTCACTTGTACTTGTGTATGTTTTCAAATTTGTTACATTTCTACACCCAACCGTTACTGAGTAAATTTTATATTTTTTGTTTTAAAATGATCAACAGACATTGTGAAACTACAAAAAAATGAAATGACCAGACAACAATAAAATGCATCACATCATAGCCGACCAACCAGATTAAACAAAACAGCATTGAATGTTGGTTCTTTTCTCAGTTTTAGAGTTCATAAATGTAAGTCTACTTAGAGCCTGAGATTCTTTTATTTATTTTGAGTTGAATATATTTGTGTTATTTCATTTTCAAAATAATTGTACATTTTGACAAACCTTTTATTTTATACAGATGCATTTGTGGGAAATAAATTAAGTTAAGTAATTAAGATTTGGTCTCTTCCTTTTTAAGTTTATACATTAAATGTTTACTGTATGCAAGGGAACTGTGGCAAGATTTATTACCATCAATAAACGTGGTGGGGGGGGGGGGCTACTTTTTACTTGTAAAGGCATGGGCCGATGCTTTTTAGGGCTATTGATTGCTTTTAGGGTGTACACAATCCAGGCCAGGCCTATCGGCACGTGCGACACCCAAAGTCTGGATCCACTGTGCCATGCTTGAGCACGGCGAGAAGAGGTTGGCTAGATCTAATGATGGCATCGCTCTATGCCTGTGTCATTGTCAGTGTCCGATCCTTTCACGGGCCTGATTCTTTCAGATCCTCTATGTGCGTGGCTCAGGTGGTAGAGGGGTCTATGTGTCAAAGTGTCGTTGGGCAAGACACTGAAGCCTAAGATGCTCCCAGTGGTCCACGACCGCCTTGCATGGCAGCTCAGTCCCACTGGTGTGTGAATGTGAGTGTGAATGAACTGATACGGAAAGCAGTTTGTGACTTTTCTGTCTGTGAAAAGTGCTATATAAATAAATATTACTCACTTACTTACTTAGTTACTTACTAGACCACATCACTTCCTTCACTTACAATCCTTACGACAGAGCTCCTGGGGCGTAGTATTTTAATGTAAACTGACCATATGACATTTGTTAAATATTTTAATAGTACACATGTAAATATATGTGACTGTTTGGGGTGTTTTTTAATTGTTAATTTAAAAAAAAAAAAAAAAAAAAAAGACAAAAAGAAAAAAAACACCGCAAGACAATATATGCAAAAACGGATCAAAACACACTACACAACATTGCTAATCAAAAATTTAAATGAATCGGAATGCACTCAAAACGTACATTTCAGTAATCTGGGAAATCTTAACAGGTTTATAATGCACAAACTAATTCTTTTTAAATAGAGTTTCAACCTTTTTCAACCTGAAATTGACTTTTTTATTTCCGAGAGATTTCTGTTAAGATTTGTTCAATGATTTTCATAAATTTTTTTTGTTCGTTCGAAATAAATATACCAAATAAACCAAAATAAATGCAATGTTAAAAACTGCCGTAAAATAGGTTGACCGGATGGAGACTCCTTTCGCGCATGCTTTGAAAGGATCTGAAGGGATCAAGTCGGTGTTAGGATTGTATATAAACGTGACAACACATTTATTAAATAGAATTGTGTTGGGCTGAGGGTGATGTGAGTCCAGACCAGTGGATGAACAAAGAGAGACGAGGCAGTCTTGCTTAGACACAGCATGGCATGGATTGCTAGAGTGAGCATGCCCTAAGAGTGCAATAAAGAATGTCCCTTGACCAGAAATGTAATGTTTCATTGGAAAACAGCTGAGACCAGATAAGAGATTCTATATCAATTTCTCAGAATAAATTCTAATATAATCTCAAAGACAAAGCCCTGGGATGGATGATTGGGCCTGTGCAGTGTGAACACTTTGATGTATCAGCATCTGGAAAAGGGCTGATGTGCGTCTATCCTTTCAATGAATACTGTACAGACGTGATGTATTGGCACCTCATGGGGTTTGATCATTAGACTGCATGCATGTTAGATATGCAACAGCCTCCTGTGCCTGCTTTGTGCTGTAGCTTTGTAATGGCTTTGTGCTCCAGTGGCTGGTTTGAGCATCTCTCATCATAGGGTGGTGAAGTAAAGGAAATATATGGAGCGGGCTGTGAGTGAGTGAGTGAGTGGGTGAAGGAGTCTGAGGCCCCTTCCATGCCATCATATCCCCAGGGGTCCCTCTAATGTTACCCACTCTCCGTCTGTGGGTCTCGCATCACCACATTTATCTAAGGCCTCGCAGTAACCGGATATCTTTAACTAGACTCACATCACATGGAAGATAGCATGTATGTGGTCGCACAATAACACAATCCTCTGACACAGTAGGGACAAGGACTTTTACTCTGTTTTTGCATGTTTAGACATAAAATAGTGTCACCACATTAAGAAACTGAGCTTCATCAAAGAAAAGTGAAACATTGATTGAAAAACATAATTTTTTTTTATCCACTGATTGTAATTTTTTAGACATGACAATAAATTCAACTAAAGCCAAGACGAAGAGAATTGAGCTCAGGTCCATAAAACAAAGCACACATTTCATTTCATTCATTTAAATCCATGTATCGATCAATCCATCTTTTATAAGCACTTGTCCTGATCAGTCTTGTAGTCTATTCCAGCTAACGCAGCAAAAAGGGGGAGACACTCCGTAGAGCTTACCTGTCCATCGCTAAGAAAATACACTGAGGTGATGTGAACACACACACTGACTGTTAGTGTTTTATTCAGTGGCAGTGCGTGCGACATGCGATCCTCGGTTTAATACCGTGTGGAACAAAATACAATAACAAAAATACCCAAATGACATAAGAATTCACTAAATTAATCTAAAAACACACAAAACAACAACAAGAACATGCAATTATGCTTTGTCCTTTCCTGTAATAATGTTCCAATTAGTCATTATTCTCAATGCTCACATGAACTTTGATAATGAGTGCCCCGTCTGCTTGGGGAAGAGAACTTAGGCATGTTTGGTACCATGGAGTTCACGTGTTCAGAAAGGCAAGGCCACATCCTTCTACCTGGTTATCCCCAAGTTTCAAAGATGATAAAAAAAAAAAAAAAATAGAGCGATAAAAACAACTACAAATATAATTAAGAAATTTGCTTTGTTGCAAAACTTGCTCAATGTAAAGCCACTAATGAACATGTAGACGATTTAACATTCATTTATTATCTTAACTTAAACCGTGAACAAACATGGTCCTTTTTGGTCACATTTGGTCATTTCCTTTAACTTTGTTCCAATTGACATGTTTTCTATCTATTCTATGATAATCTATTGGTTATAAAGTTTGTAAGGAAGTTGACAGTACAAACAGTTCACAAAGTCGTCCCATGTCTATCTGCCCCCTTTCTTAGAAAATATATGAACTCCCATTTATTTCTCTTTAAGTGCAAGTAAAATGTACTGAATAAACTAGCACGGGCCTCTTTAAAAAGACAAGCGGAGGCAAATGAAGCTAGAGCTGGAACAGGGACAAAGCTTATGATACACTGCTGTCTCAAAGCTCTAAAGGAGCAGTGAGCATAGTTAGCAGTGAAGGTGAAGTAACACTTTATTTTCCTCTGAAGAGTCCTACTGGGAAACCTTGTAGCTTCAGAAACACATGTTAGTGTCCTAATCTGTCTCCCTAAACTGATTTGAAGTGCTGTGAGGCTGTTCAGTATGCGTGTCCTTGCTTTTATGTCTGTGATTAAACACGGCCATACTTCGAGGAAATGAGTACACTGGGTAATGCTGTGGATACATTGATTTTCTGTCGCTCTCTTTCACCAACAACCAATGAAAGAAGAGCTTGTAAAAGTGACTCCGTTGTCGTACTGGAACACAGAACTGCTAAGGCAAGAATGGTGCCAATGGTCTTTCACACTGAACTAACCCTGAATCACCCCGACACAGAATCCACAGCGTAAGGTCTAAGTCAGGGGTCACCAACACGATGCCAGGTAGCCCTCATGGACCATCTGAGGTGCCCTCAGGAGCTCTGGCTCCATCTAAAATCTAATTTACTTTCCAGGATTCAAACTCACAAATATATACATACGAGAAATGCAGTTTGTACTTAATAAAGTTAAATACTGCTGCAGGTGATAAAGTAGTATAGTATTAATATACCATCTTTAAGTGTTAATTTTCACTGAAACATTGTGACAAATGTTTTTAAGTGTTGCAGATGTAGTGTATGGTCAGATGTAAGTTATATATAAAATACATTTTTGAAAACGCAAGGTGGATTTTTGTAAAATATGGCATAATTGTTACATGTTACAATACATGTTAGTATTTAAAAAGTGATTTTCTAACTTGTAGCCCTCCAGATTATTCAGTACCTACAAAGTAGCTCACAGTTTCAGAAAGGTGGTCTAAGTAGTTAGTGTAATACACAAGTGGATAGTTAAATTAATCGTAGAAGTCCCAGAACCTGTCCATTCTATCAAAAAATGGTAACTTGCGACTTATATCCTTATATACTCAGAACTGCAATGCCGCTCATGTAAAATCAAATTAGTCAGATAAAGTCAAAGGGGCGGATTCACTAAGATCTGAAATAAAAGGTGGTAAACCAGGTGCGTCCCTAAATCCTTTGGTGGCGCTGTTTCCTCACCTGCGGTGGGGAATTCACTAACATTGTGGCACTAATAGGTGCGCGAATAGACGTGGTTGAGATCATTCTATTTAAATGAACATTTTTTCAACATGGAGAGGTGAGTGCATAGAAGCACAAAATGACATTTGAAGAAGTTCAATTGGAGGCTGATGGACTTTCATGTCTGCTGCACAAACATTTAATAATGTAGAAAACAAAATAAACAAATAAAAATGTAAAAAAAAAAAACAAAATCTCCCCCCCACTTTAATGTGGATGCTCTGTTAGATCCTGTAACTTTGCTCTTAATTCGTATAGATTTGGACAGAAACCGTCCTATTGATCTGTTGATGCCATTGATCTGAGTTAATGCAGAAACAGAGTCTGTCAATCAGTCGTTCAGCATCATTTGAAGTTGATCTACTGAGCGTCATCCAGCAGGTCTGAGCTCCAAAGCAGTGCTTGTCACGCACAATCCCATTTGTGGACATTGTACCATCGTTGCATAAATTGCGCAGCAGCTCATTTGATTCTGGCCTGACATCAACGCGACACGAGAGTTTTATGGTCAAAACATGTAGAGAAAGACACAGGAGCTCCATGGAACGGTGCATCCGACTCCGGAGCAACATCCATGGATCTCTGCGCACAGAATCCAACTATTGTTTCATTAAAATCATTTTCTTATACTTGAAAGGTTAACTGGAGCATTTTTTTCCATCTCTGCTGTGTTTATTCAGTGCAGTGATAATCTGTGTGTCAGTTTGCACCTGAATGTGGGTCGTGCTATTTTTGGCGCATAAAACAGTCACCGCAAATAGTTCCTGGTTTGATGAATTGCATTGCGCTCACTGCATTTATTTATGTGCATTTCCCCCTCCCATTTTTTTGCTCCTCTTGTGAGATCCGCCTACTTTACATATTCATCAGAGGGAAATGTGCTAAATGGATTGTGGGCTCATTGTGACGCACAGAAGACGCGCAGTCCAGATTTCCTTATTAGCGTCAGGAGTGACATTTCCACACGTCTTAATACCCTTAAACCTTTCGTGAATCCGCCCCATAGTGTAGACCTCATCGATCAATAACTGAAAGATCATTTGCTTGGAAAAAAAAAAGAATGTAAAGTTGAAAATTGATGCTTGAATGTTTGTTTTGATCTACATTGTAAACACACTTGTCAAAACGGTTTTGTGCATTGCATTGTGGGATGTGGAGTCCCTTAAACATTTTCACTTCATTATTACTGTGATTCCGTGTGTGACTTCTTCTTCATGTAGGGTCACCTGCCATGCTTTTACACTACAGTGGTGGTCTGCGCTGCAGACTTGTCGTCCCGTGTTCATCGTAGGGCAAAGTTTGACAAGCCTCTTCTGTAGGAGAGGGCAGCTGTCGGCACTCGAGGAGAAGCAGACAACAGACTGGTAAGGACTCCATCAACACTAGCTGGCTTATCAGGGGCCACAGTCAGGGGCTCTCCTCGCCCTGTCACTCTGTTTATATAAATCACACAGTGTATATTCTGACCAGGCTTCCAATCAGACCATCAGAGAAAAGCGTACTTCCACCTAATAATACTGGTATGGCAGTGGTCTTATTTCCCCTTTAACAAAAGTTGTTAAATCGACTGTCCTGACGTAGCATCTTGAGTTTCTGCTATAGTACGTTGAACAATGATGACATACAGTTGTATAGTGAGGGTCTGCAGCTGTGGGTTGTGACATATTTTTCATCCAAAATCTGTCCGATTCTTGAAAAAATGCATCGTCTGAATTGGAAAATCATTGTAGAAAAAAATCAATTTAATCACCTTTTTTCTAAACCGCATGACACCAAAATAAGGGCACAACTTAGACTTAATTGAATGATCGGTTATGATTGACAATTTTACCACATTTACCACTTGGTAAACAATGAATATCTTGCGGAGAATAGGGAGTTAATCAATGCAACACTGCAGCCACAAGTAAATGAATCATTTCTTTATTTGCTCTTCTGTTTCGAGTTTTCTGCATTTACATTGATACGCAAGCCATTCCGTGAATGCACTTTCACTGATCTGTCTAAGCTTGCATAACAAAAAATGTAATTGGAGTCATTTATGGCCACTTTTAGCCTCAATCGTCATTATGGAGATTTCAGCCAATCATCATTCGCATATATTTGTATTGTCATGTCAATATTACTCCTAAGTATTTCAAGTCCATTATAACTGTTTGAAGGGATAGCATTTCAATGCATTTTAGCACCTAGGTACATGTCATCCAGTCCCTTAGACGTTATGACATTATTCTCAAGAAGAACGGGAACATTACGGTAGATAGATTTTGACGTTGCACTTTCCAGGAAAGGAGAAAATACTTTAAAAATGCAGTTAGGTGCAGCATTTGGATGCCACTGTCAGCCACCTTACTACATTGCAATACAATGGGTAAGTCTATGCTACATTCAGATGCCTTTTACCTCATAAAACCAGTTAGAGGTATGTGAATAGCACACTGCAGTAATTGTGTGTAACTAAGAATGAGTATTAGGGTTAAGTATATTATTATTAAGTTTATAGTCTATATTTTATAATTGAATTCACATTAAATAAAAAAAACTGTCATTAAAAACCTCAGTCAAGCATACAGTTTCTCTTCTGCTATCACTAGAAGCATGTGGTGTGGTCTAATTTTGCAGCTGAGAGTTTAGACACAGAGTGTCACTGCTATCCATGCACCACTGCCTCCCTCAATCAGATCTAATGTGTGTTTTCCAGTCTAAACTGACCAGCATTAAACCAACATCCCTGCAGGACTTAGAACAGTGACCTAAATGGATGAGCAGAGTAATGGCTACTCACCCCACAGCAAGCTGTTGCCATGGCAGCTGAATAGTCGAACTGGATGTTACTTTTGCTGTTTGTAGCATTTTGTGAAATAATCTTGATGATGCTGGTTTAAAAAATGCATGCGTGATATCTATATGAGTGAAGAGGGGTTTTACTGATAATGTGCTGAAGATGAAATGGGGAGTTTAAAAACATCAGGACAAAAGAAGGCCCAGTAGAGGGCAGGAAGCAGAGGAAAGGATACAGAAACTCCTAAAGTGGAAATGGTGAAAGAGTGAAAGATTGATGGTTAGAGGGGGAAAAGATAGCGTGAAAAAAAAAAAAAACCCAGAAGAAGTGGAATGAGAGAAAAAGCCACGGGGCTAATGGGCTCCTGGCTAATCAATCCTGAGTGATGACCACTTTAGCGAGGGCCAGGCTGACAGATGCAGACCATCTCTCTGCTTTAGCTCTCCCCTGACACCTAACTCAACACACCACACCCACCCTGCCAATCCCTTACCCACAACCCCAAAGAGCATCACATCCACGCCGGCACACAGACACACTTGGCCCCGATGTCTGTCAGATCAGTCAATGCATTAATCACATAAGAAGCAGCCCATTGATGGGCCAGAGCTGTTATTCCTGACATAGAGCAGTGTGAATGAGTGAAGCATCAGTTGTAGATGGATTCTCCATAACAATTGATTGGACAAAATGAGAGCTGGCACTGAGCAAAGTGAGATAGGAGGAGTGCATGGATAGAGAGAGTTACTGCTACAGCATGATACATTTTTTACATTTGCACACTTGTCTGTTCTTTTCCTTGGTATTTGAAATTACTGTGTAAATGAGTCGTGAGCAACCGCAGAAGGACAGCCACACATTTTCCACGATTCTTTGCAAACCCACAGCATGTGTGCCAAAACGGAGAGCATTGGATGGAAAAAAATGGCGAAAGTAAAGACTACAGATCCAGTTGCTCTTTTTATATCGGGATTGTGGAAATTCAGTAATACAGCAAATTTGCTGTAACTACTTGATGATGATATAACTGTGATAAAAGAAGAAAGCTGGAAAGTGAGAGCTTTAAACTGTCAATATTCCTACAACGTCAGACCCTCAAACTTTTTTAAGTATTCCAGCCAAACGAGAAAGCAGCAAGAGAAGATAAAAATGTAAAAACCAGTGACAATTTCAATGTGAAAAGGAGGGAACGAAGGGTTGCTATCAGCTACTCAAAGACAGCTGGAGGGAGGGGAAGAAGAAGAAGAGGTTTTCTCTGATACTCTGCAGACAGTCTGCCCTTGCTATCAGCAGGGACGCTGCACTGGGTCACGCTCACCAGCTCACAAGCCTCCTTTACTCCCCAGTGGCAACAGCTGCAGGATTCCAGTTGCTACTTTGTGCAGCAGCATTTGCCACTCATATATTTTTCTGTGCACTAAATCGGGGTCACATTGTCTGGTTTTTACAATGTTGATCCCCTCGGTGGAACAACAGTTTGCTTTTTCACCCCCCAGCTGTCACTTCAATGGGCTGCTAGGGCTCCAAACTGAGTTCTTTCTCCCAAGACCCCAATATGACTGGAGATCCTTCACTTCCTGAGTTACGGAAAAGGGTCAAAGCACAAGCTACAGATGGCAGAACTCGTGCAGCGTTGGAGAAATCCAACTCTGCCAAATGGGAGGGGAATGAGAAGGTCGAAAAGGCACAAAAAGGGGAAAAAGAAATGAATCCGGCTGGAAATGGGGGAGGAAACTGAGCCTCGACAGGCCGTTTGTTTCCACACACACACTCTAGAGCACATCCATTAGAATAAGCCCAGAGTTGGTATTGCTTTACAGATCATGAGGTATACTTTCAAAGCATATTAATGTATATACCTATTCATAATTTTGAGGCTAAACTTCTAACCGTGCAGATTTTTCATTGATATATGTATCTCTGATCAGAGGTTCTCCCACAGTGTATGTCTTTCTTAGCCATGAAAAGCACCTTGGAGGATTTTTTTCAAGCTTTTGATCCACTGACATTTTGAAAAGAAAAGTCTTCCCTTGATGCTATGAGAAAATTACCTGCTGAGCTCAATAATTGAATGGCACTGTTCTGTTATTATAATCGGAGTTCACCTCTGAGAGGCTGACATTCCTAATAATGGTATCACTGGTAATTAAATTAGCTGATTAGGAACCTGATATATATTTATATTTTCAGAGAATAGCTTTGGTTTTACTTAAGCTCTTCTAAGTCAGTGTGTGTCTTATACCCCATACCATATACATCAGTCAATATGTTAAAAGTAAATGCTTGTTTTTAATATCTAGCCCTATTTACAACCCAGAAATGCAAAACAAAAAATTCACCCAAATTGACCGACTTCAGCTAAGCAAACAGCCCTGATCCACAGCAGCCTGCACTTGAAAACACCTCAAGGTTTGCTGTAATGTTTATCCAGTAAAGGCCTTCATGAAAATTGCTGATTGGTTTGTGAGCTTGAGCATTTGAGAGCCAGGTCAACTTTATGAACATTTTGGAACTCAAAACATTCCTTAACATTTTAATTTCGTGGCAGGGTGTATTACCTCGAAGGAGGCCACTGTCATTCTTTGTCTTTGGTCCTGAATAATGCTCATACTGTATATAGTCAGTGTCAAAGTCATGAATGCAAGATCCTGTAAACATTGACAAGATTAAAACCTAAAGCAGGGGTGTTGTAGGTCAGTTCTGCAAGGCCAGAAATGTTCCTGAGGCCAGAGATGGACACTATAGAACTAAAGTAATGCACTGGTTTCTATGTTTCCATAATGCATCGTGACTAGTCCAAACAAGCAAATGCAAAAGGCTGATGAGATTTAAACCTCTTCCATGTTTACAAATGGTGCTTCCTTATCACATTGTCCTTGTACCTACTGTTTTCCCACAGTTGTTTGTTGCGTCACGGGTGACGTATACATGGGGAGTCTTGAAATGCTCAATGGCAATCGGAACACAACCATCAGCGGGAAATTGAGCTTCATTGGTCTCAGGGAAGTGTCATCCCTGCACCTTAAAGAGCAGACTTTTAGACCTAAACACGGATCTTAGAAGTCACATGCAGGTGTGAAGCAAGGCCAGGAACTAGCTTTCATTTGGTCCTGATTTAAAACTGATTGCATTTAGTTTTTTTATCCTGTGACCCTGATCATGAAAAGTATTATAAGCTTATCCAACCAGCAGAACAGACACACGCCAGAGTCTTTTCCTGGACAGTGTGACATGAGATACTTATCAAGGGCCAAAAAATCTGATAAGCACAGAGCTCGGAAAAAAAGACCTTTTTGTCACACCCACTCCACTGATACAGACAATGTTCAGAGTAAATTGATGCCGGGCGGCAGAAGGCAGCGTGCTGAACAGGTGACAGCATCGGTTCGTCTCTCCCTGGGACAGCCAGTGAGGCTCAGCTTACTGTAGAAAGTCACACAGCAGATGGTGTCCAAGGAAGTGAATTAGCTCTGAGAAGCTGTGTCCGCAAACAGCAGATGGGGGAAGAGAAGAAGGGACAAAGAAACAGAGGGCTGCAAACAATGACGTTAAAGAGGAATCGTGCAGATGGGGGGTGGACATAGTGGGGGTTGTGAGGCTTTGTTACAAGCTCATTTGTTTGTTTGCTTGTGTGTGTTTGTGTCTTTGTTGGGCCAATTTAAAGCGCCTGCCAAGTTTACTGAGCCTGCCCAACTGATTATACGCATTCACCGGCTCATTTATAGTCCAGAACTCATGTGTAACACTTCACATTTTGATGATAATGCCACATGTGTTGTGTACAGCTTGACTGGTCAAAGTCACCCATTTGTATTTTCCAAGATATTTCTGGCAAAAACTGAGGAAGAGGAAGAAGGAGTGAAGGGCTAAAACGAAGGGAGAAAGAATTGAAAATATTGAAAAATCTGAATTCATTGGAGCATCTCCCACATCCTGTTTCTATATTGATGGTTTCTCTCTTTTGGTCCTGCTCCAGCAACATTCTTCTCATTTCAGGTTCCTTAGATTGTGAATGTGGAGCCTTCATATTTGCAGATGACAAAGGGCTGTTTCAAACACAGAAATGACTGCTGCAATTTGTGTGCATTAGGATAGACTGCCATGTTTTGGTCAAGGTAATCTCAGTGTGTCAGCAGTTTAGTAATGGGATGAGGAATGTTAGTAAGGGGGGAAAAGCCAACATGACTTGAATGCCACACAGATGTGGCCTATCTGTGATGCAATCACTGAAAATGAGTTGTAGCATTCTCAGCTGCAGCGCCGTGTTGGAAGCTGTTACTTTAGTGTATTGACTATACACAAAGCGTTGAATGGAAATGTTGGAATTACACTGTAACCTGACTCTGAAAATGTTCACGGCTATCTTGTTTTTCAATCTCCCTCTTGGTCCACACCCCTCCACAGACCATCTGGCTTTGATTATTGGTCGTGGCCAGAACCGTGTCCCTTTTGACACAGTGAGAGGGGCCAACTCTGTCTCTCCCTTCAGTTTTCTTGTTTTACATTCCTCTTCTGTTTTACCTAATTGTACTACCTCTTTCCCTCGTTCTCCATGTTTTCACTCTTTCTCCCTTTCTCCTTTTTGCCTGACTGCCGCTTCGTCCGTCATCAACTGAGCGGCAAGTGTCTGTGTGGCACTATGCCAATGCTGACAGCTAGCAGAGAGAGAGAGAAAAATAAACAGTGGTGGGGAGAGAGTAGCGGGAAAAGGGAGGGGGAGCCTATCAGCAAGTCCAAAAAAATTCCAATATCACCTTTCTGGCTATGCACAACACAACAAGTCTGAAAGAAAATCAATGGGAGTGTGGCAGAAAAACGACTACGAAGCGGAATTACAAAAGCCCTCAGGAGGCACGACATGGTTTGCTTTTTTTCTGTGAAAAAGCTAAAGTCGCCTACTGTATTTTTATTTTTTTTCTGTCAGGTATGGCTTATTAGTCGTTGTTTAAAGGAAGGTGAAAAAATACTGCCAGCTTCAAAGTATTTCTTTAAAATTTACCCATATCATGCTATTTTTCACCCATCTTCATTTGTTCTATGAAACCCCAAAATCATACTATTTGAGGGTTTTTTTTTTCCCAAACTCGCCTGTTTTCTGAAAAGTCACTTTCTGAGTAACTCTACACAAACAGGCTGATTTGCGGCTTACTTATGCATATTCATGAGTGGGCGTGTCTTAAGACGGGACACTGACTTCCTCCTCCCAGCACAGTGATGTAGGGCCAGAGAATGGCCCGCCCTCCTTCCACCCACTCCATAGTCAAATTCATGCTGCTTTATAAACACGAGACAGAGCGTGGGGGCGGGGCGTTCGCCAGTACATACAAAGACTGTAGAAAATACATACATAGCACTGCATGAAGGACGCTGAAATGCTCACCTTCGCGGGCGTGTCTGTTTACTTGTCAATCACGGCAGAGAGCTTCCTGGAGGCGTGGCTTCTCCAGCTCAGTACCGCGTCAAATTTGTCATCAAAGTGGGAACGCGTCATCGAATTGGAGCGAGGTGTTTGGGCTCACCCTGCAGTAAGAAAGGAGCAAATCACCCTCTAACTAACGATTGAGGGAATCAATGAAAAAAAACACTTTGGGCATGTGTATGAAGCCTAAATAGCACTTTTATGATGTTTAAAGCACAGAAAAGTCGATTTAGCGTAACATGGGCCCTTTAAATTTAGCAACAAACCAGAACTTTTTTTCAAGGTAAGTCTGATCGAGGCATCCAACTGTATTTCCCAGACTATAACTTGCTTTCCAAAAATTATACTACTAAAATGTAGTACTAATTTTGACTTACAGGTAACCTAATGTGATGGTTTGGATACTTTATGCAAGCTGCAATATTATTTTTGAAAACGTAAAAATACTTCCAGTGGGTTCCCAGCTAAGTGAGAAGTCAATATGCATTACTTTCACACAGTGATTCACATTTCAAAGTGGTTCACAACTCACATTTTTACTTGCTATATTGGATCTGATTAGATAAATTAGCTCTGCAGTCCCCTTTTCTAACTTTAAATACAAAAAGTAGCAACTTCTACCCTGGAAATATGGTACTTCGGAGTCAAAACCGAGGCATCAAGTAACCTATATGAAGTAGCAAGTTTTAAAGTCAGAGCCCGTTGTGTCAGGCTTCCAAGTGTGACAAGTAAACCCAATCTCAGGATGCAAGCTTTATTTTTGTGTTGATATTCTTTCCTACATATGACAACAACAGAGACACCCCGTGACCCATCGCGTAAATAATTTTGGTGTGTTTATTTGGCAGCACAGCTCTATTCTTTCCTTCCTTCGCCTGCCGTCCAAAAACAACAGTGGTGTGTTTATAGTATATGCATACCAATATAAGAGAGCTCGAGTGGAAAAATATGAGCGTATTTTTCATGCTGGAATCTCAGGAATCAAAGGGCTCCGCACTGTGTCAACAGAAGGACGTCTGCAGAGGGACTGAAACCAAAATGCAACATTCCAACAATGGAAAAGGCTTGTTGAACTTTTTGAGACTGTGCGTTGGCAGAAGCTGTTGGTGCTGCATGAGGAGGATAGTGCTAGGATAGAGTTATTTTGGAAAAGTAGTTATCAAGTAGAATAAATAAAGACTTGTTCATTTTCCCCATGCACTGGCTTTAGAATATGAAGAGGAAAGCTCAGAAGAATCTAAGATTTTCGTGCTCTGATTATAAAATGATTTGCTTGCAACGGATTGAACCGGCCGTGGTAAATTTGATTTTGGAATGGAATTGCAGAAGAGTAAATCTCCTTTTTTCAGGCAGGAGAATGCATGTCAGTGGGCTGTACTATTTCCACATCTCTCGGGCCTCAGCAACTCATCGCAGTGAGATACAGTAATCGGCTACTATCACAGCCGATTCACATTCCGAGTACATGTTCTGCTCTGTTGCACAGCACGTACTGCACACTCCTATTGACTGGTTAATGGATGAAATTGAAAAGGTCTATCTGGGCAGCACATGTTCACCTCATTACAGTCCAACTTGCTCCACTGGAACATCGTTTTTCACACACTGTCCAGGAGCATGACAATTAGATTCCTATGCAATGATATCAAGGAAATCAAGATAGGTTTCAAGAGCATTCATTGTATATAACTCAAAGAATGAGGACATGTGATTCAATTTAATGCATTCCAGCGCTTAAGAGAAAAAACATTGTGACCAGCTGTGTGTCCAACGAACGACTATGAATAAAAACCAGACCTCCACTTAATTTAAAGAGCCTCCTTAACCCAACCGACCCCAAATCTTGCAGCTTTGGAGCACAACGTACGTAGAATATATAGTATATCACACACTACGATTAAAACCTAGATGATGAAAGCAAAACACAGCAGCTGAGACTGGTTCTTATAAATGTACCCGCTGATCTAATTGGAACCTAACACTGGTACAGATTCTGAGCTGCTTCTTGACACATTTTCAAAAAATGTGAAGGAAACACCATAAAAATTTAACTAAACATGATAATCAACGAAATGATCTGGAATGATTTAGGTTAGGTCACATCTGGCCAAGAATGGCTGCTTCTCATCGGTTAAATTTCAAGGAATAAAATCGTTCAGAAAATTATTTTTAATGTTATTAAATGAATAGATTCATTTGTAGAAAGCATAAAAGATGACTGATGTTGTAAACAAGATTAGCACAGGTACTCTAAATCCAGATTATTATAGATACTTCTACAGCTCCATCATCCAGTCCATCCTCTGCTCCTCCATCACCATCTGGTACGCTGCAGCTACGGCCAAGGACAAGGCCAGACTGCAGCGTATCATCCACTCTGCAGAGAAGGTCATCGGCTGCAATCTGCCCTCCCTCCAGGACCTGTACGCCTCCAGGATTCTGAGGCGTGCAAGAAAGATTGTGGCTGACCCCTCCCACCCCGGTCATAAACTGTTTCAATCTCTCCCTTCTGGAAGGAGGTTTAGGTCCATCAGGACCAGAACCTCCAGACACAAAAACAGGTTCTTTCCCTCTGCCACCATACACATGAACACACCCCAAGTCACCCACTGAACCCCCCCCCCACCCGATCACCACCTCCATGATGACTTTATCTACTGCACTGTATATATATTTATATTTATCCTATTTATCCTTTATTCTCTATCTATCCTTTATTTATCCCTCATCCTTTATATTTATCATTATTATTATTATTATTATTATTATTATTGTTGCTGGGTTGTTCTTTGTTTTTTTTCTTTATTTATTTATTTTTTTTTGTTGTTGTTTGTTTTGTGCACCAACTACCAAGACAAATTCCTTGTACTGTCCTTAAAACTGTACATGGCCATTAAAAACATTTCTGATTCTGATACTGTGGTTTGTTGGTTAGGATTTTAGCTATTCTTTTGATGACTTTTTTGGACCCATTTGTACAGTTTTACAATTACAGTTTGTTTGTCTCAGAATTTCAAAAGAAAAATGGTAAACTCAAGTCGTCCATTAGTGTAAAAAAGGTTTATGAAGGGTAGACATTATTAGCTCTAGCTTAAGCCTTCCCCATTTTCTGTCATTAGCGATTGTAATGTTTTTTTTTTTTTGTTTTTTTTACTGTATCACTGAGTTTTATATGAGATCATTGTAAAAAAAAAAAACTGATCTGAAAATCCCTGATTAGTTTCAAGTGGGTCCTCGTTTAAGTCCCACTTCAGAAAACTGATGCAATAACATTATTATCAATATGCATGTTTCCCTGTATGAGTGATTGGTTTTTTTCATTTTTTGCTGAAATGCATCCTAATAAGACTTTAGGGTAAACTAGGAATCTCATCAAAAATGTTTACAATCTTGGAACATTCAGTGGAAGTCTGGCTTAGTTGGACAATCCCAACAGGAAATGGGACAGAACGGCAGTAAATAAGTTTGCACTGAGCTAAAACTTAATTTCTCTGTCTGTCACATCTTCATGCAAAGCAAAGTAAGCCAGCTGCTGCTTTGCACTCAGCCACCAAATGACTGCTATCAATCCTCACGATAGATCGATAACACTGAGGCTGTCAGAGGAGTACTTTGTGGTGTAAATCTGTGAAAAAGAAAACGAAAGTATTAGTCAGAGATGTCACTGGGGCATCAGCATCCGCTTCTTTACAAACGTAATATGACTCAGAGCTGGGACACCACAACTAAATACCTCTAGTAAGTTTTTTTATTTTAAGAATTGGCTTCTTTAATTATGTCATTGGTTATTTTTAAGTTTCAATATTGCAGCTTCAGTCAAAACGATATGAGCTCACACCCTGCATCTCACATAACATAATTAATAACTATGTTATGTAGATCAAAGGCATTCCAAATTACACGTCAGCTTGAAATCCAAAATTATTTGGCAGTAAATTTAAATTACAGAGATAAATCTTACATAAACTGATTATAAAGTAAAACCTTATTTTTACTGAATGCCAGACGTTTTACTAAATGTTTGGCACATTAGTTGATCAAAATGTATAATAGCCAAAAAATATATAGATTTTAGAATAGAATTTTTTGTTTAGTTTTGACTATATTTTTAGTTTTAAGTAACCGCGTGAAACGTTTACAAGCTTATGAAATCTTTAATTGCGCACAAAATATTTAGATGAGAGCGTCAACATGTGATGCCAGTCGAGGAGATGATACTGATAGGGTATATGTGATACTGTAACGGGATATTCAACCAAATGACGACAACAGCTTTTGCAATAAAAAGCACTTTAAACACATACTTGTGGACAAACTGTGATGTAGTGATTACTTCAGGAAGTGCTCCATTCACTTAGCTCCAATGGTTCAGATGTTAGCGTAGACTTCTCCGTTTTAAGCCGTCTTCCTTGTTTGGCTGGAAGGCATGTGTGGACCTGTATAAGATGGTTGATAGTGGTATCCAAATACATCTCCTTTCCTGGTAAGTGCATGTCGTAATCTGTCCATCATAATGTCCCTGGTCTACTTAGGAATAACGTCATAATGTCCAAAGAATTGGATGACATACAGCTAAGCACTAAAACATTAGATTGAAATTCTATTTCACTATAGACCAGAGGTGGGCAATTTTTATCACAGCAGGGGCACAAAAAATAATTGAGGGTCAAAAGTGAATTTATGAACATGATGAAGATGATAGTTAACTGTGATCTATAAAACCCCTTAATAATTCCCCTTCTGTGAAAAAAAAAAGATTAAAATCTCTTCGCTTGCCAGCACACACTGATTAAATCCCGGAAGTTAGTGCGATAAGAGGCAACTTAGCTTCGTAGTATAGGCTCTTGGTGTAATTTATTGTTTTGTTTTGTTTTTTGTGGTCAGTTTTGTGTAATTTTTTTCTAATTTTGTTGTGTTCTGTTGTTTTGTGTGTTTTTATTTATTTATTTTATTTATTCAGTTTATTTCCGACATGGTTACATTCACTGTTGTTTTATGTGTGTTATCAGCCAAATTGTCTATTTTTGTGATTTTGGAGACATTTTTTGTGCGTTCGCATTTTTTTTTAAATTTTTTAGGGACAGTGCATATTAATATACATTTCTATACATATGCCAGTATTGTCCTAAGGGCTGTTTTTCATCTGTAGTCCCTGGAGCAGTGTTGGGGTTCGGTGCCTTGCTCAAGGGTACCTCGGCAGTGCTCGAGAAGTGCCCTGGCACCTCTCCAGCTACCAGAACAACTTCCGTATTTTTGTCCACAACGGGAACTTGACTGAGCTTCTGTCGCTCTTTTTATAGTCATTTTATCATTTTTCTCTGGTGTTGGTTTTTTGTTGTTGTTGCTGTTGTGTATTTTGGGAGTCATTTTGTGTATGTATGTTGTCTAGTGTATATTTCTGTAATGTTGTTGTTAACTCAATTTGTGCATTTCATTCAGGGGCCGCTCAAAATTAGAGCGAGGGCTGCATGTGGCCCCCGGGCCGCCAGTCGCCCATGTCTGCAATAGACATTATAGATTGCACTCACATAACTTTTTTTATTACTGTTTTAAAATATGTACACATTTCATGTTATTTTATAGCTGTAGACCGATTATTTAAAGTGTATTCCAGTGATGGGTTTTATATCACTTTAAAGAAACTGAATAAATCCACCTCTTGCTATGTTTACCGCCTGATATAAAAGGTGCGGAAGCAGAAGTGAAAGGGTGTAGGGTTATACAAGTGTATTTGTGATCTTTATCATCTGGACCACATAAGAGTAGATAAAGCAGTATGTTTCCCATGAACTAAAATGGTTTTGACCGTCCTGATGTGGAAGATATAAACGTTGATCAGTCGAAAGAGAAAAAAAAATCAAAACATTTTTGCTTTCTAAATAAGAAAGATTAATGAAGCTGCCTTTAATAACACCAACCCCTACTCATCAGTGGACGTCAGTGTAATCAGGTTAGAGAGAAAAGGACGAACACTATCAACAAAGAGAAGCCACGCTGGTGTGTCTGAAAATGCACACACACTCTGTTTCCTGTGTTGCCAACAGCTGCAGGGGAAGTCCCACTGTTTGTGGACATGTGTGTAAAGATATGCTGAATGTGTTAGCGTACATATACGCCGTTCCTCTCCCTGCTGGGTCTGCTCTGTTTCCTTGTTGCAGGTGTTGTACTGAGATCACTGCACTCCCCCGCTGGGCGTGTATCCGTGGGCTCCAGCCATTTCCTGTTCATGGGGAAGGGGAAACTATAGGAAACAGGATGAGCATCCCGGTTGGAAGGGGTCACAGAGAGCTGGGAGAGGTGGCGATGACCCTGGAAACAGTGGGATGTCACGTACGGTCATGTCAAAGATGAATACTAATGTCACTAAAACATTTTATTGACGAGATTTTAATCACAGAAGGGGAATCCTATAACTCTTTTTATTGTCTGTATTATAGGTCACAGTTAACTAACATCTTCATCATGTTTGTAAATGGGAAGAGATTCAAATTCTGATGTGGCTGGTTATGATTTACAGTCCGCATAAATCATAACATAACATAACATAACCGCTAGAGCGGACATGGGCACGTCTGTGAACAGTCGCATTTACAGCCCTTCGAGTCGCTGTTAGCTTACCAATAAACGGAAAGAGATTTGTCACTTTTATAATAAGTTTTGACTTAGGCCACTGGGAGTGAGGCCCAAGGCCAAGGCAGGCTGACTTGATAATACTGTATCATGTTTTTCTGCAGTCAGTGCCTTCTCCTCGCCCTTCTCTCTCTTTTCTGTTTCAGGTGTCGTGAAGCTGATGATGGCAGTTCCTGATCTGTGGTTCATGGCTCAACTAGTCTGGGACACTGATGTTCTATCTCTCTATCCTGTTCTGTTGGTCCTTCTGTCCATTAACCCCAACCAGTCGAGGCAGGTGGCTGCCACCTCTGAACCTGGTTCTGCTGGAGATTTCTTCCTGTTAAAAGGGAGTTGTTTCTTCCCACTGTCGCTAAAAGCTTGTTGATGTGGCTCTTGTTGGGTTTTTTTCTTTCTTATTATAAATTTTATATTTTGATAAGCACATTGAGATGACTTTGTTGTAAATTGTGCTATACAAATAAAGTTGAATCAATTTGAATTGAATAAATTCACTTTTCAGATCAGAAAATCAGTTTTTGTGCCCCTGCTGTGATAGAACTTCCCCACCTCTGGTCTATAGTGAAATACAATTTAAATCCAACATTTTAGTACTTAGCAACATGTCATCCAATTCCTTAGACATTATGACATTATTCCTAAGAAGACCAGGAACATTATGATGAACAGATTATGACATTGCACTTAACAGGAACAGAGATATATTTAGATGCCACTATCAACCATCTTACAGAAGGGGAATTCTATAACATTATTTTTATTGTCTGTATTTTAGGTCACAGTTAACTATCATCTTCATTATGTTTGTAAATTAAACAATTATCAATTTTTTTTTTAAATACGCTAATACTTTACTTGAAGTTTTATATATAAAGATACACTGTCATTATTATGACATGACACCTGACATTAGAATAAATAAGGTGTCATGGAGGCTGTCATTAAGTGTCTAACCCTTTTTTACTTTAACCCCTAACCCTACCTAAGCCCACTAGATCCCCCCACCTTACCCAAAAAATGCCAACATAGCTTCAAAGGTGTCATAATGTAAGGAACGACACTTAATGACAGCCTTTATGACACCTTATTCATCCCAATGACAGCGTAATGTCAGCCTTATGTATGAAACTTCAAGTAAAGTGATACCAAAAATACTTGTTAAATCTATTAAATGAAACATGGACTTAATAACAATTTAAATTTCAATGATACAAAAAGGAAATCAGAAAGGTGGCAGTATTCATTCACCAAGGTGCACAGTTTACAACACGGCAAACACACTAGTTGAGATTATAGTTTACTGTATTAAGTCTGAAACTAGATCATTCAATTATGATGTGACAATAACTTGGTTTGCTTTCTTTTTTGTTTTTTTTCCCTGGTCCATAAAAATAGCCTATGATGTTAAGGAATTACATTATAATGATAATTTAAATAATTGCTATTTATAATTTTAATATTAATAAGAGACATATAAAATAAAGCCAAAAAGTACTTAAAAGGACTTCTAAATTTTAGTTGTTATCCAACAAGTTACAGATGAACAGATTTGAACTCCATATTGATGTCAAAACCATCGCACGGGGTAAAAAGCTTGTATGTAAAAATATAGATATCTTTGCCATTTTTAAGAGATAGTGGGTAGGAAGGCCTCCACAGCTTCCCTTATCACCTGCTTACAGGCAGAAAGTATATTTATGTTTGTTAACACATTTTATAATTATCAAGGAGACAGGTTGTAGAGGGATGCTGTTAAAGGGGGAAAAAAATCAAGATTACATCACAAAGAACCAAGTATGTTAGTATTGTGTAGTTCACCAAAAAATGCAGAAAATTTGTACAAAATTAATAAAAAAACAAAAAACGAAGTGCGCTAGTTTAAAATGGGGGAATCATCTGTACCTAAAATAATTCTGCTGATGAACTCAAAGATGAGGAAAGGTGATGATGTATCAGTGGAGCACATTAGTTAGCACAGAGATAACCCCGTCAGGATCACGAAAAGGTGAACAATCCCTATGACAACACAAAAAAATTGTTCTTTTTGTTTCCTGTTTCTGTAGAATATCTTCAACCGACAACCTATTTCCATTCTTACCTCATACAGTATCTCAGTGTCATCGACGGAAACCAACAGCACAAGACAGATGTTACTCACACATGTATTCACACATACTGTACACTCTGACACACAAGCCCATTCATTACATAGCACCACAGGCCATATGGAGGGCAAGCCCGGGCAGATATGTCTCTCCTAATGTGGTCTGTGTGTTTGTTCTTAGGGGTCAAAATGGTGAAACATCCTGAAAATATGGTGTCTTTGTTAATGTACAAGGGAGTGAGCGCAGACGGATAATTCTTCATTTCCTGTGAAGATTACAGTGTCCGTACATGAGTGTTGTTGAGCCCCAATACAAGTAAGTATCATCATCTTCCCTTTGTGGATTGTACGTTTGTTATTTTCTTCGAAGACGGGTTTATTTTGAGAAAAGATAAACTGCATCTTTCCAGGAAGTTCCTATAGTTTTTACTGTCAGACTCAGCCCCATCTAATGAGAATAAGAAATGAATCATTTCCATTTTTGTTGAACTTTTATCACTACCCATACAGACCCTGAATCAAACTCAGCCCTCCACTGACCCCTGACCTTTACGTATCCTGTCAATAATTGTTAAATCTCAGTGGATGATGCGCAGATCTTGGTCTGCTCGGCTCACTGGTTCTGGTCTACGCTGCTATGCCAGAGATTTATGAATGAACCCACAAGCCAAAGCCTGGCAGAGCATCCTGAATGCATGTCAGTAGAGCATCCTGTTCAAAGATGTGTGATTTCCTGCGCTCATGCAGCTGGACTATGATGCGCTGTGGGAAAACCCAGCTTTGCTACAGAGACTGCCTGAGAAATAGCTGTGAACTAAACCTCCCACGTTCAGTGAGATGAAGTTTGACGTCTTGAGACATTTTAGTTAAATACTTTCATTTTTCACAAAGGAACTGCTTCCCTTTTCCTTGAATTTGAAGACCTTGGTTTTGTTTTCTACTGGTATATGAGGAGTGATAGAGAACGCTCATACAGGCACGTGTCACCAGTCTACCCAAGCATGCCAGGAATGTAACGAAAGACAGACGGAGACACAAAAAAAAGAAAAATGTCAACCTTTAAACAGCTCAGTCCAAAGCCACAGAAGCTACACGGCTCTCGAGCCAAAATCATTCAAAATTCTTCAAAAAATGTTACTTAATTGTTGGTATGTTGCTCTGGGCTGGTGTTAATCTATGCAGTTCAGTGACCTTTCACCTTATACTTCACAGATGCATCCCTGAGGAAACTGGCTCCCTCTGACAGAGCTTTGACAGAATCTGATAAAAGAGCATTTCTACATTCATCTCAGCTGAGCACGGTGTGAGTGTTTCTGTGTGGTAAGATCTCTCAACTGATAGTCCCAGTGTTTTCATCTTGAAGGAATGCAGACCGCTCGTCTGAAGATGATGAATAACACAGACGTTCAGAACTTCACCAATGTCTGTGCTTATCGATTGTTTGCTGGCGGTTGAGGGATCTAAGTCAATAAATAATCTTGATCCTCGTAACACATTCCTCACATAACAGAGGAATTCCTGAAGCCCAAAGCCTCCATTTGATGTTGCTGATTTGGTGAGGTCCTAATTAGTGGGGGGAGGGTGGTGTATCTTCAGGAGGGAGCCATGATGGGGCCATCTATGAAAGTGACTCCTCAGATCTCTCCTGGAGGCGGATTAACGGGGCAGGATAAAACAAACAGAAGTGACTGGTCAGCCTGTTAGACCCCAGGAGGAATGTGCGACAGGCCTGTTAACACTAAAGATGGGGAGGTTTATACGAGGTGCCAGACCTGATGCGATGACGCGTCCTTGTGATGTAAAAGAGAAAACTTGAGCTAAGGTTTCATAAGTGAGTATGTACATGTGAGTACATGACTCAGGAACCTGAAGGTATAATGATGACTTGTAAATGATCTGGAGGTATTCTGTGTTTCCTAACTTTTAGTGAGTAAACTGCACACCTTGTGCTTCACAAAAAATACCAAAAAAGTTAAAATGTTGGTACCGATCAACCATCCATCCACAACAACAACAGAAATGGAAACATTTTTAAAACAATATAGATGGAGATCTTGTAGGGTTCACGTTGGTCTGAAAAAGATGCAGGGGTGGACTGGCCATCTGGCATACCGGGCATCGTCCCGGTGCGCCATCGACCCGAAGTGGGCTACTGGGAGTGAGGCCCAAGGCCAAGGCAAGGTGACTTGATAATACTGTATCATGTTTTTCTGCAGTCAGTGCCTTCTCCGCGCCCTTCTCTCTCTTTTCTGTTTCAGGTGTCATGAAGCTGGAGTTGGCAGTTTCTGGTCTGTGGTTCACGGCTCAACTAGTCTGGGACACTCTGATGTTCTATCTCTCTATCCTGTTCTGTTGGTCCTTCTGTTCACTAACCCCAAACAGTCAAAACAGATTGCTGCCACCTCTGAACCTGGTTCTGCTGAAGATTTCTTCCAGTTAAAAGGGATTTTTTTCTTCTTACTGTCGCTAAATGCTTGTTCATGTGGACCTTGTTGGATTTTTTGTTTCTTATTATGAATTTTATATTTTGATAAGCGCATTGAGATGACTTTGTTGTAATTTGAGCCATACAAATAAAGTTGAATTGAATTGAAAATCGAGTTTAGTTTATATGGCTTTGGATGATCATTCTTTTAATGTCTTATTTGTTGATCTGTCTGCTATGGAAGTTTTGATTGATTGATTATTGATTGATACTCGGGCAAACCCCGCGTGCAACGGATTCTGCGCGAACTGTCCGCTCTCCTAAGAGCTTACAGCGGGCACCTCCGCTTCTGTTTTAAAGGTGTCGCTACTGTCGTAGTTCATCTGCCAGTCTCTCTTCTAAGCTTGTGTTCATCTCTCCTGCTCTAGTTCACTAGGAGGGTGAAATAAAGGTCGGTGTTATATTTAATGCGGGTTGATACAATTCCTAGCAATGTTTTGTGTGACAACAACTACGCGGAAAAGTCCTGGAGGTAGTCAAATCTGAGTTTTGCATTTATTTTGGCCTGGCGGACTCCGCTTTGTGGGTGTCCGCCAGAGTATGTTTGAGCCTTTATCGGTCATCAAAAGATTTCATCTTCTTCAACTATACCTGCTTATCCTCAGCTTTCATATCCGGAGTCTCACTGGCCCTGCTAATCTCAATTTCGTTAATTTCTTTGGTGCGCTAAGGATAGATAGCTTTTGACCTCAATTCACTGCACTACTGCTCAGTATCTCCTCAGTCCAGGCTTCCACAGATGTGGCACATTCTTCTACCTTTTATCAGTCTGACATTCTGACTCTTCATATCTTCCTTTGTCTAGTCTTACAATCCTTTGTACTTGTGTCATTCCGACTGACATTTTTAGGAAACGTGCAACGGTGCTTCCTCTTCCCTCTGAGATGAACAGAACTGCATTCATTAAATGCTCTAAAACTACAGTAGGGTACCGGAAGCTTCCTGCATGAAAGGAGCCACTAATACCCCAGAAGAAAAAAGTTTTTCTCTTCTTTAAAGTTGGCTGAGAGTGTAAAAAGAATCAATATTGCCCAAAGTTTTAGTGGCTTCTCAGGTGCGGATGATGGTGCGCCAAGGTAGTATTTTATCATGACAATGATGAATTCATCATTCTGATATCCTCTTAGGAGCCAAGTGAAATTAATGATTGTGCAGGGGCTCTTTCCTCTGATACCGACATATAATTTGCTGTGTATTTACGTTCCTAGTAATAAATCCAAAGGATGAAATATTTATGCACCTATTAATAGGAAATGAGTGCAAGAAGCAAGAGTGTTAGTAAAACTCCATATCTTTTTATTTAACCAGGGTGGAAAATTACCCAGAAGCAGTGGCAGAATTGACCAGTTAAACACTTTGGATACATCATAGAACATATTGCATATTTTTAGCCATTTCACTGTTACATCAGCTCTGAAATATAAAGTGGTACAGTGTAATGTTGAGACGAATGACCTTAATCACATCGATATTGAGGTTTTCACTACTGCGATAACCTAACCTCAGATGCTGGAGGTTTTTTCTTCCATCTCCATCAATTGAGTGATATATATGTTCGCCAATCAGAATTGCCGAGAACCGCCTTCCTGGGCTGCTGGCCAATCAGAGATGGTTACAGGACACAAGCTTGTATGCGCTGCAGTGAGTCTCAGTTACCCCTCAGCTGAGTGCGCTAACGACAACTACATTAGGACCCTATAAAATCCATGTTAATGGAATCATGGAATTAACCAATAAAAACGTAATCTACTGTTGAACGCGGAAATGGACAGAATCGAGTTGAAACGCCAACACCGTGAGGCAAAGGACGTCTTTTTATGCGGAAATGTCCTTCCCGCTCTCATCCTGCCTGCTTCAAACACCACCATCTAAACTGCCAAAACACTATGCAAATCATCACTGACTCCTAAATCAGAGCCAACCAGTGCCCGCTTAACTTTAACGTGTCTGTAAAGCTCCGTCCGTTTCTCATGTAGCGCTGCGGCACTTCGTGACAACATGAGTCAGCTTTAACCAGTTTTACCTGCTCAGAGCATTTAAACAACATTTCATCAGAGCTACAGAAGATCTGTGGATAAAGTTGTTCTGTTGTTGTGGACGAGGAAGTCATTGCTAGGATTGTAGAGTCGGAAACATCATAGATTAACGATAACTTTAAAATATTCTGAAATAACTGATGCATCCTTGCGTCCATTTATTTTTGTTTAATCATTTAAATTAGGTTAATTTCAATTAAACTGATCAAAACTTAATCAATAACCCTGATCAGATTCAGTAAACCATTGATCCCTCAAGAAAAATTGGGTGACATTAATGCTGCTCTCATCCATCTTTATATGACATGAATAATTAAAAATGAGCAGTCAGAACAATCAGTACAACTTATATTTTAAATTTTTTTAACTTTTTTATTTTTGACATACATTTTTGTTTAATTATAGTTTTCTTTCTTATTAGTATTTATTTTGTTTCCTAAGAGGAGTTAAAAACTAATATTTTCTGAAAAAATCGATTAATATTTCTAAAAAAAAAAACGGAATTTTAAACAACGTATGTGGAAAACAAAAATTGGAAAAATAAATAAATAAAACGCATGTGCATTTAAATGTATTAAATATTTTTGAAAATCGCAATATCTGTTAGAAAAATTGCAATTAAGTTTTTTGTCAAAATTGTGCAGCCCTAGTACAGACAGTGGTTCTTTAAGGTTTTCTTGGACAATGTACCTTGTAAAATATGTCATTTGAGCAATGTGCCCTCTAACCAGCATGAAATTATTGTTTGGTGAAACAATGTGAATCCTGTCGGCACTAGTTTTGCAAAGTTACAGCAGTTTGGTTGTTACGCATCATCACGTCTCCATTATGAGTGTTTTAATTGTGTTTGTTATAATCAGCAAATGGTGTGCCAGGTCAGGTCAACGATTCAAATATAAGAGGATTAGGAATTTAGCTTTTATCTTGGTTGTGTTGCTTTTTGTGTGTTGCCAGAGTCATATAATCCAGCCTTTAAGCCTTCAGAATCAACACAACTGATAGTTAGCCTACGATCAATGATTTTATTAATCAAACAGTATTTGTTCATTATGTATTACATACTGTATGTTGTATTTGATTTGACTCCTGTGGTTGCACTTTCACTAAAAAGTTGAACTCTAAAGCGTTGCAGCAAAATCGCTTGCCAGATAACGGTTCAAAGACAGGCAAACAGACAGGTTTTTCAAGTAGATTGTAATTCTCCTAACAGCAGTCTACTTAAAACCCAGCTGCGGATCTTGTTTCTCCTCATTGTGTTATTCCTCTACTGAAAATCCATAACAAAAAGAGGAATGCATTCACAGCAGAGAAGTATAATTACTGAATGAAGTGCCGTGAACTCTGCAGCAGAAGGAAAAAAAAAAAAACTCCACCAAGGAAGTGGAGATTACAGATTTCCACCCTCAGAGAGGAAGTGCCACAAAAATGACACTAATTCTGACACAGACATAAAAAAGAATGTAGTCAGGCACGCACATGCCCATGAAGAAAATTGGCACCTCACAAAGTGTCGGATTGTTTGTGGTACATTGTTATCTGGGTTTCTGTGCATTTTGCATGCGTGTATAAACAGCACCTTATTCATGGCTTGACATAGCTCACATTCTTCTGGTTGTCCATGTTTACAAATAGCAGATACCAAACCTGCTAAAAATGTGGTCCTTTAGCTTGAGGTGAACTTTAAAAAGGAATACAGATTTAAGGGGATTCATCCTAAATTTGACAAATCATCACAGATAGATGAGACTTCTCTTGTCCTGGTGGAAGCACAAAACTCTTCTCAGAAGCTTTTTATTATTATTATTGTTATTATTATTATTATACATCAATTTTATATAGCGCTTTTCTGGGTACTCAAAGTCGTTTTTAGGCCACAAAAAAAAAAGTTGATTTCTCGTTAATTTGCGAGTCAAAAATTACTACAGTTGGTGGTAGCGAATTATTGGCACATACCAATATATAAATGGGGCCCATTACCCCATACGTGTCACGGGGGCAATTTTCAAATGACTACTCCTTCGTTGGATCTTGTTAGATCGGAATGCAGTTTGGTATGAATAGTCTATGAATGAATATGATGAGATGCTTGGAGCCCTTTTTTTTTAAAAAAATGGGGCCCACCCCCCATTTCAGGTAATTTCCAAATTTATGAGAACATAGTCGTGCGATATATTGTTTCAAAGGTAATTCAACATAGATTATGATTATGCCTCGCACAATTCGATTAGGGGCCCGAGGGTTTTTTTTTTTGCAATTTCCATTAAAGTTGTTCTCTCATTGATTTGTGAGTCAAATATTGCGACAGTTGGTGGGACTGAATCATTGACACATACCAATATATGAATGGAGCCTATTACTCTGTATGTGCCACAAGGGCGCCAGGGGACCCCATTTTTCAAATGACTACTCCTTCGTTTATGCTCGTTGAATCGGGCTGCAATTTGACATGGATATTCTATATGAGTTCATGTCAAGATCCTCTCGGAGACCCTTTTTACTCGAAGGAACCAAGTCATTTGACTGAATTCTCGGGAACGTGGTACATGCTATTCGGTGCGGAGATGTTCCGCGGACCCGGACGTAGTTCATCCAAACCTGCTTTGTCTGTCACCTCTTTTTTTTTTTTAATTTTGAGAATGTACCTTAATGATGAATCATCAAAACAATCCCATAGAAGGTTGTATACATAAATCCTGACGGTTCTAAACAAAAAACTTCAAATGTGTGCCAATAACCCTCTTTAACCTTAAGATATACCTGTATACATACTATCCAAAATACTAAACATGCCTTCTTTTCTTCATTGTGCGTGTTACATTCTGTGTTTGTTATCATAAAGAATGCAGAAAATTCTCAAAACCTCTTGCCCACGTCTTTGTTTCCCAGGAATTTGGATGTGGTACATTTTGGTCGTATCACAAGTTATTTTCCTCAAAGTACAAAAAGTCTGAGGTTCTTTTGTGTTGTTGTTTTATACATATTTGACCTGGAACAAGGACATTCAGGTGGAACTATGCAGCTTTTCTAGCCAAATAATCATGTGTTTGATACCCTCGGGTCTGAAAACTTTTATATGAGTGACTGTAGAAGAGAAAGTGTGAACCTTGACTGTGTTTGTGGGCTAGTTTCTGTCTAGGGTGTACCCTATATTGGTTCAGAATCCACAACTCCATGGAAAGTTTGGTGTGAGATAAGTCATTTGCATTTGGATTACTAGAACTACCAGTTACTAAGAAGTAAAAGCCTAATGAAGTTTTTTTGTACCATTTGGGTGGGGCATCATACTCTTTATCAAGAGTGCTGCTACCCAAGATGTTTCAGATATCTTTGCTTATTACTAGTGGTACATTCATTAGATTTAAATTTCACAACACAAGGAGCATTTAGAAAATGCAAAGTGGTCCAGCAACTCCCAAAGTTAAGGTGGCCAACACCCTTTGGAAATATCATGAATTCTTTCAAATAATATCAAGACAAACACTTTATATATTATTACCCAAAATAAATGTACATAATGTACATAATTTATTGAAATTCTAAACTTTTTTACAACAATAAAACTGAAAGTCTTTGGCTTACTTAAAGACACACCGTGGACTTTTTGACCTAAAGAGTTGACCCATATGAGTTATTTTAAATGATTCCTCAGGCCAATATACAGCATTTGACAGTATCAATGCTCCGAGCGGGGCTTCCCTCTTGAAATACTGACTATGTAAGTTTGGAGGAGATGGACATGTGACCTGGAGAATGCCTGAAGAAGTTTCACTTCACGGCAATCAGGTGACCACAGGCTCAGCTATATATAATTCCCACATGACGTCACAACATCCGGGCAATTCTCGACCCGGCGCCATTGCTGTGGGCAGCTGAAACAAGTTATGCACTAATCGCCAGTAAGGGAAGTCGGCCAGTCAGATCCGTAACTTAGAAATAAGGATTGGCTCTCAGAGCTGGGCTAGCATCGCAGCTGCAGTCTATGGGCTGGAGTAGCAGCCGCCACCGCCCACTCTTCTCCCCTCCGCCACATACCCGGTGATCGGCTCTTGTCGGTGGCGCTCCCCCCCACTCCCTGGCCTTGCCGTCATTGTCCGCCCCCTTCACTGGGGGTCGCTCGTCCACCCTGGCATGCGCGGGGTCGCCCGTCCCGTCCCTCTTTGATAATGACTCTTCTAGACCAAATATCTGTTGTTTTTCACTCATCTCTATGCTTCCACACACCTTATTGAAGTGAATGATTTTTATTATACTCAGTTTTTACTGAGCCATGGGAAGCGTGAAAGAGAAGAATAGGATGAGGCGGCTGTTCAGAGCTGCAGACTAAGGGACTGATGATCTGCTGCCATTTATTTACGATGGTTGGGACTGAATAGGGCGAGGTGTGCACTCATAAGAGAAACTGTTCAACAGAAAAAGTCGATTTATTGCTGGTCGCTTTAAAAATAAATGAAAAAGCTAAGGGGTTGTGAAAAGTTGCTATATGTTGCGACAAAGTTCCATGAATCAAAACTCGATTCTTACGCTTTCGGGAAAATCCGAGACTTTATGTGTCTTGTTTATTTACGTGATATGTGTCAGAGGCAAATGGATCTTATTGGGCGACCGTGGCTCAGGTGGTAGAGGGGTCGTCTTCTCATTGAGATGTTGGGGTTTGATCCCAGTCTATAGCTGTCGAAATGTCCCCCAGACATTTTTTTAAAATCTTTTCTCCAATCAATATCTTATCTTAATTTAGCATGCAATTTTACAAAATCATAAATTAATGGGGACTTTTAAAACACATTTTTACAGCATTCACAAAATATAGGAAATTAAATTGGAATTGCCAAAATGTTTACTTAGTGCCACCAAAAGATTCTGGATGAAATACCTTGCTTTGTGCCTTGAGGGTGTCCCATGAAATTTTATAACCAAGAGGCAAACAACATACAATTTCTTTCTGTCTGCGTTTGCAGGGCAAAAGTTCCCTGCAGTCAACAGAACTTCTGATGTTTTAGCGGCCAGTCATTGAGCATGTTTTACAGCTTGTAAATTCAGAATATTGGATGTATTTATAGTGCAGAGTTTAGACTCATTGGCGATGTGAGGTTTTTAGAATCAAGCTCTTAACATGAACCGTGAAGGGACTTTTGGGGAAGAGTGTGGTGTTATAGCAGCATATCAGAGCTTTTATAACGGGATCATGCTCTCTTGTGGAAACCACTTCCTGCAGCCCTGTGGGAAGCAAAAAAATCCCATCGAACAGATGGACCAGTAGGAGTTCAGGGAATTGTGCTTTTTCTCCATTCCTCTTCTCCGCTCACACACTCTGTGCTCTCTCCGTTTACTACATCATTGGTTATTTTCTTTGCATTTCTGTCCTCATATTTCTAACTTTTGTTTTCAGGATTATGCCTCAAGTTTCTTCAAACTCACTGCTGAGGCGTAGCTGATACACCTCTTTGCTTGTGAAGATGAGACAGTTATGAGCAAGGTGTCAGAATCCCCTCATTTTAAACATCTGCAGAATGTTAATGTAGTCACGGTTACTCGAATTTCTTGAGCAGATGCTGGCAAGAGATCCAGGTTTAGGAGTGAGGAATAAAGTTGATATAGCAACTTCAGCAAAGGTTGCTGGGTTATATATCAATTATAGATGCTGATTAGATGTGGCACAATTTCATTACTGTGGGGTTGAGAGGTGTTTTTTTCACTCTTCGATGAAGCCCTCGAATTAAACCCCAACCTGTGAGACGTACGATCTTGTACAATGGAATTCAGGGTTATGTATAATGGTGCGATTAGTTTGCGCGTTGAAAGGCTGGACGTGAGAGTGAACCATTTGTAATGGTAACCTTTGACGTTTGACTTCGGGGCTGTTGTGTTCATGTTTCCTCTCTCCTGTGTAAGTGTGTATGTGTACTGTCACATGAGAAAGGAAGAGGTGCGTATGTGTGTGTGTGTGGTATTTCCTAGGGGAGTGTAACCCAGAGTCCCATTGCAATGATTGCTGACTGGGAAAATAATGACAATGCAGGAGCAATGAGGTCAACAAGTTGAAGGATCCAATGCTTTCTCTCTCACACACTGTCTGACCCAGTTTGTTTTCAAAAGGAGATTCTGGTACAACGCCCACGAACATATCCCAACCTCAGGGTTAAATGTCAGCCAACTATTATTGACTACTACTACTCATACTCATACCTGTGAAAATACTGACGTCTCGTCAGACGGGATTCATACAAATACAGGAAATAGATAGTAAGTACCATGTATAGTATGTTTATTATTAGTTTGGTGTGGAACTTCCTGAAAAAGCAGGAAGGCAGACTAAAGGTGAATCAAGTCAACGGAAGGATGTGAAAAAAGATGGAAGACTAAAGATGATATTTATATCCTCTGCTTCAGACACATCAACAGGCGTGATGCCAAAAACTGAGGAGGAGAAATAAAGCCAGCAGGTGGACAGACATGTAACAAAAGTTAAAGATTGAACAACGGAGGGGGACATTTTTAAATAGCCAAAGAAGCCTTTGTGCTCCGAAAAAAAAATAATTACACAGATGTTGCAATGATGTGGATAACTGCGAGGTGAGGCGGTCTGATACATCCTGGAAGGAGAATCAGGTAGTTCACTGATGGAAGGAAAGAGTTTGGGACTGAAGCGAAACCACCGTATTGATGTAGCATAAATGTTGTTGTTGATGTTTGTTTTTGTGCAAATAGAGCTACATCTGTGTGAACAACAACAGCTGGGAATTAGTTTTGTTTCACTACCACGAAAAAATGTGTAAATATGCAAGTTTAATCTTTACGTTGCAAGACATCAAATATCTGATCATTTAATCTAATAATTAATCAAATAGCCTACGACTACTGGCAGTGCATTTTAAGTGAGGGTAAAACCACATTTTAAAGGAAATAGGAACTTGTTTTGCACATAATCATTGTCAGGTTCTGTTTAGTTTTGTTGTTATTTAGCCCTTGCGGTCCTCTTTCAGTTATTCTGTGTCTTTGTTTATTCTGTCTGAGTCTGGCCTCCTGTGTTTAACTCTTGTCTTTGTGTTTCAGGTATTCCTGCTTGTGGCTCCACTCCCCAGTAATGTCTGTGTGCTTGGTTTGTGACTGATTAGCTCCCTCATGTTTCCACCCAGGTGTGGCCCATTCCCAATCAGGACTCCTCCACTATTTAGCTGAGTGCTTGAACACTGAATGTTTGCTGGATCATTGCCAATGTATTGTCTACCCTCCTCGTGTCCTGCTGCGTTTGTTCCCTGGTTTCTTCGTGCTGCCCTTTTGGGTTTTTTAAGTTTGGAATAAACATGGACTGGTTCCAAAAATGCTTCTCCTGCATTCTGCCTCCATCTCTCTCTGCATTTGGGTCCACACCTACACCACACCATGACAAATATATTTTCTTAATAATTATTATTAATACCTGCATGGTGCTGAAGCTGTGCTCTGATTCTGATCTCCTCACTAGGTACAAGTTTGAGTATAATGACACACTCCCACACAGGTGCAACAACTGTAAACACATACCCTGTGTTGGAAATGTGTAGATTTGGTATGCATTACTGTCTTTTTATAAAATCTATAAAATGGAAAGGTAGATAGACAACTTCTCTATACACACTTTTTATTTATTTATTTTACTCTTTAGAGTCCCTAAAAAGTTACTTCTGCTTTCCAAAAAGCTGAAGGCAAGATGAGCTTTAAAAAGATAGGGAAAATGCAATATTTGATACATTTCCTTTGCTGTGTACACAGCGTCAGGACAGCTCAAACAGTGTGGAAGGTCAAAGTCTCACCTTTCTGCCCTTGAGTGGCTCCACAGCTGCCACCTCTATCCCAAGCAATTAGTGTCAAAAGGCCCCCCAACATATTAAGCGTTCTCTCTCTTTCTCTCTCTCTCAAGGTTCCCTCCAAGTTGCAGATCAAACACATAGCCAGGCCCAAGCAGTCGTTGACCCAGACCATTAGCAAACCACCAACGGAAAGAAAGGAGGAAGGAAAGTTTTAAACCACATACCCGTGCAATTTCACCCGCTGATTTTTGCATTTGTCTTGAGGAATATTCTTGATATTCCAGTAATTCATCAAGTACCACTTGTGCACCACTTGTGGTTAGTCCAACTCAAGTGTGCACGCTGTCACTCCCTGCGTTAGCATGAAGCGGTTAATGTAGTTCCATTTAAGCAATGGTCGTACAGAGCAGGCATATCAAGCATTTGATTTGATTAACTAGGAAAATGAAATGCTAACATTGTTATCAAATATAGAAAAAACTCAATGCAATAAGACTTGACCGATGAGCCGAGGCCAGTAGTAATGACCCATAAACTTAGCTGAGGGTGAGGTAATCAGCTTAAAGGTTCGCAGGAGTTAAATGGCAGACGACGCAGTAAAACCACAATGCATTATGAAATAAAGAGCTCAAGGCAGGCACTAACGCAGTAATGTTATTGAGTTATCCTATAACTGGCTCGGACAAATCTTTCTGCTGCACTTTGCTTAATATACAACAGCTGGTGGCAGCTGTGGCCTGTAGAAGCCATGATGAAGATGATGTCACCACGCAAACCCGCCCATTCTGACCTCCTGTAATTCCTTCTCCAGGCTCCAGGAGAGTGGTGAGCGCGGTGCATGAGTGGTGAGTTTGTGTGGTATGTAGATTGTCCAAGACGAGTCCTTGCAAAACCAACTTTTTCCTAATAGAAGATACGTGGCAGATCTGTGATAAACTACTCCTTTAGTTCAGTTTTTTAAAAAAAAAAACGCTGAGGAATGAAAAGAACACTAACTCCAATAATGTGCAAATAATCCAAACTAAAGTTTGCTAAGAGGAGTTCAGGGGCTGTGAGAAAAGAATCTGGAAAAAGACACTCGGAATGGCCCACTGAATGGACATAGTGTTGAGAAAACTTATTGAATACCATCAATTTAGAAAAAGTCATCTTTAAAATACAATAGAACAATCAAATTTTAATGTTTAATACCTTTTAATCCACATAGGTTTGCAGAACATCTCAAAATGTCTTTAAAATACTTACTTTTACTTAGTCATAGTCTAGTTATTGTCACTTTAAAAAAATTGTGAATGTAAACTGTGATGAAAATGAAACAAATTTAACACTGAAAAGGAGACAACATTGTTATAAATCTGGGTTGCAATGTTGACCCTAAAAGGCATGGACCTTTTTCCCCACCAATTTTCAATGATATTTAATGAAGATTTCGAAGCCAAGTCAGCATCTTACTATGTAGTTCTCCAATCATTCCTGAAAATATCCACGAGATGTATAAGAAGCAGTTTAATTGCATTTATTTGAACAGCCGCATTCCTCTGTTTCTGGTCACTCGACAGTACAGTTTTCACAAATCCTCAAGAATCCTTCCTGATCACTGGTACCTCTTTTCACACATCTATAATGAGAACAATTTGCTTTCTTTAACTTGGATCTTTCCAACTCTCAGTGGCATTCAATTTACCTGCCTTCAATCATCAAGTTATGGCCATTTAAGAGGTATACAAGAGCTGGGACGATACACTAATGTTGCGTTCACACCAAATGCGTTTTGGGGCGTCAAAATCGTGCCTCACACCCGTAGTTGAACGCTTGTGTTCACTAAATCAGATACTTGTCACCGGCATCGAAGACGCTCTGGACGCGCATCCAAACAAGTTGGGAAAAGAGTGCATTTAGGGGAGGGGCTTCTATGTTGCCGGCGGTGTTCATACAATGGATGATATTGTGGCGTTCTGTTACATTCATAACTCACCCAGTGACTGTGAAGTGGTGGCGAACATTATTGTGTTGAGAAGGCGGTGTTTCCGGTTGGATGTATTTGGTGTGCACTGTGATGTTAGAGGGCTATAGAGAAGTGAATGGAGAATAAAGTTCGGAGCTCCTTGCTGAACACGCCGCCTCCGACTCCCGTTCATCGGCTCTCTATCGAGAGAGTGGCTTGGCTTTATTTGTGCCTCTGCACCGTTTCTGGATTCACCAGAGCTGCGCTTGGACGAGAGTCGCTTTCAGTGCTACTTCCGTCTCTGCGCAGTTTGACGACCTGCTGATGACCTTTTTTTTTTTTTTCATTATTATGAATACGTCACAGTTGGAGAAAACTCCTGATTGGTCGATGCGCTGCGATAAGCCCTAAAAGTTAAAGAATCCCAACTCTAGCGTCGGCCGCGGACGCACGTCAAAAGCTTGAAATCTCAAAATGCGCGGCAGAAGCAAATATTGTCTATGTAAACCTGACGCTTTCCACATTTTAGACGCGTTTGGTGTGAACGTGCCATAAGTTCACAATGAGACACAATATATTTTCATGAGACAGATGCTATAGATATTTTAATAAGAGGGAAAAAAGACAACCCCCAGTGTACACCCATATTTAACACCATTTCCTTCCTCCTTTATCAAATACAAGTGGCCATGGCTAAAGTGTTCTTGATCTGTGGTTCCTGCTCTTGATTTCCTCTGATTTCATGATTCTTTATTGTTTTCCGTTGATTGGTCGAACTAACTTTTATACAAGGAGTGTTCAGAGGGTGATCAAGGCTTTAATACAAGACAACATAGGATGCTGGTTTATTTTTAGTTGGACTTCACGAATTAAATTCTCTAACATAAATCCCCATAATTATCCTACTGATCTAGTGCTACGTGGCTTCAGGCCCACAGCCTAAAGACATTAACTCACTCAGTGCCCCCGACGAGATATCTCGTCATTTCAAATCCGAACGCTCAGCACCATTGACGAGAAACTCTTCATTTGCATTTTTTCACGGGGATTACTAGAAAACACCCTGGCGGAGGTCCCTCATCAATATCTAAGCTGTGGGGTGTTATAGTGACCAACGGTGCCCTGACGATGACAGTGGTGCACCTTTAGATAAGAGATTAGCCACCGATGCTACTATTAGCTGGGTGGGAGAAGGAGGAACGAGTGAGATTATGGCGCTACAAAGTGATATTTTGACGTATCCAGCAGCTCACAACACCACATACTAACACAGAACATGTGTGGACCTGAGTAGATTATTGATAATGTTGTGATTGTGAGATAAAACCATCAACTAACCGGGCTAAACGGGTCATTGCTGCGTGTCGGGAGGAAGAGGACGTTACCTCTGTGTGCAGACTGACGGGAGGGAAAGTTGGAGGAACGCCAAAATACAGTAAGAAATCCATTCAACTCTGACATAGACAGCAAAATATCAATAATTTTGCCATCAAAAGCCCGGTCTAAGTGTATTTTTTAATGTTTTATATAAGGAAACAATGTTCAGATGTTAGAGTTGTCACTAAAGCAAAGAAAATAGCTTTAAAGTCACCGACAGGATCTTTTTTTTTACAAAAAGGCTGTTTTCTCAGCTTTTTGCTCTGAAAGTGAAGATTTGTGTAAAACTTGCTCTATTCAATGGCTGATTACAAAAGAACGGAAGGAGCCAGAAACAAATGTTTTTTTTTCTTCATGACAGTAGAGGCTTCAATCTTTCAGAATCCGGTATCAGATTTCAGATAGTCATAGTATAAATTATTCTGTGGGTCTTTAAAATCAGTCAAAATGTTCAAAATGGCTGGCACTGAGGGGGGTAGAAAATTTGAAAATGGCTGGAACTGAATGAGTTAAAGACATTTTTTCTGGTTCATGTAAATACATCAGCCAGCTATTTTAAAAGCTTTGCTTCTTTATACTTCATCTACTCAACATGAAACCTTTCAGTTTGAGCATTGTTGCTTTCACTTCTATGATAAGCCACCTGTGATAGATGACTGTTATTTTTAGAATTGCATGATTAAAACTGGATCACAGTTCAGAAGAATATTTTGCTTTATTGCATATCAGTTTTGCGAAAACGGTTTTGATCATGAGGTTGAGTTTATGATCATCTCTCAGCGAGCTACGAGACGAGAGGTTTTTCAAGTTCAAACTCTTTCATTCATGTGATCCCCATAGCAAATGCATTCCATCACTGTCGTCATAGCATTGTCATGGTAACCACTTCGGTCCCTGTCACTGATGCCGCCGCTTAGTCAACAGAGTAAGTAAGGGAGAATGCAAAAGAAAAAAGGAAAAGCTGGATGACGGGCGAGAGGGAGTGAAACGAGGTAGAAATGTGGAGTCAGACGAGACCAGATTAGAGTAAAAGTTTTTATGGTCTGTCCTTACCATTTTGATAATGTTTAAAAAGCTGACATGATTGTTAAGAGTGACTGGGATCCAGTTCTGCTCATGTGGACTCAGTCCACTGCACTGATAGTGAGGAAAAGGCTGCGATGCACAGCAGGTACATGGATTATTCATAAATATGGCTCTATTTTGGGACTCCATGTGAGAAATGTTTGCCTGTCGGGGGAAACAAATGTACAGATTTCATACTTGATCTTTACATAGCTGAAAGCACGCAGCTCCCGCTTTCCGACTTTTAATGACAAAGAAGTATAAATGCGCCTGAATAACAGCATTTTTTGTCACATTTGTTCATTACCCTCGTCTTTGCATTCCTTCTCCCTCCTGCTCACTGTTATGCCCTTAACCTTAAACATATGCTGAATCTTTTTTTCTGTTTTACTTAAAGCCTCACAAACACGAATACACACATGCATATTTCACTTCCTCCTGGCACAAACTCTCCACTGTTCCCTCCCTTTGGACCAAGAGCTACAAGAGTAATCCATTTGCTCGGCAGCAGAGGGACGAGAGAACCAACCAAGGGACAAACATGGAGAGAAAGGGAGAGGGCTGAGAATAAATCAGGTGAAATCTATATCAAAATTCTATATTTAGACAGAGTGCTCCTTAAAAGTGACATTTAACATGGTTTGTGGACACCATATTCTTGATAGGTTTGACTTGCAGAGTCTTGCGCAGCCTCTGGCCTTTGATGTATCCGTGGATGATTTGTGACATGTGATGATGCAAGATGATGAAAAAGTGAAAGGGGTTTGGCAAGGGACTGTGTTTCATGCCTGAAGGAGTGCACTCCGGACGATGAGAGACGTCTTACTCTATAGAAGGGAGGATCTGAGCTTTTTGGAGGAGGGAAGATGATAAAAGAATAATACAGGCTCTGTTAAAATTGGGAACGTTTAAAAACTGTTCTCTTTGCAGACACTATCAGTCTAACGTGTGTCCTGAAATCTGACAAACTCCTAAGACTGGCTTTCATCACAGGTACATTTCCATTACCGTGCAGCACTCTATCGCTCTTTTTCCAATTATTATTCCAGTTATTTTAATCCAAAAGGTAAACCTTCTCATCAACCCCCTCCTGCAACCGCTGTGTGAACAGCTACATGGTTAGACAGATATATTCCTCTTTTAAAACTCCCACAGGGTGACAAGAATGGGCTGCTTCGTCTCTCAGTATTTGGACTAACTGGGCCATACATCAGGCGCTACAACCACTGGATTTCTGCTTGAGAGTCCAGGCCTTATAAGGATCTTAAGACTCTGGTAGGATGAGGAACGAAGGTGCTATAGGTTGGAATTAAAGCTTTTCTCATTTTCCTCCTTCTCTCCAAACCATTGCAGACAGTCTTTGCCAGACTGTGACCCAACATCTTTCAGAGTCCACACACACATGATGTGCTCATCGATCAAATTGAAAGACTCTGACCTGGAACAACCTTGAGCAGATTTTGGTAAGTGTGTGTAGTGTGCGTACAGGTGCGAGTAAAGCTTCTTTGTGTTGGGGCAAATGGCCGTGGAGGACTGTTGAAAGGGTTAAAGCATTTAATGGGAACACAGGGGCCAAGATAAAGCTGGTGAAAAGGCTTCGCCAGTAGAGCGCCCGCCCCATCTACAGAGGCTATAGCTCCTCACCTGCAGCGGGTCCAGGTTCGATTCCCGGCCTGGGACCCTTTCCTGCGTGTCATTCCCTGCTCTCTCTCTCTCACCCCCTTCCTGTCTAGCAACTGTCATATAAAGGCCACTAGAGCCAAAAAAAATCCTTTAAAAAAAAAAAAAAAAAAAAAAAAAAGAAAAGGCTTCGCCGCCAGTCATTAATTACTGCAGACGGAGCTAACCTTGAGTAGGCCAGGGTCCCTCAGCCCATTAGGACAAACAACTCCCCTTACCACTCCAACTTTCCCATGACATTCAAATAAATCTTACTAAAATAATCTGCTGAATGTTTTCAGAGTATAAAAAGTTTGAAGAAATGCAGTTTTTACCTGTAGCCATCCTCTGCATGATGACTGGGTAAATATGGCCTGGAATAAGATGGAAACCCATCTGTTAGCTCCATGGTCTGTAATCCGTATTGAAAACTGGACACCCTGGAATGTGAAATTAATGTTCTCCCCTCAGGCAAATTCCTAAGCATTTGGCAATGGGGCTTCTGACATGCATTAAACAATATGTGGGCATTGAAAAGGCCTCAGCAGTTCAACAGTCTTTTCTTACTGCACTTTCCCCGTAGGCAATCGGCACCAGAAGTCAGGCTACAATTAACTGTGATCAAATTACCTCTGTTGCATTTCAATCTCGTAATTTCCCTGTGACACCAGTTATATGGTTATGTTACACATCTACAGACCCAATCTCATAATATTATGAGCTTCTACCTATAAATGGACTTGGTAAATGGACTTGATTTTATATAGCGCTTTATCACCACACTGAAGCAGTCTCAAAGCGCTTTACATATCAGCTCATTCACCCAATCACTCTCACATTCACACACCAATGGGACAGGGCTGCCATGCAAGGCGCTAGTCGACCACTGGGAGCAACTTAGGGCTCAGTGTCTCAGTGTCTTGCCCAAGGACACTTCGACACATAGTCGAACCCCCAACCTCTCGATCAGAAGACGACTCTCTACCACCTGAGCCACGGTCGCCCTATAAAATGTGTCCAAACGTTTATTATTGAGTTCAAGCAGATTATCTCTTACACAGTCCTGAATGGTGCCTGATCGGCTTACATGATGGGTATTTGAAGATGTTAGCAACTGATGATGTGGCGCAAAACCTCCAGAGAATCGCACCAACCAATGGCCTTGGCCTTAATATTTCACTCGCTGTCTTACACTATGTCCCGCCTGATAGAGAGGACACCACAGATGCCTAAATGCTGTGCCATTGATCTCTGGTCCGAGCTCATCACAGAGTCATGATAACCTTGTTACAAACCCCCAAGGGGACAACACAGCAAAGGAAGTGGCTCCCTCTGGACCTGACAAATGGCCTGTGTCTTCTCTTGTCTGTGTTGGAGCAGGTGTCTCATATTGTCCCTGCCATCATGTGATATATTTGCACTGTTTTGTTTTTAATGTCTCTTTCTGTCAGGGTCGTTTCTCAGGATCGGATAAGGGGTGAGTGAACGAGAAAATAATACAGGCAATAAGAGTAAATCTTTCTCCAACCTGACTGAGCTCATTCCATGATGAGGCACACACGTAAATAACCTCTCTAGCTCCTCCCTCACTACACCTCGCTCTCTATCCTGCCCCATTGCAACCAATCAATCCACAATCAATCACTCGCAATAACTGTCAGACAACAGCTTGCATGTCATGAGTGAACCAGACTCAGAATAGCGGGAGGTTAGTGCAGACCCAACAAGGAGGAGGGTTGGTCAAGCTTACACAAATCAATGCTTGAAAGATTGAAAGGAGGTAAACGATGGGAACTGAATCATTCAAATTCTGATTAAATAAGAGGGAAAGTCAAAATGAAATAAAAACCTTGAGATTAAAATTAAAATAAGGAGAGGAAGCTGCCCACTATAATGTGTCAAATGTTATTAGTTGTTTTTTTTTTTCCAAACAATGACGTTCACCGAAGCACAGTAATTGGTACATTGTGGCTGTGATGCTGCATCATTGATCCGACCTTACCTGCCACGCTTGTCTGGAATTCTGGGATTTCCTGGAGCCTGTGCTCTGCTTCAGCAACCTCAACTCAAAAAGACTCAAGCCTCTTCAGGGAAAAATTGACCTTTCACAAAACCCTGTCCACAAACAGTCATCATCCAATAATACGTCCGAGCAACCGTTACTATGTAAACAGGGTCCGACATGCTCAGAGCAGGCACAATGGTGAAGCGGTGTGCTCATGGCTTGTGGAGGTCAGATACCAGGTATCCCAGAGTTGGGCTGGGGGAGTCGTGTTCTTTCCGTTCCCAAAGCCGAAAGCACAACCTGAGCGTAGTCTACAATGGACTATAAGAACGTCTTAGGGATGTGTGTCAGTATGTGTGTACATGTAGTATGGGAGATGTGTATCTTTTTAATGTTATCTCATCTTGTCTGCACTTATGTGTATGTTTAGCAAAATGACAATAAAGCTTGATTTGATTTTGATTTAAACTACACATTCACGTACCAATAGCGCAGTGAGCCACGACCCCGTAAACATCAGCAGGCTCACCTCCCGGAAGTCTTTCTCATGCCGGCTTGGCGCCGCTAGCTCGTCCATGTTGTTGGAGATAGATCTAACATTCCCCATGATGACAGATGGGAAGACTGGCTGATATCTTCTCCTCCTTGCTCTGCGCTTTGTCCCCGCGCGACATCCCCGTCGTTTCCTCCTCAGCTCACGGGGGATGTCGGGTCTCGCTGCATAAGCTGGCGTAGCATTAGCACAAAGTGCTAACAGCTGATCTTGGGTGTAAACAATGGCGCCGTGGCTCCGAGCAGTATCTCCCGACATGATCGCAAAAATTGCAGAGACAAGCAGTAGAAAAAATAGTGCAGTTTGGGCGTCTGTGTTTGAAAGAAATAAAGGAAAACACTAAGAATATAAAATATACTGTAGGTAAACAAGATTTTAAAAAAAGAGGAAAAGGTCAGTTGTGAGCAGGAGCTGCTGCTGCACCCATTCGGCAAATCGCTTTGATAGTTGTAATGTCCCCATCATTGTTTGTTTTAATATGTTGAACATATATAACTAATATATAACTTATTTTAACAATTGCCAAATCAGTAACCAATCAAACACAACCAGTTCAGAAACTTATCACTTTCAGGGATAAGATAAGATGAAATTAGATGAGATTTTATTGATACAATCACAAAATTAAGTAAAGATATGAAGAAACAATGACAAAATGTAAAGATGAAGCTATTTCTACAACAAGGCAATAATCATTCAAGTCACTAATACGAGCTTAAAGGGCTCTGTTGCAATCAAACTTAAAGCCCATCCTGTTTTGATATCCACCCATGCTTATATGAAGCAATAAGAGAAATGTATCCAAGGAATGTAAAACATTAATTGTGATAGTAGCGGTACATGTATGCGTGCTTCTGAGGTCACAGTAACCTTTATCTTTGTACTTCAGGCATCAAACCTTAAATAAATCTTATTTTTGGGACTTTGTGTCCTGAATTTCTTTTGCTCAAAACATGGGTTGAAGTGTTTTATCTGTTTAACCTTACAAATATAAAATATTTACATTTTATCTAGTTATTACACAGAAACTTGCACTGAGAACCAGGGAGAATAAAGTGGTTTCATAAAAAGAGAGAATGGGAGATGATGACATGTAGCTTGCACCAGGATTAGATCAAACTACCATGGTATGGGAGGGCTGGCGTCATCAGTTTTCTTCCAGAAAATTTTAAAGCACAAAACAAATAGATATACTATATTTTTTTAGATATAAAGAATGGATGGAGCATCAGTCATCTGTGATGAACCCAGACCCAACACGTCAAAGGTAACTGAATTATTTGATCTCACAAAGATTTCCTATGGCACCCCCACAATAGTGTACAGGGGGACTGCTTTAATGTAAATGTTTTGAAAGGGGAACGGATTGAGGACAAGTGAAAGAGGGGGTGGGTTATAAATAGGTCACTCACAACCACGCTGCAGTGATGCTCTATGACATCCCAGCTGCAATGGCAGATGGATAAAAAAGTAAAGTGGAGCAAATGATGATCAAATGATATTTTACATCAAAGCCAAAGCAGGCCAACCAAAAAAAAGAAGAAAAAAAAACTCACATGGGTTCATGTGTGCATATTTTTGGGAATCACTGGCTTTGTGAGACAAACTAACACTGCTCTAGCCTTCCAAACAAAGGACAAGAGTTAGAAGTGTTAGAATCCTTTTTGTGTGTGTAACCAAATGAGAAATCAACAGCAGAAGTGAGTTGATTGTCTTTTTCCAGAGCAGTAAAAGGTGCAAAGTCAATGAATTTAGCCCACTCACGGCTCATTAAAACACAATGACTGAGCATCGACTCCAGACTTTTATTTATTTTTTGCTGCGGGCTTCATTCTACTCTCTACCATCTCTGCCTTTTATTTCAGAGTGTGTGACAGCGCAGAGTGCAGTGTGTGTGTGTGTGAGTGCAGGAGATGGGGGTGCATTATGAGCAAAGAGCTGAGGTTCGATGTTTTGGATTAGACTTGGAACGCTGGGACGAGCCACAAATGAAATTCAACGCATCCACATTGTTGCTGATTTGTAAGATAATGTGTCTGTTTATGATTAAAGGGTTTATGTCAGGGTTAGAGATTGGTTAGAAACGATATTCCAATTAAATCACCTAAGCCTTCACGCAGACTATACACAGCTATTTGCAAATGATGATCACGGTTCACTTAGCTGTTATTTTGACATAGATTTAGTGCACGACATTAACAAGAACATGACCCCAGTGACATTAAGCTCATTATGTCTAGACGGAGTAAAACATCCCATTCTCCTCTGTTCCAATCCTGGATAAGGTCACTATAGCCAGAAGATGTAAGGTCCATGTCTGCCATCTTTTTCAGATGATGCTATTAAATGTCTTAGTCATGTAAATAGCCTGGGGAGGTGGCCAACACTCCAAATTCTCATTTTTTCACCCTACATCTCGTGCTCCCCTTCCCCCCAGCCAACGCTGGACCGCCCGCTGAGGCGCAACGGGGCCGCCAGGTCATACTTAACACCAACCACAGCCTCTCCACAAAGCTCCTTCTATCCCATCCCCCGCAGCCTCCAGTGCTCCCATCCCCCATCCTTCAAAATCTGCATTACAATGAAGATGGTGGAGGAGGAGGAGGAGGAGGAGGAGGAGGAGATGTGTGTGAGTGAAGTGAGAGAGTGGTGATCTCAGAAATGTGCCAAAAAAGCTGAGCCAGAAGATAACCCAGAAAATATCTCATGACTCCTGTGTGTATGTGTGTGTCTGCGTGGGTTTGGCGTGCGTGCACGTAAGAGAGTGATTGTACGTGGCTGCACATCAGTCGTTACTTTCAGATATATTAAATGTGTTTATGTACCAGAAACAAGCAGGTTCCAGCTACATTGTAAAACAGATGTCGACCCTGTCCTAAATCATTCGAGTCTTTTATATAATAGCGAGGGATGTAAAGCTGTCATACACTATGACCTTATATAATTTTATTTTATTCTATTGATGACCTTTTTTTTAGTATGGTATGTCAGCAGAAATGAGCTTTTTCCTTCAACCCGAAGAATATAAATTTCCATAAATAAATTGATTCTCAGATATGAAGTAGGCTATGAGACATAAGCTTCCAATAAAAAATGCTATCAAAGTGGCAATGCATGATGAGAAAGGCATGTGTTTACACATTATCTTAATGCAAATAAATTCAACTTTCAAAGGAAAAAAGAACTGAATTCAAACAATGTTACTTTTAGCTTTCTATGATAGCTGACTGTAGCCTTACGCCAGCTCTGTTTAATGTGAAACATCTGCTACATGCCAATCACATGTGTGTCACATGTGTGTATTGTTAATCTCTTTTGTTGGAACCACAAACTCTTTCCCCTCTCTTTTTTCATGATTTCATTGACATAATCAATTGTGAGCTCACAACATAATAATCAGTTTTAGCTTTAGACTTGTAGGATGGCAGCCTATAGATTTCTAAGCTAACATGTATCAGTTTGTGTTAATATTAATAAACTTAAAAAAAAAACTTTAATAATGTTTCACGGACCAGGTCCCTGAAGCTTTGATTTTGTTGTTTATGAAGAGAATCAACTGCAGCAAAATGTGTGAGGAAGAGTGGAGGAGGAAGACCACGCCATGACATGATCATGATGAATGAGAAGCTGGCACACTGACCTAGTAATGCTGCAGAGCTGATGCCGGTGGGGGTGAGCCGCCCTACAACTGTACTGGCCTGTCTGACACACAGACGCACGAGCGCACACGCCACATTAACCCTTTTTGTGCATCTTAACCCCTGATGTTTCACTCGATTTTTTTCTTTCATGACTGTAAAATATATGACAACAAACGACTAATTACAGCAACTCAAGCCTCAGTGCCAGAGATTTACAAGAAGAGGAGACGATGGTAGTGCAATGTTTATTTCTCTATAATTGCTGACTGGTTGAGAGGCTTTGGTGTGAAAACTTTGGCAGCCAAAGCCATAATAATGAAGACAAAATAACAGCTGAAGCTGTATTCTCTTGACTGGATTCCATCAAAACGACGGTAACATCAGCCAGAGACGTGGATGGGAGCAGCAGTTGCCATAGTAACCAGCTTTGTAGCAGGTCTGCACGCAGGCAGAAAGTATAAGGGCTAGCGTAGAGGGAGGTGGTGGTGTCTGGTTGTGTCTGCCCCTTCAGATTAAAAGAGAAGGCTACAACTACCATCAGGATCCTTTTAATTCATTTAATTTTTAAACTAAATCCTCATCCATGTGGTCAGCCAAGTGTTTTCTTAGCACTTCCTTCACAGACAGTCACCTACAGTCCAGCAGACGGACACATCCACACAAGCCTCACCCACCCAGCCCCCAAACCCCCCTCTCACCCTGTTTTCTTGGCCAACATGGCCGCCATGTGCAGCTTTGTGATTGCCGGCTGGTGAGGGCCTTTTCGCAGTCAATAAGGCAGTAGATCGAATTAATTAGCATCACAATTAGCTTTACTTTAAGGTCGACACACCCTTATTCGTGCCAGCAAAGAGGACCGTGAACCTGATTCTCCTTGAAATCAGACATTTGAAAAGAAGAGTTTTGCTGCAAACCAACAAGACGTTTAGGGTCAAATCCAGGCTTGTATTATTCATGTTTCTATTTTTGTATTATCTTCACCATATTTGTCGCAGTTCTGCTAAAATATTTTTTTTGTTTCTTTGCTTTTATCTTTTTTATCTCAGTATTAGATAAGGTTGTATCAGACTATTGTACAACACATTTGCTACTATTAATGAAAAAAAGAAAGGTCCGCCCTGTAAATGGGATCGGATACAACTCATTTAAGTAATCTGCTTAGGGTGACCAACCTGAAAATAACATATTTTCCCTCATGCAAAAGAAACAACCGTGGACACTTCTTTAGAATCTTTTCCTTCACTCATTCTCTTATTTTGTACTTCTTACTACTTGCTATGCTCACTGGTTTGCTCACTAAGAAAGAAGGACACAATGAAGGCTTTTTAGTGGAGCATTTCACAGCTCATCCTGTGTCGGGGGGCATGAAAAATGGGCAAAGACACAAATGAAGGCATTGACCAGAAATGGGGGAGAAGGAGAAGGGAGAGCAGCGACGGAGAGTGAGTGTGCAATGAAGAAGCGGCATGTAAAATGTGACAAAAATAGTTCCAAAGGGGAAAAAGTGAAGGGTCAGGAGAAGTTCCCTTGCAACAATTTTGTTTTCATCAATCTGGAAAAATCATTTTCCCAGAGTCTCTTTAGAAAGAGTCAAAAGCTTAAAACAATGATCCACAATTATGTAGCTCGGTCCTTGCTTTTATTTAGCATATTTATCTTACATCAGAAGGTAAGATAACGGGTAGCTAAAAGTTCAGATGTTGGATTGTACATGTGTGGACAAAAAGTTTAACTGCCTTTGTACTTTAAAAGGTACCAGTAGCAACTGTGTATAATCTTAAAGGTTATGTCAGACAATATGTCATAAGTTGTGAGCTTGTTGTGGCTGATTCACTAGGAGCCACAAGTAGTAAATAACCACCCATCAAGAAGAAAAGATCGATGGAGTCTTACCTCCTTCACGTTCTAAAGCCTCAAACATACTCAGCAGAGCGGAGTTCATGCGGACTCCGCTGGAGTGCGCTAGGCCAATTATCTGCAATGCTCAGATTTTACTGTCGCCCGACACGTATCGACACACATTAAATGTAGGCAGTGGCTATCCGTATGGTTGCCATATCAATATACCAACATTCTATTCGTAAGCAGCGCCCCTCATTGGCCAGTTTAGGTCATGTGATAAGGTCAGTCATTGGCCAGTTTAGGTCACGTGACTAAGACTAAACCTAACTGTAAACCTAACCCTAACCTTAACCCTAAAAATTGTTGCGATAAAAGGTTATAACCTAACCCTAAACCTAACCCTAATTCTAACCCTAACCCTAAAACGCTACATATGTGTACTTCGGTAAACGTACCAATAGCATTGGGGGTTGTCCGTACGGCAACCGTACAAATAGACACTTTCTTAAAGGTACCACTGACCTGTATTCAACTCGCATGGAGAAATGGAACAGGAGAGATGGAGATGAGCTTTGACAAGGCGAAGAGGTCCGAAAGTACCGGCAACTTTTTGACACGTCCTTGAAAGATTACAAGGACTTCCAGAGAAGCAGCAACTCTTGGAAAGAGATTGCATCCACACTAGGGAAAGATGAGGAAGTGTAGAGGGAGATGGAAGTATATGATGGACAGATTTAAAAGTTTAAGGGAGAAGTGGAGATAGGGCGAATGTAGCTGGCATTCCCAATATATACACTCCAGTGTAATTTTCCCAGTGAGGTATGTCATATATGATACTAGCAAAATGTCCTTCACTAACATGGCGTACTCCCCTTCCTCGTTTCTTGAAGCATTTAATGGATGTACATTGCAATACCTCTTAATTAGTCTCTTCTCAACAAGAGAAGCTCCTCTTCCTCGTCGTCAGTGGAGTCCGCCCGAGTATTTTTGAGCCTTAATGCAATATCTGGCGTCGCGCTCGTCTCTGGGGGAATTTTCTTCTTAAGAATCACTATAACATCTTCTCTGACTCCTCCGCGCTCTCTCTTGTTTGATGATGTCACACAGATCTGCAAAGAGCGTAAAACAATAAATTTAGACATATCAAAAGCTACTCCAAAACACATCCTTGTGTTGTGCATAGAAAAATATACAAACAATATCAAAGAAAATGTGGAGAAAACTACTACAGAAATGTCAATGAGGAGCTGATGCAAGACATTGACTCTGATACATCACATGTGGTCAAAATCAGCTGCTCCATCGATTGTACCTCATAGAATAAATATGTTCTGAAAAATACGTTTAGGGTTTCTCTGAATGAAAGTGTAGTTATTGAAAATAGGCCTACATTAAACAATGGTTGATGTTGTCAACATGCCAGATTATTACCCACTAAATTTCACATTATTGGGCTATCTTTATAATTAATCAATGCAATGAGACGGTGGTAATGCATAGCTGAGATTTAACCAAAGAATGTTTGAAGTGTTATATAAAGGAGCCAGGAGAAGTTCACATGACTAAATTGTAAAATGTTAATAATTAGCTGTCCCATCGTACGTTTGGACAAAAAAAAGACATCGTTTTTTTTTTGTCCCAGAATATGAATGCAATTGCGCATCAATGCAGAAGCAGCCTTTTGAAGTTATACTAGAAGTTATTCAACTCAAATGACCAACACAGCTCAACAGCAAATATATTATATGTCAACTTTCCAAGTAGGAACAAGAGGTGATTTAGAAGTTGCATATGCAGAAACACATTTAATAAAATCAAACGTAGTGATTACTAGAGGAAGTGCTCCATTCATGGAACTTTAACTGGTTCATTAAGGTTAAAAGCATCCAATTGTTGTGTAGACGTAGCTGTTTTAAGATGTCTTCCTTGTTAAACTGAAAGGTGTACATAGATCTGCGGGATCAACATCATAAACTCCAAGGAACTGGATGGAAAGTAACTAAGTGCCAAAATGTTGGATTTAAATCCTCTCTTTCCTTAGACGTTCTATGGGAACAGAAATACAAAGAGTAATCCTGACGTGAAGACAACTCGATATGCGCACGCTGATTGGAAGAAATCTCAAAAATGGCGATGCCCACACATAAAGGCATATCACTTGTGTTTGAAGGCTCAAATTTAATCAAAACAACTCCAAAAACATTTCTAGCACAACTTTGTAACAAAGTTTTACTCTTCAGCTTTAGATCTATCATCAAAGAGCATTCATGTGATGGCTTGTGTATCACTTTAATTTATAGACCGTAACATACATGCCAAGCATAATTGGGCTTTTAATGTCCTGGTAAAAAGAGAGTAGGGGGGAGATGGGGGTTACATTACACATCACATGATTTCTTAACTCAATTTGGGGTAAACTAGAGGTTTGTTAGGAGGGATCAGGGAGCAGATTTTGAACCCCTAAGGGTATACTCCAGTCTGGGAACCGCTGCACGCTGAATGACTGGAGATCATACTCTGGGTGGCTGATGCATTTTTCACATACCATGGCTGTGACATGTTTGTGTGAGTGTGTGTAGAGGGGGGTGTTTTGTGTTTCGTGTGTGTATGTGTGTGTGTCATCAGATTGGTTGAAACAGTGACAGAAGGGCCCAATGAAAAATGCAGACAAAGAGGGGGAGAGATGGAACTTCTAAGGGGATGCTGCAGAAGAAAGAGGAAATCATGAAGTAAAATTAATGAATTTTTGCATGGGGGTTCATCTCAGGGATAAACAAGCTTCTTGATGATGGGAAAGAGAAGATAAATGCCTGCCAAGATAATGAAAATACAGCTTCAAAGAAAGAAGAATAAATGTCGATGTCCGGACAATGAAAGACCTCCAGTGGCGCTCATGAGTCAGATGAAAGATACGACCTATGACCTAGCTGGATCGCAACAAGCTCTTACATTTACACAAATTGCAGAGTTGAGGTAAAATGTGTTGATGAGGCTGAAGGAACCTCATCACCGGCTGATTCACCGCCACCCTGTCTGTGTCAGTGACAAAGCAACCTCAGTGTTGTGGGTTATGTAACAAAGTTTATGCTCAGCAGGTCACTCTATCTCTCTTTTTGAAATTGGTGTGAGTTTGAATGTTACATTGATACTGCGTGACCTCCTAATGATCCTAAAATAATATGAGTTTGGCTGGATCACAGGTTATTCCTAAAAAAAAAATAAAAAATAAAAAATCAAGTAAATGAATCCAACAGGGATATGAAACTCCAGGCCTAGAGGGCTTCAGTCCTGCATGTGTTTGATGTTTTCCTGCTGTGATATCTCCGATAGCAGCTCCAAGCATCAGTAAGAAGTAACACAAGAAGCAATCAACAGTTGATAAGAAGCGAGTGATAAAGCCTGATGCCAGAAGAGCTCATAGTAGTAACAGGAGCACTTCTAGGTGTGGCCGACAATATTTCTTTTTTTTTTTTTCAACTGGGGAAGATTAAATGGAAGAATGAAAGGCGTGTCACTTTTTTAGGCCCCAAAAAAGCTTTGAAAACAGTAATATCAGACTAGGAAGACAACTAGGGGTGTCCCGATCCGATATTGATATTGGATATCGGTCTGATATCAGCCAGAAAACAAATATCGGATTTTATCAGACTGCATCTGAAATCTCCAATAATATATATATTGGTTTTTTGATTTATTTCTTTAATATCTTCCATTTTATTATTATCATTTTCTTAATCAATCATAGAATATTCTTATTCTAAAAGGTTAATTAAATGTAATCCATTGGTTTATAATAAATGGGGTTTTTTTTTTTTTTTTTAATAATCAAGCCTTTTCTAACATTCCACACTACAAAATAAGTAATATAAGTATGTAAGATTTGTGCTGTTATCGTATTGTATCGATATTGGCATTGGCGAATAAGCAAGGCTGCATTATCGGTATTGTATTGGAAGTGAAAAACTTGTATCGGGACTTCCCTAAAGACATAACACTTTACTGTTGTTGGGTTGCAAACCTTATGTCAAGGCCAGTAAAACTTCAAGCTCTGCGAATTAGGTAGAGTTCATAATTTATGGTCCTGGAGAGCCACTGTCCTGCATGTTTTGAAGTCTCCAGGTCTGCAGTTTTTCTTATCACACTTAGATATGTTAAAACAGGAAAACATCTGAAAAAGCAGAACTGTGTCTCTCAAGAGGCAGGACTAAAGAACCCTGAAGTAAAGAAATGATCATTGGTTCTTTTTCTTCATTGGTCTGTGGCTCTGTAGTAGGAATGTTAAACTATCATGAGGGTTCTGGTTTGATTACAAAAAACATCTGTCATGCTACCAATGGTTAAAACTCTAAAGCCGAGATCGGCAACTTCTATTACAATATGGGTCACAAAAATGTGACTGTCTTTTCTGAGGGTCACGTTATCAATATTCATGTCAACACTTTGTATAATTACCAATTTGAGCTTTAATAGTGGAAAGAACAAAGGTTTTTTTTTCACATAATTTTGAGTAAGTAGTTAGTCATTGTGTTCATACTTCAATAAATTTTGTGTGTTTTTCTAATGTTTTGTTTTAATCTTATTTTGTGTATTTTTGTTGCCATATGTGTCCGGAGTTAATTTTTATGTATTTACGTTGTCGTAATGTATATTTTTCTGTTATTTATTTATTTTTTTAAATAATATTGTATACTTTGGGGTGTTTTTGAATAATCCTAACTTTGAGGGCCACCCAAAACTAGGGGCCCAGGCGACAGTTGCCTATACGTCTGCTCTAAACCTAATGTTGCCTCCATTAGCTGATGGTAACTAATAAACTGTACAAGAGCACATGCAAATAAAGTCCATCCGACTGGTTATATTTGAATAAAAGGACAAAGTGAAAATAAAACAGTGCCTGGACATTGGTTAGAAGCTCTTACAAATGTCCTGGTTGAATGGCACACTGGAAGCCCTTCCCCCCTCCTCTGTGGATTGGATAAAGCCCGGTGGCCACGCCCACAGGAGGAGACTCTGGTCGATTTTGAGGCGCGGCTGAAATACTCACAGTCTTCTCCCTGACGTCCTTTAATTTGAGCTCAGCCGCCGTGGGGTCTACACTCTCAGACAAAAGGGGAGTCTTCTCAAACCCAAAGCCAAAGGGAGCAGGAGATCAGGTTGGATCAATATCTCATTCATCCCAAAACTGGATTTTTAATCCTCAAAAAGAAAAAGAACACTCCTGGTGGTTTTTATTTTTCAACTTTATTAATTTATTTTTGTTCAGATCACCTGAAGGGAAAGAGAAAATGGGAGCCCAGTTGTCCAAGGGGGGAGTAGCTGTGGAGGGGAAAGCTGCCGCCGACCCTGTTGCTGCTAAAGCCAACGGACAGGTGAGTGCAGCACACAACGTGGGTCTGACTGTCAGCGGGGGGCCACACCCCGCCCACTGCACGGCATCATGGACCCAGGGCTCCATAAACTGTTACTCCCTCACATTTACTCCTCATTCTTTTTCAAGTTTTGATTAAATTACAGAAAAAAGAGAGGAAAAAAGAAACCTCACTGAATTAAACCAGCCCAGCCTTTTTCTGTAAATTATACCCTCTAAGGACAGTTTATTCTTATATTTCTACTTCATATGTAATACGTTTGCTGGGAAATGTGTGTTTGGCTGGTTTTTCTCTCTGTGTTCGCCTCAGAGGGTCAGATTAGGGCTTTCACGTCGAACAAAAGATGCGCGTCGAGCGGCGCAAAGGATGCAAATGCGCTCGATTTGATGCGCCTCAGACAAAGCGCGAGCCCGCGCCAGATCTATCCACACGTTTCTCATCTTACTTTTAACATCTAAGCTATTTTTATTATCCTTGACCAAGATAAAAAGCTTATTATAGATTTTGGAGAAGGCACGTTGATTGATTTTTCCAATCCAAGACGCTCTTTTACTTTTAAACCGTCCTCGGACAGCTTGGAGGGTTTTTGGTGGATTGTGGCTCTTCGGTGATGTGTGCCATGCAGCTTACTGTGTCCAGTCTGTAGTCAGCAGTGCTAAATGTGAGCCACAGCTCTGTGATGAGAACTGAAAGCAGGTTTCTTGGGGATTCCTTTGTTTCCCGGCGCTGTGGCCGTGTGGCAGCTTTTAATACAGCACTACTGCCCCCATGTGTTCTCTATGTGTACTACAGCCAGCTGTTGAATCCCCCCACTCGTCTAAACTGCCATCAGGACAGTTGTCCCTAAATTGATTAGGGATTAACTTGGTTGCATTAGATTTTCTTTTGTTTTTAATGTACTTTAATGTTTATTTGATATGAGCTTGATTGAGTTTTCAAACTTTCCTCTTCTCTGCAGGAAAATGGTCACGTCAAGACCAATGGCGACGTCTCTGCCAAGCCCGATGGGGAAGTGGCAGCTACTGATGGGAACGGTACAGCCGAGCCTGCCAAGGAGGGCGAGGCCAATGCCGGGGACGCCATCGAGCCAGCACCTGCAGTTGAGGGCGAGGCTGCCAAAGCAGAGGGGGAGACCGCCAAGGATGGAAAGAAGAAGAAGAAGTTCTCCCTGAAGAACTCTTTCAAGTTCAAGGGCATTTCTCTGAAGAAGAGCAAGAAAAGCAGCGAGGAGGCCAAGGAGGAGGCCGCCTCCCCCACGGCTGAGGACAAACCCGAGGAGAACGGCCACGCTGCCAAGGAATCCAAAGAAGAGTCGCCGGCCACCGAGGCCAAGGAGGGCGAGGCGGCCGCCGATGCTCCAGCGGCTGAGGGTGAGGCCAAGGCGGCAGCAGCTCCGGCAGAGGAGGCCCCACCGACGGAGGCCGCCCCAGCCGAGGAAGCCCCGGCTGCCACCGAGGACACGACACCCGCAGTCTCTGAAGGCGAGGCTAAGGCAGAGTGACTGCCCCCGGCCACGGCACCTGGACTGATTTTCCAAGATTAAAGTATATAAATATATATATGAGAGACTCGTGCCACGATCTTAAAGTTATAAACAAAACTACAAAAGAAGACAAAGGATATATCACGTTTGCTGATTCAACCACCAGTTCACTGCCTTTTTATTAGTTCTTTGACAGACGGAAACTCACCGGGCCCTCTCATGATGACAGCGTCGCCCCTCCCCCGCCCCCTCATGGTACACACACAGGGACTGGTGTGCAGTGAAGGTGATGGATTGGATGTGGAGCGAATCAGGAATACTGACTTTATTTTCCCAAATCATGGAGAAGCATCCTTTTTGAACAGCGTGGCAGCCCTATAACACCATATTTTACCTTCTCATCTTCTTGGGATCTAAGAATTTGTCAGCTCTGTGGAGCGGGACACCATCTCCTTCACTTGAAAAGACTGTTATATGGACACATAAACCTTTCAAATTACCTTATTAATTTTTTTTTTTAGAATTTTACATTCCTATGTTTTAACCCCAAATTTCAAGTATTTTGTCATGTATAGAAAAGAGAAAAATCAAGGAGGGGATGTGAAAATGGAGATATGTCTTTGTTTGTGCTTTTGGATTCTTTCTCTGGCTAAGACCACATTCGAGCTTCTTGAGCATTGCAGTGTTCACATTTCAGAGTTTATGACCGAGTTGGGATTGTACAAAAAATGTGAGCTTTTTAGTCTGCAAACTTGTCTCTGTAAATATGTTCTGGCCAATATTTTTTTTTGGTTCTCTTTATTTTGCTATCGTTTAAAGATGTTAATGGTTTATTGTAACTTTTAATAAGGGTAAATAAATGTTTGATCCCCTCTGTCTGTGTTATGCTTTGTTATTTGTTTACACACATATATTCATACTTTCTCATTGTGGTTTTATTTTTACACATACATGCTGATATTTACACACTTAATATATTGTCATTAGCATTAATGGATTCACACCTTTCACCTGTAGTGAGCCTAATAAACTCTGAGAGCAACTTTATAAATATCCTTTACTTAATTAATAACTAGCTAGAGTATTGCAGTAGTTACCTATACATGCCTCTTTATGTTGACTTATTTGTGTTTGGCACCACCTACAGGCCAGAGTAATGCATTGCAGGTCACTAACTTTGTGGTCGTCCGTTAAGTATTTTACGCAAGATATATATATTGCATTTATTGGACTAAAATAAGCTTAATAGATCAAAGAGTAAAATGTTAGATGTAATTTGTCTTTGAGGATGATTTCATTTGTTTTGAAGGTGAAGTTGACTTTCCTTTAGTAAGAAAAACTACCTGCCATTCTTCATTCATAGGCATACATAATGTTTTAACAAATTGCATTAATGTATTTAAAAAAATTTAATTACTCTATATTCTAAATTCAGGACATATATATGTTCAACTGTAGTACAACTGCAATAAAGAAGAAAAGTCCATTTGTCTCTTTGTAATTTATGTATTTACTTATTTTTTACAGTTTTATCATTTTATAAGGACAAGGGTCAGAGTTCACCACAAGTCTCTGGTAATACCATAATAAGTAAGATATAATGTTATGTAGGGCCTGACCAATTGACTAAAATAAATGAATACATCAAAATGACAGTATTCGGAGCGTTAAATTGTAGGGTTTTTATTTTATTTTATTTTTCAAAGGGCTCGATATATTTGATGCCTATATTCAAATACAGAAACGTCAGTTTATGTAAACGAGCTGAGTCACCTAACATGAACACAACAGAAACCGATGTCGTACAGACCATGGTAAATGACACCGATTGAAGCGGGACGTCAGACGAGGTGGCCGAGTGGTTAAGGCGATGGACTGCTAATCCATTGTGCTCTGCACGCGTGGGTTCGAATCCCATCCTCGTCGAAGAAGTTTTATTTCCCTTTCCCTATGATGTGTTCAATTGAGGTCGGTTTAACGCCAAACTACGAATTGTAAATGAAAAAAACAAAATCTAATGCAGTTACTTGCACTTAACCAACAACCTTGTGACAGGACAACTCGCTACTTTTACATTACGGAAGCTAAACATATTTAATATTAAAATATTATTGTTATTCTAAACTGGTTTGGATTGAATTGAGTATGTACGGGTGTAAAATCAGTGTCCGTGAACCCTCCACTGATGTCATATCCAAACTGCCACCACGTCTTTCATTCCCACGATAAAAAAAAAAAAAAAAAAAAAGTACAATAAACCCGGAGTTTTACTATGAACAGCTGATAAAGTGAAATGTTGATTAATTTCGTTTTCCTTATAAGACTTAATTACAATTTATTGTGGCAGTATGTTGGTTTCAACTAATGAAGTTTTTTTTTCTTCTTCTAAATTTCTTAATTAGCACGTGGACGAGAAATTATTAAAAACACCTGGCAACATTGTTTACCAATCTCGTGATCGTCTGATAAGTTTTCCCAATGCTAACGATAATGTTGTGTCTTTACTCCTATGGTTGTTGTTGAATGGATAGTGTAAAAGCATTGACATTAATGCTTCCGGGCTTATTTTGTGACGACTTCGCCCCCTATTTTGTCACCTTTAAATGTCACATCCCACTTTAGCTAAATTAGCGAATGCCATGAATATTACCTAAATCCTAATTTCACGATAAATTATCATCAAACAAAGCGGTTATTAACATTCATAAGAACCACACTGTTTATGTTCTTCTTCTCTTTAATTATTATTATTATTATTATTTAAATATCGTCAAATAAACCGTTTACTTACCGTAAACTTTTCCATAAAATGTCTGTAGATCCATTTACAAACACACTGGAGGGCGCTATGACACTACATGTGTTTTGTAGACGAGGTGGCCGAGTGGTTAAGGCGATGGACTGCTAATCCATTGTGCTCTGCACGCGTGGGTTCGAATCCCATCCTCGTCGTAAGCTTTTAATTCCCTTTCCCTATGATGTGTTCATTTGAGTTTGTTTTAACGCAAACTACGAATTCAAAATGAAAAACAAAAACAATCTAATTCAGTTACTTACACTTACCCAGCTGGTTATAAACACTTAAACCAAGTCATGGCTTTTATACAACTCGCTACTTTTACATTACGGAAGATAAACATATTTAATAATATAATATTATTGTTATTCTAAAGTGGTTTGGATTGAATTGAGTATGTGCGGGTGTAAAATCAGTGTCCATGAACGCACCACTGATGTCATATCCAAACTGCCGCCACGTCTTTCAGTTCCACGATAAAAAATAACAATAAAACCCAAGTTTTACATAAGAACAGCTGATAAAGTGAAATGTTAATTCATTCCATTTTCCTCATAAGAGTTCATTACAATTTATTTTGGCAGGATGACACAGACTGAAGGTGGAGTTAGCAGCATGTTGGTTTAAGCTAATAAAGTTTTTCTTCTTCTAAATTTATTGGACGTGAAATTATCAACAAGACTTAGCAACGTTTACCAATTTTGTGACCATCAGAGGGGTATTCCATACAGGCAGGTTATGTTCAAACTCTGAGTATGTTCAGGCTCAAATGAGGGAAACTCTGAGTATCTCATTCCTAAACGCGAGGAATGTTCTTCTCTGAGTATGTTACCATGGCAACATTGTCCGTGAACTAAACCTGGTCGCTGGCATTTTTAATCAAAGAAACCCTGGCTTTCTACCTGGCTCCGCCCACCTGAACACCATAATTTCATGATTAATTATCATCAACAAAGTGGTTATTGACATTCATAATAACATTGTTTGTGTTCTTCAATGGACTCCTCATCCATTGTGTTCTGCGCGTGGGTTCAAATCCCATCCTCATCGAAAGGTTTTAACTTGTTTTAGGGCAGGGGTCTGCAACCTGCAGCTCTGGAGCCTCAAGTGGCCCTTTGACTCTTTTGCAATGGCTCCCTATAGCTTTTTAAAAAAAAAACCGATTGAAATAAAGAGTTGCTATTGTCCTACAGAGGCTATTATTGATTAATGACAAAAAAAAAAAATCAAGATATAACAATTTGTTAACCTAAAAATAAATCACATTGTGCAATGACTCAGCACCTTCCTACTTCACTTCCTGCAACATCTACAGACCATCAACTTTCCTGCACCTGTGGCTAACCTTAAGTTTTAAATCCCTGGTAAATAACTAAACCAACAAAAACACTATTCTGGAAGAAAATACAGATTTTAATTGTGTGGGGACAGATTCATTTAACCACCACTGTGCAGGTTAAATATGCATGTTTTATGTGTGGCAAGAAATGAGAAATTAGCATGTGTTGATCACATGATCATGTGTTATCAAACTTCAAGTTACTTTTTGTGGCCCTTTAAATACATTCACTAAAAATAATCTTCTTTATATAACATTGTGTTCATGTAAACTGAGATGGGTAAGAATTTGAAGATGCGAGATACTGTTTAGTTGTTATTTCTTGATGTTAATTTATTTCATTTTATTTTAATCTGTTTTTAAGTTGCCATTTACATGATCAATATAAATCAAATCATGAAATCAAACATTATTCTATGTCATTTTAACTGTATAGAATTTCATTCACTGTATTGTCTTCATTGAGAAGGTTTTTTTTCTGGCTCCAGGAGGACTTTAATCCAGGTGAGATGAGGCAAAATGGCTCCTTTGAGAGTAAAGGTTGCAGATCCCTGTTTTAGGGAGTTATTGGAGTTAAAAGATTAAATTTTATTTCTCTCCTTATGTTGATCGGTATGGTTCAGATAGTGCTCTGGAAGGAATGACGATGAGAACCGACGAGGTGGCCGAGTGGTTAAGGCGATGGACTGCTAATCCATTGTGCTCTGCACGCGTGGGTTCGAATCCCATCCTCGTCGAAATTTTTTACTTCCCTTTCCCTATGATGTGTTCAATTGACTTTGTTTTAACGCAAACTACGAATTCAAAATGAAAAACAAAAACAATCTAATACAGTTACTTACACTTACCCAGCTGGTTATAAACACTTAAACCTCATGACAGGACAAGTCATGGCTTTTATACAACTCGCTACTTTTACATTACGGAAGCTAAACATATTCAATAATAAAATATTATTGTTATTATAAAGTGGTTTGGAATGAATAGAGTATGTACGGGTGTAAAATCAGTGTCCATGAACGCACCACTGATGTCACATCCAAACTGCCACCACGTCTTTCAGTTCCACGATAAAAAATAACAATAAAACCCAAGTTTTACATAAGAACAGCTGATAAAGTGAAATGTTAATTCATTCCATTTTCCTCATAAGAGTTCATTACAATTTATTTTGGCAGGATGACACAGACTGAAGGTGGAGTTAGCAGCAAACTCTGAGTCTATCCATAAACTCTGGGTCAACATACCCCGCGATGGGAACCTCTGGGTATCGGATTCAACTAAAGCTGGTATGAAGTGGGTTAATCAAGCCTGAGTATGTACACCTTGGGTTACTTCCGTGCACGCGCGCGACAAAAAGCCATCATCAATGGATCAGAGATTTAATCGAGCTGCCATGGCAACCAGACAGAAAATAGTGATTTATTCACCGTAATGGGTAAAATAAGCCGTTGTTTGATGAATATGAGCCTGTTCTAAAGGTGTGTTCAGTCTTCAGTGACAATAGTGGCTTAAATCACCCATAATTAGTCACACTTTTTGGTCACTTCATCACTTTATTGCTTCAGTGACGTGACGAGCGGTGAATAATATAAATAAAATGTGTCTGAGGAGACGTGGCTGCATAGAGAGCCCTCCTGTTACACTGGATATAAAGACAGTAAATGCCGCTTGATATCGCATCATTTATATTTATTTTTTTATGTAATATTGTCACCAGAGTCATCTCAACGTCCTAAAAAATGTCTTAAAAAAAAACTGAAGCGGGACGCGAACCCGCAAATCGTCACTTATAAGCGTAGGGTCACATTTCACTGCGCCATCATAACTTCGAAGACATATGATCTACAGATTTAACTGTATAACAATATAAAACAACAATTGAGCCTTAAAAGTGGATTTATTTAAATTATCATCTCCTCCTTAATATTATCCACAGGTTTGTATTGAGTGAACTTTACTACAGACGTCAGTAAATGTTTTAATGCAGATCAACCTCTCAGTGTCTTTCACTTAATGATCTGTATCCACAATGTTAGAAAGAAAACTACCGTTTGCACAAAAAAAAAAAAAAAAAGAAAGAACGTAAAGCAACACAACATTAATGATGTGAACACGTCTGTGGTGTGTGATGTTGCTAATGTGTTTCAGAGAAAAGTGTTAAGGTTCATAAAAGTGTTCAGGTGGGCGGAGCCAGGTAGAAACCCAGGGTTTCTTTGATAAAACCTGCCAGCGACCAGGTTTAGTTCACGGACAATGTTGCCATGGTAACATACTCAGAGAAGAACATACCTCGTTCATATCTGAACACCATAATTTCATGATAAATTATCACCAACAAAGTGGTTATTGACATTCATAATAACATTGTTTGTATTCTTCAATGGACTCCTCAAGGTTTTAACTTGTTTTAGGGAGTTATTCTAATTAAAAGATTAAATTGTATTGTTTTCCTTATGATGATCAGTATGGTTCACATAGTGGTCTGGAACGAACGACGATCAGACCCGACGAGGTGGCCGAGTGGTTAAGGCGATGGACTGCTAATCCATTGTGCTCTGCACGCGTGGGTTCGAATCCCATCCTCGTCGAAATTTTTTACTTCCCTTTCCTTATGATGTGTTCAATTGACTTTGTTTTAACGCAAACTACGAATTCAAAATGAAAAACAAAAACAATCTAATACAGTTACTTACACTTACCCAGCTGGTTATAAACACTTAAACCTCATGACAGGACAAGTCATGGCTTTTATACAACTCGCTACTTTTACATTACGTAAGCTAAACATATTTAATAATAAAATATTATTGTTATTCTAAAGTGGTTTGGATTGAATTGAGTATGTACGGGTGTAAAATCAGTGTCCATGAACGCACCACTGATGTCACATCCAAACTGCCACCACGTCTTTCAGTTCCACGATAAAAAATAACAATAAAACCGAAGTTTTACATAAGAACAGCTGATAAAGTGAAATGTTAATTCATTCCATTTTCCTCATAAGAGTTCATTACAATTTATTTTGGCAGGATGACACATTTCATTTTCTTTCATAAAATAGGGCCCGTATACATTTGTATTACTAGCCATTTTTATTCACATTAATCTTTTGTTCACTTGACAAACTCAACATCATTTGATTTCATAACATTTTATAGTACAATCTAATGTAATTGATCATTTTTCTCTGAAAAATATTCTGTATACCAGATACCAAATTAGGAGTTTTCTGTAGATTCCTCCATATTATATTGTTTTCCACTGAAATAAAACACTCATACAGTGACGAGGTGGCCGAGTGGTTAAGGCGATGGACTGCTAATCCATTGTGCTCTGCACGCGTGGGTTCGAATCCCATCCTCGTCGGCTTTTAGCTATCACTCGATTGTGGTGAATTCATATTTCATACTTCAAAACGTCCACTAATGGGCGGTGTTTCCCACTGAAGTAACACCTGAAGACAGGTGGTGATGACAACGTAGCTACAGCTATGGCCATAGTGATAAAGATTCTCAATAGAGAATCTATATGGTGACTTCATGGCTGGAAGTCACCATATTGGAGGTACTCAGCAGGTAAACAAAGCAGATCCCGAACGTCAAATGGTGTTTTATTGGCTGTACTATAACGCATTTTGAGGAGCTTTTCTGGGTTTTCGGTCATCTGTCCATCACAGTGTTTACCTGTGAGCACCTCCAATATGGCCGCGCATCCGGGTTACCGCCTTGAACGTGGCGCACGTGAAAACCCTCTATATGTGGGTAAGTACTGTAGCCATAATTTCCGAATGGCATTTTTTTCGTTCATGCAGGATTATTGAGTACTCACACTTACAAATAGACATAAGTTATCTAAAGCATATATTTTTCTTCATAAATGTTTTATAAGTGGAAAGCACATTTCATATACTTTTTTTAATTTAGTTTTTTTTTTTTCATTTGTCAGTAAAAATGCCTTGTTTGTGTTTTTAGAATGCAATTTTCAATTATGGTGTATATATTCAATGTATTAGAGAGTTCTGTTTGATTTCAGGTTGAGACACATATTTATATTACCTTTAACCTAATGTGAAAAGCCATTTTGTTGACTCATTGGCACTGGTTGTGCCTTTCCAGGCAGCGTTTATCGATTCTCCGCTGATTTGAACGCACCACGAAGCAACAGGAAGTCCCGCTATAGTCACGTGTCTTCCGTACGAAGTTGCTCCAAATCTCTTCTCTCAGCATGTCGTTAGAGGCCTGGTACATCGACAGTTCTGATGAGGACCAGAGGAAGCCTCACAGGCTGCAGCCCAACCAGCCGGTGTCCCTGGAGGAGCTGAGGAAACTCGGTGTTTGTCACTGGAAGGTACGCCACCATTTGGCGTCTTCAGGTTCACACGGAAATCTGTGCTTGTCATTTTAGGCCATGCATGTAAACATTGCCAGTCTGGATCTGATTAAAACTGTTGCAATACAAAATCAAAGTGCAGAAACTGTATGTGTTGTGTTACTTTTAGGTCAGATCATGTGGATTTAGTTGCAGTGCAACTTTCCCCATGATCGGATTAAAAATAGTTTACAAAAAGACATTACAGCTAGTGAAATTGCATTTCGAAAATATCTTAAATAATAATCTGATTGTCTGACATGTAATAAACCGCCTTTTTAGAAGGAGAACAGGTAACCTTTTTGTTGTTGTTGTTGCCAGGCTATCCGTACCCAGCGCCTCTCATTGGCCAGTTTTGGCCACGTGATAGGTGCACCACGTGACTTAAAGTTCCGTCAGTTTTATTTTAGTTCATTATTTATTTTTAGTGTTTTTTTGCTGTGTTAAATATGTTAAAATGAAAAACATATAAATGACAAAAGTGGGATTTGAACCCACAGCAACAGTAGGAAGAATTATTGAGTGATCCTTACACGGTGAAATCACGAGCACATTACACTTATCGGAAAACGTACCCAGGATAATAATGATGATGATGATGATAATAATAATAGACATTTTATAAATTGCAAAATCCAACATAAATGGCCTTATAAAAAGTTAAAACGTAACAGACACCTTGCATTCTAAACTTGGCTCAGATAGATAATTACAGAATGTAAATCTCCTACATCGGTTCATGATTCCTTTTATTTTGCTTATAATTTTCTGATTCTCCAGTTGAACGCAGACATCTACGAAACCGATCCGGAGCTGGAGCGTCTCCGCAAAGACCAGGGTTACTCCTACATGGACATCATCACCATACACAAGGACACGCTCCCCAACTATGAGGACAAGGTAACCGTTCTTTCCAATCACACCCTGAAATATGCAGTTAGTGAAAGAATGTAAACGATGAATAAAAAACGGTTGGTTGGATTGTTGTCTCTTTAGCGTCAGGTGTTCTTTGTGGAACATTTACACCTGGACACAGCTTTTCCACTAAAGTTACACTCAGTGACAGTGACGAGGTGGCCGAGTGGTTAAGGCGATGGACTGCTAATCCATTGTGCTCTGCACGCGTGGGTTCGAATCCCATCCTCGTCGAGTTCTACCCTCATTTGTGGTGAAATGATAACAGCGACCGAGGGAAAACAGATGTTGGACATTATTTTGAAAAATTGTAGTTTCTCTGGAACAGTGAGAATCAGTCCTTAGTTGGGTTTTTGTCTCCTTAGCTGAAGATGTTCATACTAAGCTTGGGATGGTGCTGCTGTTTTCCTACCACTGCTAATCCATTGTGCACTGCACGCGTGGGTTCGAATCCCGTCCTCGTCGAGTTTTACCCTCATTTGTGGTGAAATGATAACGACGGTGACCTTTATTTTGGAATATTTCTGCACTGTATGTTGTAATATGTGTCGTTCTGTGGAGCAATGAGAACCGGGACTATGTTTGATTGTTGTCCAGGGTTGAGGTTGATTATAAATCTAATCACGTAATTGGTAAATAATTACAATTATGACATAATTATGATTTAAATTTTAAGTGAAAAAAACATGTTGCTGTTGTAATGGTAAATTGAATGGTAATTGTGTTCAGATGATTGACTTTGTAATTGTCATGAACATTTTATAAAAACGGTCAATTACAATTGATTTTAAACACAAAATGGGATAACCCTGTTTCAGTTCAGTAGTAACTGAGAATGTAATTGATTACAGGGGGAAAATAATAATTGTAATTGGTCACCGTAATTGTAATTAAGTTGTTTTTGAACACGGATAATTAATTGACCCCAACCCTGTTGTTGTCTCCTTAGCTGAAGATGTTCTTTGTGGAACATTTACACCTGGACACAGCTTTCCACTAAAGTTATAAACAGTAACAGTGACGAGGTGGCCGAGTGGTTAAGGCGATGGACTGCTAATCCATTGTGCTCTGCACGCGTGGGTTCGAATCCCATCCTCGTCGAGTTTTACCCTCATTTGTGGTGAAATGATAACAGTGACCGAGGGAAAACAGATGTTGGACGTTATTTTGAAAAATTGTAGTATGTGTATTTCTCTGGAACAGTGAGAATCAGTCCTTAGTTGGGTTTTTGTCTCCTTAGCTGAAGATGTTCTTTGAGGAACATTTACACCTGGACGATGAGATCCGGTACATCCTGGATGGCCATGCTTACTTTGACATCCGGGACAAGGAGGACCGCTGGATCAGGATCTCCGTGTCCAAAGGAGACTTGATCACTCTGCCGGCCGGGATCTACCACCGCTTCACAATGGATGAGACGGTTAGTGCCAAAAAACCATCAACAGGAAGGGATTACACCTGTGATTTGTATTGCACGTGTCTATTAATTTGGAGCTTGTTCAGACTTGGTCACATGTCCATCTCTTTGCTCTTCTCAGAACTTCACTAAAGCCATGCGTCTGTTTGTGGGAGAGCCGGTGTGGAAGGCCTGCAACAGGCCCGCTGACCACTTCGACATCCGACAGAAATATGTAGCTTCTCTACAGGGATCCTGAGCCTGGAGCTTTTACTGCTAATATTACTCTGGTTGAGAACAAGTAAACTCACACAAAGTTATTGGTGTCAAAGTTTTTCTATGAAAACGTGGAACACTCGACTGAAGATTTAAAGGGATCCTCCATTGTTTTTACAAATGTGGCCTAAAACCTTTAAAATGTCCTGATTAGAAGATCTATGCCTAACAAAACGCATTATTTTGCACCATATTCGTTCTTATTAACTTTTAAAACTACTTTACCATTTTCGAGCCTGTGCGCCGCCATGTTGAAATGACATCACTGGTGACATAAATCGCCCCTTTTAGTCCATTGAGTTCAATGGGAGGTGAAGCATTCAGGATCATTTAGCAGCTTTTTCAGTCAAAATGACAACTTGTGTTGCTTTGGGTTGTTCTAAAAATCAGTCAAAGTTAAAAAAAAAAAAAAAAGTCAATGTGAACCTCTTTTGTTTTACCTAAATTTGATAAACAAAATCAGTGACCCAAAAAAAATCAGTGACTGCAGGGGGCGACAGTTCCATCTCTGCTGTTTCAAATACAGACAACCAGGATTGACTGCTTCTCATTAATGCTGACCCAAGTTGAATCTGTCTGCTGCAAAGAACTAATGGTCTGGTCAGAACTGGTTGATGGTATAGTTTAATGGTTTAAGTCTGGAGTTTTTGCTCTTCTTCATGGCGTCTATGAAACAACAGAGTTGGAACTGTCGCCCCCTGCGGTCACAGATTTTTTTCATCAAATTTTGGTGAACAAAAGAGGTTTACATTGACTCTTTGAAATTTGACTGATTTTTAGAGCAACTCAAAGCAGCACAAGTTGCCATTTTGACTGAAAAAGCTGCTAAATGATCCTGAATGCTTCACCTCCCATAGAACTCAATGGACTAAAAGGGGCTAATCACATCACCAATGATGTCATTTCAACATGGCGGCGCACAGGGTAAAACAGTCCCAGTTTTAAACGTTAATAAAATGAATATGGTGCAAAATAATGCGATTTGTTAGGCATACATCTTCTAATAACGACATTTCAAATGTTTTAGGCCACATTTGTAAAAAACAGTGGAGGATCACTGTAACACTAAGAGTGAACCGCACATTGATCAGGTTCTTTATATATAAAAAATCAGTGGAAACAAGAATCTAATAGATGGAAAAGTGGCGTTACATGAGCTGGTGTGAATACACTATAATCTGCCACTAATGTAAATGATTGTTCTTACACTGTGACTAATATTCCATTCACTTTCAATTTGTAGAAGGCATAATGATGAGAAATATTTGATAGCAGCATATTTGAATTCAAGCTGCCAGGTGCCTTTACTTCCAACTCACCACTTCATTTAAAAGTGTCACTTTTGCTTTGAGATTAAAATGAATTTCATTTTCACTTTGTGTCTTTATTGCATTCCAGACACACGTTGTAAAAAGATTTATTTTAGAATAGAACACAATTTCTCTGCATATACATCAACAAGATCAGCACAGTATGTAAACAGCTAGGTAATTATCTGTATGTACAGCGACTGAATCACAAAGAAAGGGAACAATGTTAAAAAGACCAGAAGAGGATGAACAAAGGGAGCTTTAATATTAACCTGTGGACTGATAACTCATTATTAGCTGCAAAAGAACGCTGTGAATAAAGTGATAATGCCCTTTTCCAGTGTCCCCATTAGCCAGCTGCCTCCTCCCTTTACTGGGTGACTTATCTGTAGTGGTGTGGATCAGAGTTCATCGCTAAAAAATCACAGGTTTTGAAAAAAAATGACTTAAACTTGCCTAAAAAAAAAAAAGAATCCAAGTACGGTGAGGAAAGCTGAGCAAAAATACTGGAAACAAGACACAATCAACTTTAAATCAAATGGTCTTTCAGTGCAGAACGAAAGACATTTAAATAGATTATTTGTTTAAAATATCAACCTGTCAAACATCCAACCTATTGTTTGCATACAGATGGATCTGGTCTGAAATGGTTGAGCACTTCAGTTAAAAATATGTCTCACATTTCTGTTAAACACCGGAGCCACAATATTTAAAAACAAAACACAACTGTAAGATTTAGTATTAAAGCAGTGTTTCTCAGTGTGTGGAGCGCCCCCTGGTGGGAAATGGAGATATGACAGGTGGTGGGGACATTAGAAACTTCAGCTCCAAAATGAATAAAACGAAATAAAAACCTACACACACAAAGAAAGTAATAATGAGAATCCTAAAAATGTAGCAGAAATTAAAAGATCATTAGACTGCATTATTAGTGATGTGACCCATGATTTACGAGTTTTATTTTATCCATGAAATATGTTATTTGCATTATGAAAACATATTTGTTCATTTCATACATGCACTGAATTTCCTTTTTAGTCACAGATTGCAAACAATGTTTTGTTATTTCCTGTATTTTTTTTGACTACTGCACTTTTACATTTGTTATTCATGCAGGTGATCAGTTTAATGGAGTTGATTTATATGTTACTTTATATCCGTTTGTTCAATAATTTTGGAAAAATTATATTTAGCAGGATTATTTGGGGGCAATGGGTGCAGGTGGGGCTTAGATTTTACCCAAAAAAAAAATGTAGAGAACCATTATAATGTAAATATTTACAGGGCATGTTTCGGTTGTTTGCCCCCTAGTGGCAGGTAAGGGTGTTCACCATAATAGCAACTAATTGAAAAGAATGTGGTTTAAAACCAGTCGTAAAAAATATGCATTTATTTCTATTTTATTAAAAACATTCTATAAACAGCAGACATAAGGACATTTTTTAGTCGTTTGTTGGTGCAACATGGACGTATCTGCTGTGAGGTTGTGAATCTAGAGAGAGGAGAGTTCAGCTCTCACTGTGACGCTGATGTATCGCACTGTGAGCAGTGATTACACAATGTGGACCAATGATACCCAGAGCAACGTCTCCTGTAGCCGCCGGCAAACAATGGCTGGCCACATCTGGATTAGCGCTGTGGAGATGATTAGCTCCATGCTATCGATCCTGTAACCTTTCCTCTGCAGGTCACTGACATCACCATCCCCAGTCCTTCATCTAAGTTCATGACCTTATTGAGCCTCGGCTTGTTGCTTGGCAACAGCCAAAAGTATCTGGTTTTGAAATTGTTATTTTGCAACCTGTGTTGAACTACAACATTCCAGACATGGATTTGTATCGACTGTAAAAGGGATTTATGTGAGTTTTGCATGGTTTCCAGTATTTTTGCCAAAGCTAAAGCTACCCATGTCGGCTTTTTATTGCAGTTGAAACTCTCAGGAGGAACTCAGACAAGCACATGTTCCCCAAACTATCCTTTAATCTGACTCAGTAGGATCTTTTCCTTCACTTATTGAGAGTTGTTGTTCCTACTGGTTCAGTGCGGTGCATTAAAGAACAAAATCTGGGCTTGGATAACTAAAATTTCCATGATTTCAGGAACAACATCTTTCCGTCATTCTGAATTACAACAACGATCCCTCCTGAGGTTGACTCCTGCATGGTGGAGCGTAAATCTTCTCCCAGTCTTCAGACCAGTTTGAGGCACTGTGTGTTGAAGCTGTCGCCCTCCCGACACGCCACGGCCTCCAGCAGCGCCTGCTTCTTCTGAGTGCTGCGAGACGACTCCAGCTCGTACATGGTGGTCAGGTTGAAGAGGACGCTTTCGTGGAGGTAGAGTGCGGGGTCCTGCTGAACCAGGCTCTCCAGCTGGCCCAGGGACTCCTTCAGCCGCCCCAGGTAGAGCAGGCACACCGCTGCGTTGTTGTTAGCCTGTTCGTCGTACACAGGAAGCAGGGGATGGGGTCAAATATAATTGTAATTGCATAACTGGTAATAAATTACACTTAGAATTCAAATCGTAATTGGAAAAAATATGTTGCTGTTGTAATCGCAATTGAATTGTAATTGAGTTCACAAACTTCACAAAAACATCCGTCCACCCACCCATTCATCCATCCATCCATCCGGTTCTACTCACCACTGGGTTCTTTGGGTCAATTTTTAACACGTCAGTGAATGATTGGTGCGCCTCGTTGTAGTTGTTCTGACTGAGGGAGAGAAACGCTCTGCAACAACAAGAACATACACACCTTCTGTACCAACTGAAATAAAACAGTAGCTAGAGTAGACCAGTGGTTCCCAACCCGTTTTCTCTCTTTCTAGAATCATCGTTTAATAATGTGTTATTGTTGCCAGGATTAGTGAACAAAGTGACACCAGCTCACATTTTCTAAATCTGCATTTTATTCATATTTGAGAAAGTGAAGTACAGAATACAGTTGTTTAGGATTGTTTGTGGTGTTTTTAAAACATTTTTTTAATTATTACCAATGTTTTAACATTTCAGGGGGCCACATTTGAATTCCAGGTGACCCCATATGGGGTCACGACCCTAAGGTTAAAAAAACCCTGCAGTAGACTGAATAAAGCTATGATGTGATGAAATTTAAAATGTACTTTTAGTCTTAATTTACTGATTGAAAAATATTTGTAGTTTTATTTACATGATTAAGATATAATAGAGAGAATCCAGGGAGTAAAACATCATGTAAAATGTGTCAATTTCGCTCAATTTTCAGAAATGAGTTTCGATTGAATTTAGACGTTGACAGCTTTATGGTCTTATCTCGATAAGTTGCTGGAAATAATCAATGATTCCATTATTAATGTAGTTTTCCTCAGGTGTTTGAGCATGACACTGATGTCCAAATGCATTGAGAAAAAATCAGAAGATCCCAGACTGAAGTTTTTCAAATCCAGGGAATCATAAGCTCTCACAGGCCTAAACCATAGACATATATAGGTAGATGAATCCATGTACCCTTCATTCTTTGGTTATTCCATTTTAAAAACAAATCAAAATAACAAATAAATGGTGTGGCTATTTTGTTTTACTGACTTAAAACCAAAACAGAAATACAGAAAAACCAAATAAGCGGAATCTTGTTCCGTTTGTGAGATTTTTGGATATTTACAAGGAATTTAGAGCGAGAGCTGAAGTCCGCTGCGTATGGTTTCCCTCTACAGGTCCTAGACCAGGTCTACTCACACAATAGGACTGTTTAAGATTAATCCAGCAGTTTTCTGTTCCTGCTCCTGTTTTCATTCAGTCTGTGGATTTTTTAGCTCGTATAAAGCTGCTGACGTTTTAAGTTAATAGTTTTATGGTATAGGCGATCTTAACATGTTTATGGTCTGAATAGTATCCAAATAAACTGGTGAATTACTATCAGCTCTGAGGCTGGTATGAGGACCAATGGATGTTAGATTTTCTACGATTTGACACTTTTGCAAAAACAATTACAGCTTTTTTGATGGCAGTAAAAGTATTTATTTTGCACGTTATAATACCATTAAAGGCAGCCGTCAACACACACGGAAGTTGATCAAAAGAAACGAGGAGCACCAGTAGATTCATTACACCACCTCTGGTTCCTTTAATCATATATCAAGTGCATGTTTTACGTAACATCCCTTTTTTTTAGTTTTGATTGATTTATGTATTGATAACCAGTAATGTGACTTATTGTCCGGGAGCAAAAATACACCCAGTCACCAGTTTATCTGGATACATTTTAGACCATAACACTGTTCGGTAAAGTTGGCAGATATTCACAGATTTGGACTTCCAGCATCAATAACTCTTTAACAAAACGTCATCGACACATAGTTGTGAGGTGGACAACATGATACGAGATACGCAGCAGAGCAAAAGTCTGTCTGTGTGGTGATTTTAAAACGTTTCAGTTTCCCCGTAAATATCCAAATATCAGACAAACAGAACAAGATTTAATTTTCAAACAGAAAGTTTGGTTTTTCTGTATTTCTGTTTTGGTTTTAAGTCAGAAAAACAAAATAACCACACTGTTTATTTGTTATTTTGATTAGGTTTTAAAACAAAATAACCAAAGAATGAAGGGTACACAGATTTAAATGGGACACGTTCTGCATTTGCGTGGATTGCCATGTCTCGTCACTTCCTATGCTGTCTTCGATGACGTTTTTCGCACTATCAAATAAATATTATGCTAAAATCATGTAAATAATTAAATCTTTTATCGACCAACTCACTGCAGGTCTTGCATATTGTTAAATATCACAAAATGTGATGGATTTGAACCATATGATGGCGTACACACTACACAGCTGCATTGGCAGATAAACCTCTGTTTACATGACGTTACCCGGGCTCTGCCTCACACTTCACATCCTCTCAGGTCAGACGTACTGAGGTGTGACTTCCACACACAGGGAGGAAGCAGAAAGCTGTGAAAAGCCCTGAAGAGAAGAACCCGCTTGCACGGAGCAACAGCAGCAGCAGTGAGGTGATAACAGGCCACGCGCTCCTACCTGTTCATTAACACACACGTAGTGTGGCTGCACTGGTTTCCTTTCATCGAGCACTCTTTCTCCACATCCAGGAAGTACCTCTCTGCTGTCTTAACATCTCCGATCTAAAAAACGTAAAGCAAAGGGATATTAATGCTGACTGATCCCACACTGTGCACAAGAGACACAACATGAAACTGATGAATCAACTCATTAACATACACACATAAAAATACACTAAATTCGACTTGGTAGCTGGAGGACGCTTTTCTTCTTTTTTATTCTGTAAAGAAAGCTGATAACTATCTGATTTTGGCCCAAATTAGTCTTCCTTTAGCTTTAATATCAGATTTGAATTCCACCATAACATGTTGAGCCATATCGTAACTGCTGACTCTAAGCCCCGCCCAATTATAGGAACATACAGCTGCTGGGTCAGGGACCACAAATGGTCTCAGACATGTTCATAGAGGCCATTTGCATAGTACATGCTACATTTATTAATGTCATCTAATTTTTTTTAATCTAAGAAGCAATAATGTAATATTCAATTTTCTTTAAGCTTTTTTCCTATTTAACTAACAAAAAATATGGTCTGTCTTCAATTTTTTTTTTAATTTTGTTTAATATTTTGCAAGAAACTGCAAATACAAAGATGAGGAACAGCTATTTGACCCAGGGTGGTAATATCAATATAGGTGAGGCCTCCACCTTTATTCACCTCTACCTACTCCACCTTTATTAATATAATTATCATCGTGTTCATTTGTATATAAGTAGCTTATATTATAATTAAAATGTGCATATGGGTAGTATATAATATTACTGTATGTGTAGGTGTTTATCTGTGTGTATGGGTGCATATACAGTGTGTGTATGTATACATAAGTAGCTCATAGATAAATTGGTTATACTGGTTATAAGAGGGGTAGGATTAAATAAGTCAGAGTTCTTCCTACTCCTTGTATAAATGTGTAAATGTTTTATTGCAATCTTCTTACTTTGACTTGTTTTGGAAACTAACTTGTTTTGTGCCATTCCGTTTATTTTGTATGTATTGTTTTTGTTTTTACATGTTAAAAAACAAATCAATAAATCAAATCAATTTTTTTGACAAATCGATAAACAGACATTTTTCAATGTGCAATGTGGGTGTCATACAAGTTTTCTCAGGAAAACTGGATTCCAGAGCAAATCCTGAGACAATTATAATTGTAATTGCATAATAATAATTACAACTATGACATAATTAAGATTTTAAAAAAATATGTTGCTGTTGTAATTGTAATTGAATTGTAATTGTAAATCATCATGAACATTTTATAAAAACATTTATTATAAAATTAAATGCAAAACTGGGGAACCAAGTTACAGTTCTTTGGCTTACACAAGTAATTAACATTTATTCAAATATGTTTCTCAGCAAGTTTACCTGGCAGTTCTCTTGAGGATCATTTAAAAAAACAAAACATAAATCTAGGGTATACTGACAGAAAAAAAGGCCCACACTAATAATATTAATATCAATATTTTCATGAATAGGGAAGCCTAACAAGGTAACCAAGACGTGAGAAACAAATTAGATGATAGATAAAAAAGTTTTTTGTGTAATTTACAGCTGAAAAAAAGACTGACCTGTTATCACAAGAGATGCTAACAGAAAGCTAACACCAGAGGAAGGTTAAGTTTTATGGGTTATTTTATAAAAGGCTCCGTAATTGTGATTAATTGAAATTGAACTTTAGTAAGTGAGACGGTTGATGTAAAATAATAATTGTGATTTAAAAAAAGGCAGGTTAACATAATCGTAATTGAGTTATGATTGAACATGGATAATTGACAATGCAGTTGTAATTGAAAAATGGAATTGACCCCAGCCCTGGTTAGAAAAGAGGCCCCTCCCTCCCTCCCTGCTAATCAACATGCTAAAATAGGCTAATGTAGCATCCACTAATCTATCCATCAATTCAAACTCAGACCTGTAAGAAGATTCGTCCGATTCCACTGAGCAGCTGCACGCTCTGCTGGGGTTCGTACTGGATGATGGAGTGGTAGATCTCCACTGCCAGAACGTAGTCCTGAGGATGAGGAAGAACAGATTAAAGCGGAGGGAGGGAGGGGCGATGAAAGAGTGGAGGCCAGAGGAGAGGAAAGGCAAGGTAACGTGAGGTGAACAGCAGGAGACAGAGACGGCTGGAGGGGAGCGAGAGCATTAATCAAACATATGGAGCATTAGAGGCTTCCATGTGACCCTCGTCCTGCCTCAGCACTGCTGCAACACATCGCTCACAGGGTGACTGCACTGCTGAGCGGGCGACTGAGAGGTCAACAGAGGTGTGTGTGTGTGTGTGTGTGTGTGTGTCTAAGTGCAAAAAGTAACGTGTGTCTGAGACACAATGGAAACCTCTTAATCAACCTCACACATTACTGTAAACTCTGTATATTAGTTCTCATCTGTATTATCTTAACCAAGATTCACATGTTTTGTTCACCTTTGCTACACAGGAAACACTCAGAAAACCTTTGTATTAATAACAAAAGTTTCCCTCAGTAAGAACAGAAAAATGATGAAGAGGAAGGAAATGATAGGAAACTAAATTTTATTTCTTATAGAAAATAGTGACATAAGGTCAGTCGAGAACTGGAATCAAGAACCAAGGAAAAATGTATTTTATATTCCACCATTTCTTACGTTTTAAACTGATTCCTATTGTTGCCCCAGTGTGACTCTGATAAAGCTTCCACAAAGTAAATCTTTTTCTATAATAAAGTCCTTCATCAACTGGAAACCAACACAAAACATACCATATTTTACTCATTTCATTATTTGTGAAAGTTTAATAACATTAATGTTGAGGTTTGATCCTGGTCTGTAAAGTGACCTAACCCACAGTGAGCCATATAAGGATACACATAGAATCATATTAATTATATTCTGTATCTAAGGTTCTGATTAGCAGATACACATTATAAATCAAAGCTATTATTAATATTATTGAGGCTGTTTCCATAACCATTAACAGAAAATAAATTCATGTTTTAACCATAAAGTTGGTGCTTGACTCTAAATTTCCCTCTTTAAGGTTTGCTTTGTGTGGTTAATTCTGTGCCAACTCTTTAGCAATACAAAGTTTTGACATTTCATATTCGTTCAACAGTATTTACATCGCAGCTAACACTCTCTGAGGACATAAACTGCTGTACATCATGGGTGAGTTATTAAACTGGGTTTTTTTATATACTTTTCTTGCAGTCGAAATAGAAGCCAAAGCCTCTTCTTGAATTACTGTAATCTTAACGCTAACCACTAGATGGCACTGTGGTTCTCTATTCATCCCCCACACCTACACCACACTAGTCTCACACGCATGCACACACACACACACACACATTCACTTTCCCTCTCACTGACCAAGAATCCAATTAGTGGTCAGTCTGGAGGGATTTCACTGTGAATCCTCCACCAGCCTGGCATCAGAGATCCCCATGACTCTCTCTCTCTCTCACACACACACACACACACACACACAGACACACACACACACCTTCATCAGCAGTAGGCAGTTGGCCATAGAGTACATGACCCGGCTGAGGCGAGACCTCCACAGCTTCAGAGATGCTGTGAACAGAGAAAGATGGAGGCATTGACACAGGTCATCATGTTTGGTTTCCAGCATTTTGAACCACCTGGAAATCCCATTCATCACTTTCAACCATCACCATTGCTCTCATTAACCCTCATCCACTCCACTCGCAACTTCACACAGAGCCGTTCCAAGCAGAGATGCAGGAAAACACTGCGGCAGACAGTAGTGAAGGGTGCTGCTTATTATTATTCATGACTGCACGTGTGTGAGAGTGTGTGTGTGTGTGTGTGTGTGTCTGTGTGTGTGTGTTCTGGGGGGGGGGCGGGTGCTAATCACTCAGCAGGGGTGTGATGTGTGACGGCAGCGCCTGCGTTATTGAGTGTGGAGCGTCTGCGAGGCCACAGAGGAGAGGACGTAGTTATTACAGAGCGGAGGGAACTCTGACACATAAAAACCAGTCAGAGCCATTTGTCTTCCAGTCGGTGAGTGAATTAAGGTATGATTGCAAAAGTTGGAGTAAATCAGAAAAGAAGAGGGACAATTATTATTTCATATTCCAAACAGCTGTTTGGGAAACGAGCCGGATCCATCAGTTTGGAGACAAACCCACACCCAGCACAGACTGTCATTTAACAAAAAAAAAAAAAAAACAGAGATGCAGGTAGAGAAGTGGGTTTCCTCCCAGCTGTCCCACTTTCAGGAAAACATGTTAGATGCCTTTTCTCTACCAAACATTGCCATGGCAGTAAGATGTTCTTCTTAAAGCTCTAGAGACGGCTTCTAAAACCCAACAAGCCTGACCGATGAAGGCAGATGAGCTGATTGACAGCTTTGTAATTTAATCCTCTTGCTCAGCCCAAATCAAATCATTGGACTTTCTAAGATATTATCTACGCTCAGATTTTTGATTAATTCAAATATTGTGATTTACCCAAATGACACAAACTGCAGTAAATTCTACCTCCAGAACAATACCTTGTATTTAGGGCTGGACAATATATTCAAGATATATAGAGTTTTCTATTTTAGTGATATAGAAAATTACATTATTGCCTATATTTAAGTTATTTTCTGTTGAAATACTCATTTTAGGAGTCGCTGCTTTCGCTACTTCTCAGAACAGCATGAAAAGCACAGTTAGATGGATATCTGACCGCGTTCAAACCCAGACCTTCCCCTAAACAAGCCACACTACAGAACTCACTCACACATGCTGTCCCTTATAGGAGAAAAAGCCTAAAGTGGCACATACTGTGCAGCAGTTTGTTAATAAATATCAAGATGAGTTCATATCGTCCAGCACTGCTTATATTACAGTATTACTCACATTGTTTGTTGCCTTTGATCATTAATGAAAGATAACAGCAGATAATGATTCTTTTTTATCTGGGTTGAACTCAAATTTGTTGCAAACAAGCACAATAAACAGAAAAGTCCTTGAGTAAATCAACAAATCGTCGTATTATCACACATTTGCAGCTGCTTAGTACGACTCAAGCCACGGACAGAGGTGGATCATGGATGTTGGTCAAGAAGTGATGAAGGCATTTGGTGTTTAAAACAGTTTAAGAGGAAAACCAACAAGGAAATGGAGGTAGACGACTTTTTACAATGACCTCTGTTGAGATGAGCCAAAAAGATAAAAAAAAATAACGGTCCGACAGAAAACAGAGGAGAACAAAAGACGATTCTTCTCAGCACCTCCTGTGGAGGCATGTCCCTGTAAACCTGGAGCTTTCAGGACCAGGTGCCTCTTCCTCCCACCCTCTCAGTGCAGATGAGAGCGGATTGGCCAGGGTTGATCTGTATTGATCTAATGGGCGTGAAGGGATGAGCAGAACATTTGATATTCAGTGAGAGTACCGGAGCAGTGAGGCGCTAAACACTTTTGGAGCACTGCACCGGTGTGTGCTTTTGTATTATTGTGTGTGTGTGTGTGTGTTTTATGACAGTATATCCTGTCGCCCTGCACCAGGTGCCATTGTGCGTTACCTACTGGGCCAGTGACCCTCAATCCCTTACTCCACAGTGTGATGCAGTCTGGGGGTGTGGCCAGCTCTGTATCCAGACGTCTACTGGAATGTGTGTGTGCGAGAACGTGTGCACGCTCACCTTGCCTGTTGTCCTGTGTGAGGTTGATCATGCTGCCGTCTTCAGCCAAGCCTTTCTCTAAATTTTCAAGTATCTGTGAAGAAAACGTGTGGGTGAAAACAAAAAAACATTCAGAGGGATGATGTTGGTTCCCTGCCAGCGCTGCTTCACTTCTCAACACAGCCTGCATTAGACATTTGCATATTCAATAACTAAGAAACCCAAGCGCGTCTTGCTGTTTGCACAGGTGGGTTAAAACATTTGCACGCCTGGTGTGCTTCTCTGTGGGAGTGCAGGTTTTTATAGCCTGAATGCTACACACTACGCATATCTTTATGTTCACCCAGAGGCATGTGTGCAGGTTACTAACGGTGAGGCAGACGGTTTTGAGGATGTGCAGGCGGTCCAGAGCCTCCTGGGGTTTGGCCAGGTACTGTGGCAGCTCAGCATACAGCAGCCGCATGGAGAACGGCACCATGGAGCCTGGGATGGAAGGAGAAAAGAATGGGAGATGGAGGAAAAGGAAATGTGTGGAAGAAAAAATGCAGGGTGGGATGAGGACAAAGTGAAGAGGGGTGGAGAGAGGTAGAGAGAGAGAGAGAGAGAGAGAGAGAGAGAGAGAGAGAGAGAGAGAGAGAGAGAGAGAGAGAGAGAGAGAGAGAGAGAGAGAGGAGGGGGGAGAAAAGACAGAGCGCGAGATGAGAATATAAACCCATCCACCCACACGCAGACTGCACACAGCCCTGAAGGCAGGGACCTACAGATGGCATTGAGCTACGTATGGCTGCTTATTAAACCCTCTCATCTCTCTTTCTGCCTGCTGCACAGCTCCATCACTCATCTCTGTGCTCCCTCCCTGTGTCTCTGTCTCTACATCATTCACACAGTCTGACACACAAACACACACACACACACAAACACACGCACACACACACACACACACACACACACACATCCCAGAGGAAGAGCCTATATTCAGGTGAGTCCCTGAGCTTTGATCATGGCCTCTTTGATATTGTCATCAGACCTGAAACTCGCTGGTCCATCTTTGGCTGCTGCCTCTGCCTGTATCTCACTTTCTATCGGTCTCTACATGCTTTCTATCAAATCTATCTATAGCACATCTACTCTCGCCTTTTCACCGTTACACATCTCATGGTCTATGTCCCGGAAAAGGTTTGATCTGCTCGTTGACTCCACTGCACCAGTCTGAGGCCTGAGCCCTAAATTTGACGGATAACTTCTGGTAAAGTCTTCGTTACACTGAAGTTTTTTCTTAAAGAAAGGCACAACAATCGGACAGAAATATAACATATTCTGACAAGTGTATTAAGACTAGTGTGATTCTTTGAGGCCAACACTTTAACGGACCTCTGCAGGTGTGCTTCACTATATGTTATTAAGAGTGAGGTGAGGCCTTATGCTAGACATGTCCTCCTGTGGAGAGATTCCTCTGCCCACATGGAAACACATCATTCATGCATCTCTGCCATAAAGTATTGGGAGTAGATTCATATAGATCGGTTTAGCACATTTATTTACCACAGTTAAAAATGAATAGTGGTCGCTGTTTTGAGATAGGCAGGTTTTTAAGTGTCACAGCTTTACTCACAGATGGCAGCAGGCATAAAGGCAAGAGGGAGACGTAGCCAAATGGCAATGAAGAGAACATATCTTTTCTGCTCAAATCTACATTTCTGGAATGAATGTTTCAAAAAAAATTATTGCATTTTTTTCTTTTTTCTTCTTATAATTGTACATCTTTTCCCAACTCCGACTGCCTTTGTTTGTTTTCACCACAGAACTGACTTTCTCACAGACAGCCTTCCGTATTGTGTTTCTCTTGCTCATATTCACACTTGTTTGCTGTAATTTAAGAACATGTTTATTTGTGACATTGTCTCCTTCAAACATTTAACTAGCTATGCAAATATATATATATATATATATATATATATATATATAATGCCTTCATTTTAAATGGTAGGAACAAAGGTTAGGTGGCCTACAGCTTTGGTTATAATCTTGAAATCACTAAACTAACATAGAAGGTTAAAAAAAAGTTTGCATTAAATTTAATTAAATTTAATGACAAGACTAAACCTTACAAATGGGTTAGACTTGATTCACATGAGTATGAGTATCAAATTCTGTTCAAATTTAAACAACCCTTGGATTAATATCAGCAGGTTCAAGTTGTTCAGTCACAGGGAAATGTCTTTTTTTAGATAAACAAGTTAATAAATGATAATAACAATGATTCAAGTCTGAGAACTTGGTCGATCTCAGTGCTTTGGACAAAGGCGCTAACGTCTCTAGAAGAGCTCAGAGAAAAGGATCATGGGTAATGGATTGTCGATGTGAGCATTTCACTAAAGACGTGTTCATCCTCTGATGCCATGCACACAACTCATGCCAGTTAGTGAGCACCTAGAAGGGCACAAAGCATTTAATATTGAGCAAAGGGAAGTCAATCGGCGTCTCTTCTTCAGATGGCAGTGCGGTGAAGTGTCGTTTCTTTTTTTTTTTTTAATTTAAAACTCTGTGTGTGTGTGTATGTGTGTGTGCAACTGTATCTCTGCTATTGCCATCCCAGTGGTAGCCTGAGGGGCGAAGCAGATCCAAAGTAATGGGAATACATTAGAGAGCAATTCGAGCGATGTATAAAGAGAAAAAAACAAAACCAAAGAACCGCTGGAGACGAGTGGAGTTGTTGGAGCTTCTCTGTGATACGTCTGATATCAGGCTCCTGGCAAAAACTTTCCTTTGAATATTTAATAGCACAGTGGGGCTTTACTTGTGCATCCTAAAAATTGGGTAATGCGCTAAATCCTTTTAGAGAGTGGGCGACTAACTTATTCCAATTCTAAACCCACTAATGGGAAATTCAGAACAGCATTTCAGTACCGTCGGTGATACTATAATTCACCCATTAGTTTGCGTTAAAGAGTTAATCAAATCACTCCGGACACTTGGGAAAGAAGTCCAACGTTATCTTTTACATTTTACTACAGAGGTGAAAACTTTGCAATGTATTTATTTATTTATGTTTGGGTGGTGCATACCTCTTCTTCCAGGGTAAACAGAAGGGTAGAACTCGTAATAAAGGTCCGGTTGATCCAGGTTGCCGAAGGGTTCTATCTCCATCTCAGCATTTTGAAAAAGGTTGAGCTTGGTGAGGAGAGCGAGACGCACAAACCAGAGCTGTAACACACAAACACATGACGACGCCCTACGTAAAATGCACAAATAGCACAAAGACCACGTTCTGTTCACTGATGTAATGCCTTTTACTGAGAACAAACGGAAAATACAACTACCAGCTTGTAATTTGACACCTGCTTCGCTAAAGTCACACCCAAATTTAATGCAAATACATACAAAATAATATAAAAATAAACTAATTTCATTCATAGAAGTCTTTAAACTTTGAGGAGTTTTCTCAATTTCAGATTGGTATCATCACAAAACCAAGATTAAAGATTTAGAAATCCAAACCTCTGTGATACCTTGTAAAGAGCAGTTTCATACCCTCACATAAAACTCCACCTTTGCCTAATTGACAATATCATAACAGAGATTTACAAGCAGTTTGCAGTGAATCGGTGCGAGCTGTGTTCAAGCCTCCGCACTGCTGGAGGAGATACTGGAGGCCTGCAGTGATTTATGGTATTACTGATTCTCTTTTGATTAATTTCCTGTTAACAGATTTAAAACTGTCATCATCAAAATGTCAGAAAGTTTGACTGATGTTTTCTGAAGCCTGGGTTTCCAACTTCTTCTTTTATACGTACTAAAATAACACAACCAGAGGATGCTCAAAGCATTGAAATAACCGAAATAAATAAAGCCCATATGTAATTGTTTAACAATCATGAATGTGTATTACACTGCTACTTTTTGTTTCCCTCTGTGGTTGATACACAACGCAGGGACTCTTACAAAATGCTGTAATTTAATTTTTTGAATTAGGGTGCGGTTTTATGTTCAAATTTAAACTGCGCATAAAGTGCAGCTGGAAGCTGCTGCACTACATTCACCATCCTGTGATGATTTTACTGCTGCAGTGTGGAGTTAATCACGGAAAATAATTGCCCACACATTCAGACGGTTTACCTTTCAGGCAGAAGTCAGACAGGAGGGAGCTGTATATCTGCTCCGTGGAGCGTTTTCACATCTGCAGGGCACAGGCCGTTCCAGGAGCAGACTGTGTAAATTCTCAACATCTTGTGACAGGAGAATCCTGCATGCTCACACATCTTCTTCATGAGAACTAATTCAGTTGAAGATCAACTAACTTAAAAACAACATCATGGGATAAACTGGGAGAATCTAAACTTTTTCTATCCTTAAAAACGGGTTCAAGCGACTTTCTTTGGAAAGGTTGGGCTGCGTTTTGTTGATCTCAGGTGAATAACTTTAAGATTATCTCGGAAGAGACAGGAGGTCTCAAGACAATCATTAAATGAACTTTTCTTATGAAATTATTTTTCATTGACCTTTGCAGATCAACAATGATTAAACCTAATCGCTTCTAATTAGATTCTGCAAGAAAATGGCACTCGGCTCTATGCAATGCAGAGCAAAATTTATATATATATATGTACTGTATATACAAACAAAAAACCAAGACTGCATGTTACATTTTTAACTAAAAAGGATATTTAACCAAAATGACAAAGGCAACTCAATCCAAAAGTTATTTATCACATGTAACCTTTACTAGTAGGAATCAGAGGTGATTTAGAAGCTGCAGATGCAATGAAAAACATTTTAACTACACGCTTGTGGAGGGGGACATGTTTGACAAACTATGACGTATTTACTCAAGGAAGTGCTCTATTCATGTAACTTCAACTGGTTTCATGAAGTTAAAAGTCATCCAATGTTTCCTATGGTAGCATAGAGTGACCTTTTTAAAGGTGTCTTCCTTGTCTAGCTGGCATGCATTAATCTGTAGTAAGATGGCTGATAGCGGCGTCTAAATAATACCACATTTTTCAAGTCTGATTTCTCGTTTCCTGGTAAATACAAAGTCAGAATGTGCCACCGTGAAGTTCCTGGTGTTCGTAGAAATAATGTTACTACGTCCAAGGAACTGGATGACACGTAGCTACGCAATAAATTGTTGGACTGAAATGCTATATCAACATAGACTTTCTATAGGAGCATAAATACAAAGAGTAGTCCTGATGAAAAAGGCCCAAAAGTGTATTTCCGGTTTTTGGAAACACTGCTCACCAAAACAAGGCGACCGAAACAGGATAATGTGATGACGCAAGTAAACGCTGCGGTTAGCTCGCGCACTTGTCCACGGACTCACGGAGCAGCTGTATTTTCATACATCTGAGCACTCAAGCATTTTCTGAGAAGAGTTTGAGATGGGTCATTTAAGTGTAGCCCTCCATCAACTAGGGCTGGGCAATTTTGCCTAAAAAAAAATCTCCAATTTTTTAAAGAAAAATTTGAGTTTCGATTGGTTTTTTTTTTTCCAATGCACTTAAAAATGACTGTAGACATCAGATTTATTGTCAAAAGTGGAACTTTATTGCTTTGATTGTCCTCAAGAGTTTAAATCCATTGAACAATCCCAAAATAAAAAGTAAATGAGGCTCTGTCATTCAACAATTTCAAGCTTTAACCCAGGGTTAAGCAACTTCACAGTTGCTTAAATTTTCTAATGAAGAAATCAGATAACTACATATTTTACAACATATAACATTAAAATTAGAAAAAAAAATAAAATATACTCTTCCCTTAGCATCTCAGCATAGTGCAAATAATAAAAAAAAAAATCTACTCAAACGGTAAACAAATGTAAACAAAGAGGGGGCTGGCTCACATCGCGCTATGGTAACCCACAGCGACGGAACGCGGAAAAGTCAGAAAAAACTGTGGTGGGAAAAAAAATAATGATAATAATAAAAAAACAAAAAACAAAAAACAAAAACAAACCTCGAATTTGCAAAATAAAAATTGTTTTATCTGAAAACTTGATAAATCGGTTTTTGCCCAGCCCTCCCATCATCATGGATCACACAGCAGCCTGACGCACGGCTGAGCATCAGCAGCATGAATCCGGTTTTAGAGTCTGTCAGCTCACGTTTCACAGAGATCCTCTGACTGTACTTGGTCCGCGTTATAATGATCATTACATGTATGGGATTAAACCAGCGCGCACAAGAAAAGATGCACGCAGCAATCACAGCACACACAGCGTGTGCCTCTTCAAGAACATACAGTACATGAACAATTAATAAAGCAGAGAAGCTGATCTTCATCAACAGCTTAAATATACTGTGTGTTTTAATAAAAAAAATAGTTAATTAGGGATTCTTTCAGTAGCTCAGTCAGTTATAGGTTTAATGTATGAGTGGGGTCAAGTTAAACATTTTATTTCACATTGTGGATTGTTCAAACATCAGTGCTGTATAAATATTTTCATCTTTTTAATTGATGTATTATATTAAGCATTAATATTCATTCATATAATTGCAGCGTTTTAATTCTAGTGAGGTCGGTACACATTCAGAGCCATAAATACAACTGTACCAATCATTTGCAAAGTTTTCTCATTTTCGGTTTCAGCCAAGAAATTTCATTACGGTGCATTCCTAGTATTAAATGTTGATTAAATTCTTTCACAAATTATTCAGTGTCGTGCTGTAGTGCTACACACTAAGAGCTCAACTACTTTCTCAGCACTGTTCACTGCAGTGGTTTGTCTACGACCTCCGACCACACAGGCCAACCTTGGCTTCCAATGTGCATCAATGAGCCTGAGCGACCCCTGACCCCGTTGCTGCAGATTCCCTGCTTTCCCATCCTCAGGCAATCGCGGTCCAAGTTTCAGAGCTACATATTCTGCTGTTAGAGTCAAATATTTTCTGTGTGAACATTGATTTGTGCTGTGAAGAATTCTACAGAAACATGGTTACTTTCTAAAAGTGCCTCAGTCCAAAACTGTCAACCTGCTATCATCCAGACAGCGCCAATAAAACTAAATAACTCATTTTTCAGTAAAAACCCTACATATGACCCACTTGCAACTTTTCTAAACAATCCTTAATGGCAATTGTGAAAAATAAACTTAAGTTGCCGACAAAGCTCGAAGGTGAGGGGGGTGATTTAAAGCTTTTTAAACCTCTGGAATTGACAATTTGTGAGGATCTAACTGTAATAAGTAGCAGGAGGCAACCACTTGGTCAATTAATTTGCGGTGGCACTTGCTGAGCTGACCACAGGAGAGGCTCTTGTAATTAGCTCACAAAGTCATCCATCTTCAGTCCCACAAACACTGGCACAAAAACATGCTGAGAACAACAGTAGAAGAAGATATAAACAGGCTCATTGTGCGGTCCTGTCTAACATGTGCTCGTGTTATAGCAAATGATAAATCTCACACCTGCTTTCTGGACATGGAGTTTAATGCTATATATTATGATGTTCTGCTAACTGAACAATGGGGTGCTGAATAATTGGACACATTAGCAGAGATATCATTTTCAGCATTATTGTTCGAGCCTATTATTGCGTCTACATCCAGCTAAAAGCTCAACACATTTCATTTTCAACCACTATTATGGAATAATTACATCCTTTTGTAGCACAGCACATGTTCTGGCTTTAATACTCCCATTACCACGGCAACACAAAGACATTGGTGGACAGACAGAAGGATGAATGGATGAGGACAGACCCAGGCTCGCGTCCTACCTGCAGTGAATCGGCTGAGTGGGAGCTCTGCTGGCCGGCCTTGCCATATCCCTGTCCGTGAGCCGAGAGCAGCCGGCCGGTCAGGTCCACCGCCGCCCGCCAGTTCTTACTGCTCTGCAGGGAGCGAGAGAACACACATGCAATCATCTCAGATGGATAGCAGCAGGTCGAAGAAGAAGCAACTGGTCAAAATTGTTCCTTAAACACGTTTGTTCCACCAATTTTTTCCTCAGCATTATTGTTGTAACTAGATTTGTGCAAAAGAAACACGTGTGAATTATCACATGAAAAGGGTTCGTATAACAACCCTCAGGAAAATGGTTTAAGAAAACAAAAATAAAATTGACTAAATAGGTGAAAACTATACATTTTGGGGCAATTTTGATTTGAATCTAATTTCGGTTTTTCAGTTTTCAGAAAGACAAAAATTCTTTCAGTAAACAGCTGAAAGTGAGTAGGTTGAAGCAAAAGCTTATACACACCTACACCATCACAAAAACAAAGGCTCTCTCTCTAGATAACATCACAAAACAATCATTATTGTTAAATAATACTATTTCTACAATACACATTCTACACAAAATTTTATATATACAGTGCATACACATGCATAAACACATATACATACATACATGCATGTACATGACATGCACATAGGATTAAAAGCATACTATTTAATATTTATGACACAGATTTTAAATCCAAAATATAGAGTGGCAATATTCAAATGAATATTATTCTCAATCACAAACTAATTAAGTATTAATACATTTTATACCATTGTATATATTGTTGCGGTCTACGGTAAAATTGTTGCTCTTCTTTCTTATACTTCAATTTTGAATGATATATGATTTAAAACGCTTTCTAAACTGGTTCATGTTGGTGCTTTGTTTTATTTCATCCTTTAGATTTAAAAATGCAACCAGTGCTCAAAGTTAAATGGAAAATGTAACTAAAGTATGTCATAAAATAATTCAATCATCAATGCTATCCTTATTAATAAAATAGATACATATAATAATAATAATAATAATAATAATAATAATAATAATAATAATAATAATAATAATAATAATATAACAAGCATGTAAATGAAGGGAAAAATACAATATGTAACATCATTGATGATAACATTTAAGAAATTGTATGAAGAATTAGCATTTGCATCCAAAGAATGTTGGGTCCCCATTTCTGATATTTACAAGTACAAGTATGTATTCATGCGTTGAGCATAGAACAGATTAGCGTAAAGTTGTTTACACAAATGGACATGTTTTCAATAAAAAGAAACAGTGCTTTACATTTTATAGAAAGTGTCTCGTAAGAAAAAGATCATCATTTCACAGAGGAAGCAGACATTTAGGAGATTCAAAGTAATGCAAATGCAAAAATACACTGATTAGGACACACACACGAACACACGCACACACACACACAAATTGGAAGAATCTGCTTCCACACGTGGTGGTGCAGTGGGTGAGGAGGCAGTAAAGTCACCCATTACATCAACCCACAGGACGAGGTCAGCTTCCTGATTGGGTCCAGAGTGCAGTGCTATTCATCATAGCCAGGAAGTTAATTAGGAACAAACTCCCGCTACACTAGGGCTGGGTATCGCCAGGTACCTCTCCATTCGATAAATAGCAATATTTTTGCCCACAATAACAATATTATCACGATACGGCGATAATCGATACATCACAGGGAAATTAATCCACAATACATTACGATATCTGTGTCACTGGAGAAACTCAGAATTTATCGACTAGCACTGAATCCATTTCACAGGAATTACAAAGCATTGCCAATCAATTTCACATGAATGACAGCCAAATAAAACTAAGTGTACTGTATACTGCACAGTGGCTCTTCTTAACACACACTGACCACAACTAGTCACATGTCCTTGTGTTATGTTTAAGTCTTTAAGGGAAGACTGATACAAAATAATGCGTCACCACAATATTGTTCATGATGTTTGTGCAAATTCACTTTAAATCGTTAAAAACAAAATCGAATGTAGAAAATAGTCACTTCAGTGCTAGAATTATCAACTTCTCTGTAAACATGGACACATATCAGTGCTGAATGAACTTGTTTTATGAAAACTGGAAAATTTCACTGCATATGAAAAATAAACATTTCAGTCAGTGCATTACCCTGGCATCGATGGTCTCGTCCACAACAACACGCAACTTTTCCCTGCACGGGTCTTCTGTAGCTCTGATGAAACACTCTGAGCCGGTGATCATGTTCACGGAGCGATGCAGCGCTGGATGAGAAACGGAGGGAGTTTCACAGGCACAGCAAAGTTAAGCAGGCACTGGTCGGCTCTGTATTTAGGAGTCAGTCATGATTTGTGTGGTTTTTTGGCAGTTTATACGGGGTTACAGGTGGTTTAGGCGGCGTTTAATGCAGCCGAGGCGGGAGTTGGGAGGGCGATGCACCCCCGAAAGTGCTCCCCAGAAACATTTCTCCATAAAAAAAAAAAAAATAAAAAAAAAAACAACCTTTCCTTGCCTCACGGTGACACTTTTAATGCCGATTCTGTAAATTGGATTCCGTTAATGTGGATTTTATAGGGCCCTATACTTAACTTGTGTAATACGGCGAAAAAATTATAAAATTCAATTAAATTTAAAACATTAAAAAATTAAATAAAATTAAAATTAAAAAAATAAATAAATAAATATCGATATTTGGCGGCAGAGAATCGATAACGTACAGCTCGACGAAACCTTGCGATATATTGTCGTCTCGATATTTTGGCACACCCTTATTCTACAGGTTTCATAAACAAAAAATCATCATCACCATGGTTCCCTCATCTTCATCTTCATTTTTTTCCCCTTAATCTTTACACCTCTTTTCTCCATCCATCCTCCTCATCTGTCTTTCAATTCTGCATTCCTTCACTTCCACTGACACTATTGTTACATTTATTGGCGACCCCTCCCATCCTCAAACCCTCCTCTCCCTCTCTCTCCTGCCCTGTGCCAGTCGCTGAGCTGCCTCTGAATCTTCATTAGAGGGAGAAATGAAGCTGAAAACGAGAAGGCAGCCTAGATGGCCGAAAGCAGCTGCAGTCACTCACACATGCGCCTATCCTGCAGTACGCTACAGTACACCGCTGCCCCGCCACAAGGCGTCAGCAGGAGATCTGAGGATACAGGATGGGAATATTAGATGAGACCAAGCTACAGTGCAGAAGCAGCATTCTTCCACATACAAAGTAGGGGAAAAAACAGGAGGATGAGAGTAAAGAAAATGTGTTTAGGTGCTAAAAAGAAAAGACTCAGCGCCAAAGGAGACAAAGAGGAAAGATGCAATACACAACTTAAGGCTCTGATATTATTTCGTGCCAGCCTGTAATTTCAGGTCATGAACTCGAAGCAAACATCACAAATGCATAAAGAAAGAGATTTAAAAGGAACGGCAGGCAGGGTGGGAGGTTCGAGTGGTGAGGTCTTCAGGTCGAGCTTCATTAACAATGTGATGCGAGTGTCCTCCAGTTAGATAATGACAGGCCGACTTTCGCTTTGAAATGCTTTAACTTCGCGCCATTAATGGGAAAGGTCAAGGGACAAGATGCTAATCTAACATTTACAATGTCTGGGGTCTTGACTCCTGCTGCTGGCATTCATTAGAGCTGCTCTACATCCTTTTCTTTTTTTTTTTTCAAATAATTGTGTCAAATTTGGTCAGATGAGGATTTTTCCATCAACTATGCTCTGTCAGTGATATTATGATTAAAATCAGAAGCTCACAAAAAACTTTCAACGTTTTCACCTGCCTGTTTGTTTGACTCACCTGGCTTCTACTTAAACATCATGCATGCAAAGTGTGCCGTCATTGCAGAGGTTTCGCGGATTTCAATTACCACAGAATGGGCAATGGGATGAGAGAAAGGCATCCAAACAATGGACTGGTAGTGATTAATAATTTAGTTCAGCTCAAATGACTTCACAATAAAGCATAATCAGATTCCTACTAAATCAAATGAGAAGGCATTAGCGTGATGATTTACAGTCTGTGATATTAAACCAGGAGATGTCCTTAGACGCTCAGTCACAGACGAGTGCATTGGGATTGTTTGGTTATGTATGGAAGGGATAGTTTTTATTATTTGCCCAGATTGTTTTTTTTAAGATGGAGGTTTATTCCAAAGGCACCTGGCAATTAGGACAGGGTGACTCCATTTGTGATTTCAAAAACTATAGAGGGAAATTGTTCCATTTATCATAAATATCCCTTTGGCACAAGCATATTTGCTGATTTGATTGATTGATTGACTGAGAACCAAAGAAGACCCAGGCAATGAAAGATCTGGACAACATTTTTTTCAAAATAAATGAAAGGTCTTTTGAGCTGTTAACCTTGTTAATTCCTTATCAAAAACACCCCCAAAGTATTATTGGGATTCCTTCCTGCATCTCTGAGAAATCCTCAATAATCTTGCCCTCTTCTGCAAAATGAGCGGTTGAAATGCTAGTGATGTCACTAGCATTCTGAACCGCCCCCTCCAGGAAGAGCATGCTGCTGGTGCGGCGCCCCCACATTGAACATACACGCCCATTCTCGCTGTGCTAGAGGCATGCGAGCGGCCAAAGAACATCTGTTTGGATGGTTATTGTCCTTTCTTATCCAGTCTGCACAGGGAAACTAAACAGACTTTGTTTTTGTACCAAATGATAATGTCTGGTAACCAAAAATGTTGTGTTCGACTGTGAAAGTCCTCGGAATGTGTTCCCACTTCCTAGAGAGAGTCTACTCGCCAGAAGTGGTCGGAATTTATCTCTGGAAGCACGCGACACACCATCCAGCATCCGTTAGCCGTTAGCTAACCCTAACCCTACCCCGAACCCTAACCCGTCACTTTACAGAAGACTGCTTGGCGAACCTTGGCCAGTTCCAAAGTGAATTGTCCAAACATAAAATAACACCACAATAAAACCCACTGATGGAGAGAACATAGCCATAAGTAAAATAAACCTCTAGCCAAATGTTAGCCATACTCACTTCTTTGTCTTATTATTTGAAATACATTCTCTGGAACTGTTTACAAAGTTTCGTAGGTGTGCCTGTTGCCCATGCTGCTGGGGCTCTAGGGCTACGTCATGAAATGGGAGGTACTCGCATGGGGAGAGGCGGCGCTCTCAGAAACCGTGCGTCTCAACTACCGGGTTAAAAGAAAAGTAATATATAAAGTAAGTAATATATCTTAATACATTTGTATTTTATTTTGCAAAGTGTAAAATATTACCCATATGTGGCTGTAGTTGATTTTGTAAGGTCTTAATATAGCATGATATAGGACCGTTAAAAATAATTAAATAAATCCCTCTAGATTAAAAAAAACAAAAAAAAAAAAAAAAACACCCTAATTAATTTACTCAGCCATTACTTATTTTGGGATTTTTATGACCAAAATGTGCAATAAAAACAAGGACACAAAATCTCATTTTCTATATCTCACTTTTCTGTACAACCAAATGTTTATTTCATTTTATCACAAGTTTCAAAGGGGTGAGCGTCCTAATTGTGTTGAAGCTTGAAAGTTCATTGCGATGACTCCTTGGAGATTAAAAAAGAAGATGAAGAAGAAAAAAAAAAAAAACCTCCTAACAAAGCCTGGTGAACAAACGGACGCCTACTTGTACTCTTATAAGACCCAGAGCCCCCAGGCAAATCAAACTTAAAAAGGCTCCTTCCCATCAGCGTCAGTTTACATTGGGAACTGACTGCAGCTTCAATTAGGCCCATTGCATTTCGGATTACACAGAGGAGTGTGGGAGGAAAATGTTGTAGTAATATAAAGTGACAATCTCTGCAATCTCTCTCTATGGTGCCCTCACTGTCGTTCTTGGGACACTTGAAACAAAGAGTGTGAGTGTGTGTGTGCATACATACTGTAGCTTCTGCACCAACTTGTGGTTTAATGCATGAATGTGAAAAATCAGAATCAGGAACTGCGCTGCCTTTTAAAAATCAACAATTTCATCACCCGACTCATCTCTGGCTGCCAGTGTTCATTATAGCTGCCAATCATCTGTAATATTATTTTTACTAGTATCAAAAATATTAGTGTTTCCTCACTTGTACAATCCTGAATTTAGCTACAGTGAACCTGTACAGCTTCCCTATCATGATACTACCTCCATGCCCCCTGGGCATAGAATAGAATAGACCACAGAGAGGTCATTCACATAATGTAGCAACAATACAATAGCACACAGTAAGAACAAAACAAATAAATACCAATGTAGGATAATAGCACATGTCATAAATAAAGCATATCCTATACTGTAATACACCGAAATTGAGAGATGCTCCTTTTTGTCAATTTGTGTGTTATTTTTATATTTCTGTGTACAGCGTCTTTCAGTTCGTTGTTGCTAATAACACAAAACATCCCCAGGAGACTTAGTTTGGACACTTCAAACTGTATGTCCAATAGAGATTATCCTAACACGCACACAGTATCTTCACAGGATGTATATCTGCTATGCTTGCTCATCGCTTGTAGGAAAACTCTACATAGAACTCCCAGAGATGACTCACTATAAGCTTTAAAGTCAGACATGATGCTCCTCTGAGTATTGCCAACCGCTGATTGACTTTTGGAGTAAGTGAAAGTGAGTGTTTGATGGTTAGGACATGAACTATAATAGCGTCGTATTTTACTTTACTATCTTTTACCAGTAACGCCAAAATACAGACTTTTTGGCCACACTTTATTTGATACATAAGGCATTATTATGACATGACACCTGTCATTAGCATGAATAAGGTGTCATCAAGGCTGTCATTAAGGGTTACTCGCTAAATTATGACACATTTGGAGCTACGTTGGCATTTTTGGGTTAGGGTTAGGGGTTAGAGCAGACATAGGCAACTGGCGGTCCCGGGGCTACATCTGTGGCCCTCTGTCTTATTCTGTGTAACCCCCAAGACAAATCCATCAAAAATTGTAATTCAAGAAAATTGGAAGTAATATGAAGCCCAACATAATATACAAAATAAACTCCAAAAACACACAAAACAACAGCAAAATGCACAGAACGTCAACAAAAATACACAAAACAATAACAAAAAACTCATAATACACACAAAAGGACATCAGACACAAAACAACCACCTAAACTCACAGAACAACAATTACACAAAATGACAGGAAAATACTGAAAAAAGGCACAGATTGACAAAAAACAAATTGGAAATATAACACACAAGAACTAACAAAACCTAAACATAACATAAAATGACTCATGAGATACACATACTTAAAATAAAGTATTACCAACTTTTCACTCAGGGCTGATTCACCAGCATTCACTTTAACAGTGAAGCCACAAATGACTAACATTTGGTTTTTTTCTTGCAAATCACGCAGAGGTAAAAATCATAAAACACTGTACTGATCCTGAACATCAGCATACCAGCAGGCTGCAGCTCTATGATAGCATTTGGCTGCAGCACTCATTAAAAGAGAAAGGTCGGAATAAAGACTGAGTTTTAGGTGTCCTTTTGCACAATGAAAGCTGACAGTGCATCACCAACATGTGAGTGGAACTTGGGGGCAGAAATGACAGCCGGGTAGAAAGGTTACAATGATGACAAGTAAAGGTTACCGTGAGATGCAGCAGCTGGGTCGCTGCAGAGATTATCGGGGTGCGCCTGTCTGACCGAGCCAAGGTGGGGCTCAATGAGACACACGTACACACACACACATGCTCCCTCACAAAAGCACAAACACACTCTCTAAACCCAGACAGACGGTACACAGTGTGGGGGAAAACAGAGGTTAGAGCCTCTGGTGGGATGTAGAGAGGGACGGAAGTAGGAGACAGAGATGAAGGAGAACGAGGGGATGTGGGGCTGATTGCTAATGAGAAAGACAGATGAGGCTGGCACAGGCTGGTGCTGAGTTAGACTCACTCGTTGCTGACCACATCACAGCTGGGAAAGAAGAGGACGCAGAGGTCACAAAGTACACATGAGGGAGCCATGAAGGGCTAAAGAAAGCTAGCTCCAACAATTACTGTACATACTTCTTTCTAACACAAAGCCAAAACTGTTTTAGGGTTGCCATGTTTCTAAGGACCATAAACAGTGTGGCCTTTGACAATTTCCTCCAAAGAAACTGATTTTTTTTCAACTCAAAGAGGCGTTACAAACCGGTGAGCCAGATATCTGACGTAGATTTTAAGTTGATGTGCATTAGTGAGCAGATTGTCTGCTGATGCAGCGCACAGAAACCAATGTTAGTCAAGAACTCCTGCAAAGTATTTGCAGCCATTTCCTTAAATTTCTGGTAATGGTTGAGGTTAATCTTAATGTTTTCACCATCTGGACCAGTAGTTCTCAAACTTTTTGGGCTGAAGGAGTACTCCTTTCTCTTATTTCCAATTCCAAGTACCTACTTTTGTCCAACGACAACATTTTGCTCAGAATACTATGAAAAAACAACTATAGAGGGTAATGATAAATACACAAGTTATAACACACATTTTAAATAATCAAATTTTGTTAAAAAAAAAAATTGGAATGAATATAGTCAATAGTTTTTCATCATTTCTGGTCATCTCCCACCTGGTGTAGAACCAAGATGGTCCCTTGTATTTTTAGTTAATCAAGTTCACATCCATCATATTTATCATGATTATCATTTTAACTACAAAATAAACATGATCAAACTCCATTTTAGTGATAGACCGATACATCGGCCAATTTTTGTGTTTTTTACGTGTATTGGCATCGGCCGATGCGGGCCGCTGTGTTCGCCAATTATTTACAGAGATCACAAATGTTTTTTACGTTCTGTTTTTAATATTTGTTAAAATTTTTTTTACTTGTTCTTGTTCTACATCACCTGTTTTTAATATTTGTTAAATATTTTTTTACGTGTTCTTGTTCTACATCACCTGTTTTTAACATTTGTTAATATTTTTTTTTACTTGTCGTCGTTCTACTTCACCTTTGTTAATTTCAATAAATGTTCCTTTTTTAAAAATAACTCGTGACTGTATTGTAAAAATCATAACCTTGTTCAAAATAAATAAATAAATAACTCGTACCATTTGTTATCATCATTGTGTCATTTTTATGATGTAAATTGAGGGAGCAAAAGTAGTATCGGCTCCAAAGATTGGCTCAAGAAAATCGGCAGTCCGTATCGGTCATTGGCTAAGGCTGAAAAAAAATCGGTATCAGCATCTGCTCTAAAAAATCCATAATGGTCTATCACTATTCCATTTGAATAGTTTCACTTTCTTTCCCACTCTCTCTCTAAGTACCCCTGGAGTGCCATCGTTTTTAGAAACACTGGCCTGGATCATCCATCATCTATTAATTTAAACATATCAGAGTTCTTGCAAGTCCTTTCTCGGTTTTGCTGAGACTAATATTGAAAAATAACTTTGTTCTACAGTGAAAAAAGGCTTGACCATGAACTTCAGAAATGTTCATTTTAAAGCCAATGAATAAAAAAAACAAAACAAAACAAAACAACCAAACTTTTTCCAACTCATATTTCAAATGTCAGAAGATTTGTGGCCAATGAATCTAAATCCTGCTCGGTGCTGAGATCAGACACACAGGTGGGCTGGTCTTTTGGCTGTGCGTTCTCTGCTTTAAATAGATTTGATTCAACTGATGTCGGACGTCAGTTTTGATCAGAGCCGGTGGTAATTGCCACTCAGTTTGTTCTGCTGTTGCATCCTGTTGGTGTGTTGCAGCTATGAGTTGGCAGAGTGACTCATGCTGCAGAGTTTGACTGCACCCACTGCTGCCTGCCACACACATGCACACAGACCCCTTCGTTCACACATAAACATGCACGTGGGGTTCTCGAACAAGTACACGCTAAACATCGCAGGAAGCGGAGTGGAGAGAACGAGGATGCATTTCCTTTCAGAGCGTGTCTCCTCGTCCTGTAAATAAGGACATCAGTCTGCCGTCTCTGTAGGGGAGCAGACATTAGTCACATAGAAACACTGTCAAGCTTCTCTCTGAGGAATCACCAAGCTAGACTTTGCAAGCTTTTGACAGACACTGTCGCACTGCTGGGAGAGATCTGTGGAAAAGTGGACAAATTCTCTGAGAAAATTTTAAGCAGATTCTTTTTCAAAATTGTAAAAATCTGAAATGTTCTGTACAGCTGTTAAGTGTCAACTAAGCTAAGCTAACTTAAATTTCATATTAGAAACCCTTTAGGAATTGTGATCTGCATATGTGCCGATTTGATATAGTCACGAGTCATTTGTGATAAACAGAGCCACCTTCCCATTAACTTTGAATGGAAGTAGTTGGACAATAAGGGAAAGGAGAGGATGTGAAATATCTAAAAACCAGTATTACTGCATAACAGGCTAGAATCAGTGCTACATATACAGAACCACACACTGAGTGTGAACTCTGTACCATCTCCTAGGGTTGGGCGAGATATCGAGATTCAAGATATATTGAGTTTTCTATTTCAGCGAAATAGAAAACTCGATATAGTTTTATTTTTTAGCTCATTTTGTATTCAAATGTAAGTTTTAGGTGTTGGTGCTTCCCAGAACAGCATGAAAAGCTCAGTTAGATGGATTCCTGAGTGCGTGCTAACACAGACCTTCAGCTAAACGAGACATTTGTGCTAACATGCACAGCATGCAAACGCCTGGTCACTAGGTGTCAGTGAACCACATCAGACCTTGTTAAACTACATCACAACATACTGGGCACTTTTATAGATGTATGTGGTGGATTTTTTTAAAGAATTTAAGAACATAGCAGATCAAAATCTGTTGTAGAAGCAAAAGTTAAACTTTTTAGAAAAATGTGATTTCAGTTCATAAACATACCATTTGTTTTTGTTGTAGAATTACAGTTATTTAGCATTCACTTGTTCTCGCAAGTTAATTTTTTTTTTGTAATTGTAAAGGTGAAATTTGTAATTACTGATATTTAGTATCATGCAGTGACATGCAAACCATGAATCATCAGATTTATGGTAATGCACACACCACTACTATTCAGTCTAATTCAGCCTTAGCCATTTTTTAATACTCATGTTTGTGGTTAATTTTATTACTAAATGATTCCTGATTTAATTGAATATAGGGATGTCCCGATACAACTTTTTCCACTTACGATACGATACCAATATTGCAGCCTTGAGTATTGGCCGACACCGATATCGATTCGATAGGATAACAGCACGAATTATACATACTTTTATTACTTGTTTTGTAGTGTGGAATGTTAACAAAGACTTGATTATTAAAAAAAAAAACAAACCCATTTATTATAAACTAATGAATTACATATAATTAACCTTTTAGAATAAAAATATTCTATGATTCAATAAAATAAATTAAAAAATAAAATAGAAGATATTGAAAAAGTCAATCCAAAAAAACAATATATACTATAATTGGAGATTTTAGATGCAGTCCGATAAAATCTGATATTCGTTTTCTGGCTGATAATGGACCGATATCCGATATCAATATCAGATCAGGACACCCCTAATTGAATAATCAAAATAAACATGTTATTTTTTAAAGAATCATGTACATTCTCTTTTCCTTTAGGTCGTCTTGCAGAGAAGTGTAAAAATATTGCTTTGCACAGCAACGTTCAGCATTCTGAGGCTGTGTGTGTGCGCGCTCAGAGCTGGATGAAGCTCTCTTGCTTCCCTCACAGCAGCACTGCTTACACTTTCCTTCCCTGTCATCCCTGACATCTCCGCTGTAGGCCTGTGTTACCTTCCAGGCTCTCTGGCTCCTTGGGCTCTGGGGAGCCACCCACACCAATCAGCAGACGATGTAAGATCCCCTTACACACACTCATCCACACCATGCACCGAGGTTGACTGCAAGCTGAAAGTACACCCTGTGTATTTCTGTGTGTACACCGAGTCCAGAAGGCCCTTGAAATATGCACAGCAGCCCTATGCATAATACATGGGCACAGTGGGGGAAAAAGAACTTGTGAGCTGAGTGGCTCTCCACCTCTCCATCATTTCACTCCAGCCCTCACGTCCTTCTCTCCTCTGTCCTCTCTTTTCCACCCAAACGTCTCCTCCTGCCACTGCTGTGCATGTTTTGAACCACAACTGTCTGTCAGGGTCTTTTTGTTGTTCAGAAATCAGGATGGATTCATCACACAAAGCTGAAGAGATAGTTTCACACAGCTCAGGAAATGAGGGAAGACAAAAGTCTCACCAAGAGACAAATATTTCTATGCTTGGCTGATGCTAGAAAATATCATCAGAAGAGAAGGATAACAAATGATTCACAGTTGTTCAGCCCGCTAAGCCCTAACCACCCCACGGTTAGAGCAAATTCACCGACTTCACCAGCAGGAATATGAAAAGGTCAGACAAACTACAGACTCTCAGGGATGCTAAACTGCGCCAACATATCAGTGGTTTCACATTTCACTCAGGAAAGTGAGAAACTGCTTTCAGACAGCGGGGGCATGAGTGGTGCTTTCAGACTATTGAATTGTTGAGATGCAGCCTCACACATGGACATGAAAATGCTCCAGGTGAAGCCTCTTACACAGGCACGTGTTGTGTTTGCAGTCGGAACTGCAGAACAGTTTGATTTTCTTTAGTTTAAGAACAAGTGATTTAAGTGTTTATTTAAGCAGCAAAGGAGTGAGTCATGAAAAGTGTATGTAACTAGAATAATTGCATTTCCTGAAGAAAAGGCAAGTGAGGGTGCAGGTGCATCTGCATTAGCTTAGCATTAGAATTGGCATACATTTGTATTAGCAATAGTATTGGCATTAGCTAGCATTAGTATTAATATTATCTCCATTTGTTCTAGGAACCCCAACAACATAGTATTTGAGGTTTATTTTCCCAAACCCGCCTATTTTCTGGAGATTTAGCCTCTGAAAAGTCACTTTCTGACCAATTCTAAAACCGGGCTGTTTGAGTGGGCGTGTCTATAGACATGGACTCCACACAACAGTTGATCACGAGCAACTTTCTTTCGCTACTCACACACTCTTGTTATTGTTTTCAGCCACAAAAACTGCACATTACAGTAAAACACATGGCTATTTAAGGGGCTATGGTGATTGTGAGTCAGCAAAAGCTACATAGCTATCTTGCCATCATCTCATGTAGAGATTACAGTAATAGTCCATTCAAGGTGATAGTCCACTATTTTGTCCAAGCGCTGCGTCGCATTGTGTCACAAACACAGTGTTGCCCGATTCGTGGTTCGTGTTTGGGCTGTTTTTATTGGAATGGGTGGGTTCTAAGATATGATTGGGCTGGAAATTGTCAATCTGATCTGGCAATTCTGATTCACGATTTTACTTGTGACATCACAAATGTAGTAAATTTGAAACGGAGCACTTTTCTCTGTGTTATAAGACTTAAACAGACCACAAACAAACAACTGGAGGGTTTTATTTCACTTTTTGTGCGCTGTTGGACACTCAAGTTACTCATATACGAACAGTAGCTGAAGATGTTAAAGTTTGAATGGTCTAAATCAGTTGAAGAATGGCTGGGGATGAAGGGATTGAAATTTATTGAAATATAAATGAATGCGAAAGAAATAATGTGATAAGTCAAAAAATTTAAAAGTTATAAAATTATAAAAGCGATCGCATGAATCCCGGGAACTTTCTCAGTTTTTTGATAGCTTTATTTGTCAAAATCAGACAAACGGTGAAGAAGGAGTTCATGCATACGGAAGAAAAAAATGGATAACAATCATGACTTACGATAAGCTGTTTGAGGCCGTTAAAGGTCTGCTCCACTGAGTTGGCGGTGAGGACCTGACGCTTCATGGCGGCCTCTTCTCCTAGGAAGCGAAGCATTAGATCTTTGACGGCATCTCCCTGCAATAAAACAAGCAAACCTTATAAAAAAAAAATACAACTGAACAAGTCTAAAAGTTGTAAAGGAAGCTTTTATAAGAGGGTTCCATCAGGGTGGAGGTAAAAGGTCAAAATGTAGACGTCATCAGCCTTAGATCATTGATTAAAACTATCTAGCCAGTCTCTGAAGTGAGAACACAAAAATCTGCAAAGTGCAGAAAATAGTCACTTTTATCCAGCTTTGAAGTAGATCTAATTTGTTTTCTGAAAACAGGCTCTTGGAGCAAAGATGACGACAAAAAAAAATAAATAAATAAATCCTCAATTTTTATTCATTTATTCAAGAAGCCATTCAAACACTATGCGAGAGGATAATGAACACAATCTGAGCCGGGAGGTGGACGCGCACCATAAGATTCAACAGAATAAATAAGTAAATTGATGTTCCGTTAGAGTTGTTAACACAAATAGATGTTGCTTGTTCAAGGAGCTCAGAGGATGTTTTGTAAAAAAAAAAAAAAAGAAAAAAAGAATGACACACACCCAAATGGGCAGAAGAACATGTGTTAGTTTTGATTATTACTGACAGGACTCAGTGTCAGTCTGTGGCAGTAGAATACATGGTATGATCTAATAGCAATAGATCTATCCCAGATCCACTTCAATAGAGAAGCTAATTAGCGATGGACTTGACAGGACAGACTTACTCCACATGTTTGACAATTCAAGGCCATTTAAAATCCTTTTGGTCGGTTAAAACATAACTAAGTGTTGATTTATTGTTGATCTATTCCTGCACACGACACACTGCACTTCCTGTTAAGATATCATGTTTAGCCAAGGACTAAATTTGAGCTAAACAGCTGCTTTCTTTGATTACAATGTAGCCAAGTATACACAAGTTATGATATTAAAAGACTTCATGGTAAATGTCTTACTAATCTTAGCCAAATTCTTTATTCATAAAGCCAAATTTCTTAAAAACCCACTAATCTTCATCTGCTTTTTAAACGAATTTCACCTTAACATTAAATCCCTAAAATGTATGGAACACAAACTCGCCAAATAACTCTATTCTTCATTCAAAAATGATGTAATTAATGAAACTTAACAGCTATTAAGTAAGTTTTATGTGTGTATGTATTGTCCCTTGTGTTATTGACATGTGTTTTATTTCTATGTCCTTATTTTTAATGCAATGTTATTTGTCTGACTGGTTTGTATAGTGTTTGCAATAAAAAGTAAAAAAAAAAAAAAAAAAAAAAACTTAAAAAAATGTTATACACAAGTTGAGAAGCTAAGGAAGCTTATCTACTATTGACCAGCCACTTTAATTTTCTGTACGTCTTACACTCAGTTGTTAATATTTTTTCATATAACCCTAAGTGAAAATATACTGCAAATGTACTTATTCTCTGTGAGAATGTTTCGTTATTTATGTTATTTCACATATTCTGCACACAGTTCTCACGGCATGTTGATGGCAAGCAAAGCAAAGCTCTGAATTTTTCTGAACACATACACCTGAAAAAAGGTCTGACCTGAAGGTTGTCAAACTTGAGTCCAGGCATGGTGAGCCAGCTGGTTTCCATAAAGGCAGGGCTGTACTGCTGTGTCGCCACGGAGATTAAAACCTTTCTGGTCTCTTCGCTGGGTAGCCAGGCATCGTGGCGCCTGTCCACCTCGCTCAGACTCAGGACTGTTGTAAATGGGTCGTCGCCGATGTTAAACACAGTCTGGAGCTGGTTGAAGGGTTGTGGTTGTGAATTAGCATTTGAGGACAAGGCTCTGTTTAGAGCTGGGACTGCATTGGGTGTAGGAGGGACTGATTTTGTAGGAGTGGGGCTGGATGATACGCTGGAGTTGGATTCTAGAGGTTCTCCTGGGGTGGGCATTGAGGGGGTGGGGAGCTGAGGTTCATGTTTTGGACTTGTGTTCACGGGGCTGCTGTCTGGAGGAACGTCTGCATTGGGGTTGGAAACTGAGATGAAGGAGGACGGGGAGGTGAAAGAATCAAAGAAGTCAGAGGCTGGGTTGGTCTGGCCGTTCTCCGTGAAGAATTTACTGAGGCTGGGGCTGGGCTGACACATGAGTCCTGGTGTCACCTTACTGGGTGTCACTGGTTCCGTACCTGCCCCGGTGACACCCCTGCTGAAGCTGGGGGACTTAATGAGGGTGGGTTGGAAGCCGTCAGGCATCAGAGACCTTGGCTGATGGCCCTGACTGAAAATGGTGCATACTGGCACACGATTGTCTTTAGGGCTCGACTCTTTGGCCGACTCACCCTTGTTTTCAATGGGTGACTTGTGCTCTACTGCATCAGCTGGCTCCTCGGTTGTATTCTCTGCAATGTCTTTCAAAACATCCTGTTCATTCAGTAAAACTGTAATCTCACTTGTGATCTCCCCAATCTGTGTCTCTTTGTTTCCCAGAGTTTCTCCTGCACTCCCAATTTCCCCCTCCGCATCCATGAAAGAGTCCACAGGAACGCCATCATCTTCTTCGCTGTTATTAGGCGAGTCAGAAATCATGACGCTCTCCATCATCTGGTCGTTGAGCTTGTCCAGCAGGCTCTCCGAGTGCGTGGTGCTGTCCTCGTCCTGAGGGGTGGCAAACTCCCCGCCCAGGTCAATGCTGTCTTCCTGAGGCAGGACATTATTTTTTGGAGGAGTCTGTATGATGATGCTTGGCCCAGGAAGATGCAAAGCAAGTACGTCATTGCTTACATCATCAACTTTGATGTCCAAGGTCACTGGCCGCTGAGCGTTATCCTCCCCTGAATCCATCGCTCTGCCCCTGGACACAATGGGACCAAAGTTCTTAACATCATCACCCATCAATAAATACTTTACTCTCAATAACATGTAGCGTAATGATCAATGTGTGGCTGGAATGTGTTTGAATTAAAGATGAGCCAAACAATTGGCTGATACTTGCTTAAAAAGGAAAATTGGTTAAACCTCGGTAATGGGTATTTTTTGTTATACATTTTAGATTTTGTCCCACCCATTTCTTAGGTTGAGAGTACATGTAGTGTTGTGAAAACAACTAAACTTCTATTCCACCTATATTGAAAAACCAATATGTGCTGTTGTTTGGGAACTTTTCCCATTTTGCACAGATGATGTTTTTATGTGGAATACTTGAATGTGTTAGTAGTTAAAATGTGTTGGTTCCATGGAGTGTGACTTGACAAACTTAGGTCAGTTGAGAGGAAGTCTATGTATCCCTCGGTATCAGCTAAAATAAAAAAGCAGTGGTTCTCAAACGGTGTGCCGTGGGATTTTGTGACAACCATACATTTATTGCAATATACAACTACAAAACTAGCTGTGTTGTGAAGCACAAAAATAAATATTACTTAATATACTGCATTGTATGCACTCATTTCATAATACAGAGGCAAATTCTATACCTAATTTTTTTTAAATATTTTGTTAATAAATATTCATGAGTAATATTGTCTTTGTCACATTTTATTTGGCATTAGTAAATAATTATGCACATTTACAGATATTGTACATGACAAAAGTGATAACACGTGTTATAAAGGCTATTTTGAAAAATTGGTATGCCTTCAGATTTTTACTTGTTTGGGAACCACTGGTCCAGAGTCGCTTTATTCAAAGTCAACTTCCTGAAAAAGACTGTCTGAATAATGTGATCAGTAGATGCTTTGATTCTTTCCTTATGAAAAAACTTGTAAAGATATATCAAAGCAATCAGTAGATGCCTTAAAGGAAGAATGACAGTTGGCAGTCAAAACATGTCAGGAGATCAAAGTACATTTGTAAGTAAATTTAAGTCTAGAGTTTTTAGTTTAAATAGGAATGAAAGGGTTACATTCAGGATACAACGTGTAGTTATACCAAGGATCAAACAATAACCATCCAAAGGAGGCAGGGTGGCATGGATGGAGATACATGGGAATAAAATAAAAGGATAATATTTAACAACACACATCAAAAATAGAGCTGCTAAGAGATAGATAATAAAAAATAAAAAATAAATAAAAATTTAAAAAAAGTCATGTGGGAGAAATGAAGGCTGACATAATGATGGTTGGTGTTTGCATTGTTGATGTACAATATTGGTTTTCAATTTCAGTCCTGGAGGGCTACAATCCTGTAGGTTTTGGAGGTCTTGTGGCTCAATACCAGGTGTTTTACAGAGCTGGAGGACAACATCTGCATTAAATCCAGGTGTATAAAGCAGGGGAATAAATCTAAAGAGGTGGAAGATTGCAGGCTCCACCACAGTTTGGACACCCCTAATATAAATAATAGGTGAGAGGGACAGTACTTTGCTGGGGAAAGGAAATAAAAGACTCCAATTCGGCTTTAGAAGAGTTTTAACATGGATTTGTGTTGCCTTAATGTTAAAAAAAAATAAATGTGGAATAACTGTGATGTACCCAACTCAACTTTTACCAAGTGTTTCTACCACAACATAAATATTAGGACGTGTCAGTGAATACAATTTTAATAACAATCCTGGTACGAAAAACAGTAAATATATTGTAGTTTGTAATGCATGTTATATCTTGTCATTTGTCTTGTCACTATCCGGCTTGTAAAGCACTAGCCGAATGGCTATCGTTAGCTCTACAACTAGCATAGCTTCGCAGCTGAAGATAACTAATTAGGTTTTGTTCAGCGTCGTGAATGTGTTCAATTCACCAGGATCAGCCGATGTGACCGTACGATCACCACTAAGTTAAACTAACAATAAAGACCATAAAACACAAGCAGCTCGGACTATTGTTTTCTTACCTGACCGCACTGACAGCTACAACCGTACGACGCATGCGTATGACCAAAAGCTCACTCCTACGGTGCGCGAAAGTGGACAAAACTCCCCACGCATTGAGTTTTTCTATTCTGGACAATTTTTACGCTCTGAAGAAAGCGTAACACGTATCAAGTGGCTGTGGCTACGTACGAAATTTGCACGCTTTTTAGGTCTTTTTTCCACCACGGAAGTACAAATATTGTGTTTGCAAATGGCCAGAACGGAATACAACTGCAGTGTTTTATGAGTCCTGTTTTGTTGTCAGTTTTTTTTTTTCGGGAGAGATAAAGGCAACCCCTGACTCGCTGAGAAATGGAGGACGATGCTCCCGTCATTTATGGTCTTGAATTTCAGGTGTGCTCTGCTGCTTCTTTGATCTAATCTCTCTTTGCCATTTTCTAATTAACGCCATGCTAATGACTTGTTTTTCATGAACCAAATGTTGTGACAATTTTACATTGCAGGCTCGAGCCTTGACAGCACAGACGGCGGAGACTGACGCCATTCGGTTTCTTGTCGGGACACAGTCATTAAAATTTGAAAACCAGGTGAGAAGGACATGTCATTGTAGACCTTGGTGTCTAACCTACAGTCGGGGGGCCAAAACCTGGCCGCCAGACCGTCCATTATGGACCACAAGATAACGTGTCACAAAAATAAAACACTATTATTGTAAAATAGTATTTTTAGTAGATTTATCCTCCTTAAAACTCAATATTCACTCAATAAAACTGACCAGAGCCTTCCCATCAGCACCTATTACACTCACAATACAGCATGCTGCTCAGAGTAAAAAAAATAATGTGATTCCCCACATTTCTTTATTTTTAAAAGAGTAAATACACATGTGATTGTCCCCAGGAGGAAGTTCAGAAGCTCACAAACATAATTTCTCACATTTTGTTCTAAGAATGAACGAGATTGCCTTGATTAGATTGTAATATATAGGCTTGAGTTGTGTACATATTTGTATAGACCCATGTCACATGACCTCACAGGTCACGTGGTGTACGGCCCTCCGCCATGATGGAAGAACAAGCCACTGCAGGAAACGTTTTAGCGAAGCAGAAAGCCCACGGCGGTGGTAAACTTATGCTCTGTGTTTTGGTTGTTCTAACACGGCTGGAGTACACAAGTCTTTCTTGAGGAAATTAAATTAAACTAATTTTAATTTATTTTTTTTTTTTTTGCATTGATTCAAGTGTGCAGCTCTATTTTTCACACAATTTTCCACTTTATGTCATCAATAAAATAGCTCACATTTTGAAAAACCAGCATTACACACTTGTATTACAGATTAATTATGAAAAATTAGCCTGGATTTAACCACATGGCGTCCATTATGAATAAAAGCAGCTACTTCACAAATCCAGCCACAAACAAACTGGTTGTAAGCTTCCAGTCCCTTGAAACTTTTCATGTAGTCCATTGTGTATGAACTAGATGTAAAGACGAGGTCGTTCACAATGTCAGGATAAGTCACTCCTGGGAAATAAGAGACATCGTTCAAATTTGTCAACAGGAATGTTGTCGGGGTTATTCCAGCCGATCAGACCCAGTTTTTTCTTGTACCGACTTCTATCAGCTTCTGGTAGAGTGTCAACATAATCTGTGGCCTCCGACATATTGAGGCCAAACGGAGACGACCTTCAACAATCGTTTAGCACATGGGCTGCTTTCAATAAGTCAAAAAATTACACTTTTATTCAAGTAAACACACCCACGCAGGTGCATCTGTATCGGGCCGTCATCTTCCAAGATGGCGCTGGGTCAATGTGCCGTGACGTCAATCGCAAGTGTCTATTAGACATTCTGTTCCGAATGTGGAAGTGTACGTGACTGCTTGATAACTCTATGACAGTGGTTTCCAATCTTTTTTCGTCCTGTACACCCCCTTCACATTTTTGTCAAATCATGTGTACCCCCTCTTCCTATCATAAGTACCCTCGTCATAATGTTATATGCTTTTTAATTTGTTAACTCCTAGATGTGTCTTGAATAGGGATGTGACGATTAATCGTAAGACAGTTAAAAATCGATTCATAGGTATCAAGGTTCACATCGATGCTGTGAAAAATGAATCGCAGTACTTTTTTTAACCAGCAGAGGGCGAGTGTTGGCGGCGGGCGAAATCTGCTAATACTTTCTTTCTGGCCGCCTTCTACTCTTAAACATATTCATAAATGATTACTTACCCCTTTAGCAATTCTTCAGCTTCCTCTTCATTTGTATTATTCCTTTATTTATTTCATTCAAGATTTATTTTTAGTTAAATTGCATTGTTTTGAATAGTTTATCAAGGGATTCTTTTGACAATGAAAAATAGTACAGTATTTTCCCAAAAAAATAAAGGAATATTTTTCAGTCATTTATATACAGTCCCATTTTGTAAAATAAATCGTGAGAGAATTGTATCGTGAACCCAGTATCGTGAATTGAGTCGTATCGGGAGTTGAGTGAATCGTTACATCCCTAGTCTCGAACATTGGTTCCCTCAGGCTTAACCTACAAATTGAAAACAATGAGTGGAATTTAGTTAAACTACAACTTGTGTGACCATTTCAATAGTATGTAAATACAGTCTCCTTTGTAAAATGTAGCTATCGTCTCCTATTGTCAGAAATGTGATAAAATGGCCCCTACAGCTTAAAATAATCCTATTTCAATAAATTACAAGAAAATATAGTACTTCATTGAGCAATACTTCTGTCAGTTTGTGGTTAATTTATCCAAAAAGTAGCCTAAAAAAGGAACTAGGAACATTTCCTAATTATTTTTAAATTAATTGTTAAATCTTTTCCGAGTACCCCGAGTACTCCGAGTGCTAATTCTGATTATGATTCCTATCTTTTTTTTTTTTTTTTTGGCTGTTTGTCTTCAACTTCCTGTAGGTTGTGTTAAACAGAAATATTCCTCTTTTAGTTAAAGGTTGAAGGTGGGCTACACTCTGGATGGCATGCCAGGCTGTTGTATGTCTACCAGACAGAGACAGATATTTCAATTTATACACATTCACTTCCAAGGTGAACACTCATTCCAGTGCATAGTTTCCTGCTCAGAGTTGGGACCTGCCCTGAACTTTGAGTGGTCATCACTGCCAAGTCTTGCCCATCCATCACTGCCAGGTTTTGTCCAAGATGCTCCACATGAATGAGTGTCAGTAGTAGGTCCTCCTCCAATTTTAGTTCTTTTCCATTGTTTTAATTATTAGCATGCTGGCATTTGTGCCTATGTCTTGTAGATCCCATAGAGCAGGGGTATTAAACTCATTTTAGTTCAAAGGCCAAATACGGACCAGTTTGGTTACAAGTGGGCCACTGGTTTTACTGCGGAAAACCAACAATTTCAATGTTAAAGTATGGAAGGCATTAATAATATATTGGCAATAAGTGACAGATACTTAACTGTCATTTTTTTTTTTTTGACCAATTTTTTTATTAAATTGGAGAGAGATTTTGTGGAATAATTTGAGAAAAATTGCAGGATTTTGAAAAAAAAATATAGTTCTTTCAACAACAGTCATTTTCACTTTCTCCTGTCGGCCGAATCAGATGCTCCGAAGAGCCGGATTTGGCCTTCATGCCTTGCGTTTGACACATGTGCCATAGAGGGACGTCTACGAGGTCCAAATGCTTTTACCACTCTGACATTTACTGTTATTAAATCTGGTTCTTTGCACGGGTTCACTGTTGCTCTCATTACTGCTTTGCTGAACCCATCCATCTATACTGCTTTACAGGCCAATTGATCAGCTGCAGGATCATTAAGAGCTGAAAAATGCTCCACCTCAAAATTGTTTCCTATCATTGACTTTCTGATCCTGAGTAATGTGCCCTGGAAATTTTTTGCATAAAAATAAAAATATTTCCAAAATGCTTTAAAAAAATAATAATTTTTATACAGTCCCAATATTATTGTACAAGCACTTAATAATAATAATAATAATAATAATAATAGTAGTAGTAAAAGTAATAAACTATATTTTAGATATCACGTTCGAAAACAAATTTTGCAAAGTGATTTCCAAAGGAAGCTATACATTAGAAAATTAAATATACTGTATAGAGGTGCTGGTCATATAATTAGAATATCATGAAAAGGTTTATTTATTTCAGTAATTCCATTAAAAAAGGAAACATGCATATTATATTCATTCATTAGACACAGACATATATTTCTCTTTTAATTTTGATGATTATAACTGACAACCAATGAAAATCCCAAATTCAGTATCTCAGAAAATTAGAATATTTCTTAAGACCAATACAAAAAAAAGATTTCTAGAAATGTTGGCCAACTGAAAAGTATCAACATGAAACGTATGAGCATGTACAGCACTCAATACTTAGTTAGGGCTCCTTTTGCCTGAATTACTGCAGCAATGTGGCGTGGCATTGAGTCGATCAGTCTGTCTAGTCCTTTTTGTTTTTAGCCCTGGCAAGACGCTTCTGACGCTGTCTCTTGCTCAATAGTGGCTTGACACAAGGAATGCGACAGCTGAAACCCATGTCTTGCATACGTCTGTGCGTGGTGGTTCTTGAAGCACTGACACCAGCTGCAGTCCACTCTTTGTGAATCTCCCCCACATTTTTTAATGGAATTTGTTTCACAGTCCTCTCCAGGGCGTGGTTATCCCTATTGCTTGTACACTTTATTCTACCACATCTTTCCCTTCCCTTCGCCTCTCTATTAATGTGCTTGGACACAGAGTTCTATGAACAGCCAGCCTCTTTAGCCATGACCTTTTGTGTCTTGCCCTCCTTATGCAAGGTGTCAATGGTCGTCTTTTGGACAACTGTCAGGTCAGCAGTCTTCCCCATGATTGTGTAGCCTACAGAACGAGACTGACAGACCATTTAAAGGCCTTTGCAGGTGTTTTTAGTTAATTAGCTGATTACAGTGGGGAACCAGGTGTCTTCAATATTGAACCTCTCCACAATATTCAAATTTTCTGAGATACTCAATTTGGGGTTTTGATTAGTTGTCAGTTATAATCATCAACATTAAAAGAAATAAACACTTGAAATATGTCAGTCTGTGTGAAATGAATGTATACATTATACAAGTTTCACTTTTTGAATGGATTACTGAAATAAATCAACTTTTTTATGAAATTCTAATGACCAGCACCTGAAGAGTCTTGGTCAGAGATTAAAAAGTAAAAAGAAAACAGAAACTGCAATGCTGTAGTACAAGTAGCACACTGCTGCTTATGTTTAGCTTCATTTTACAGTAGCTAGTTGCAATTGCTGGTGTTTGTATTAATTTGAAGACATTTTGTGACTTGTCCACTTCAGAGACCGGCCTTAGAATTATGTTGATTTTGCTGACATCTAGCTTTCTTTTTTTTTTTCTTTTTTTTTTTTGTGCACATTTGGTCGATAAATAGCAAAACAAGTGTCATTTTTTTAACATTTATTTTTCTTTGATTTTTATTTGACCAGGTTTGTCACTGAGAACAAATTTTCATTTACAGTGACTACCTGGCCAAGAGGCAGAGTCAGGATAAATACAAAATAACAAGTGTACATAAGAGAAACATAAAAAAACAGGGTTATAAGTATGACATGTAAAATAACAGGAGCACATCATACAATATGTAAAAAAAAACATCACAAAACAAAGTATAATGTACGATATGAACAGTGACATATTGAGTAAGTGTTTAAAAGCAAGTGCAACAAAATGTGTGCAAAGGGTTTAAGATGAGCACAAATAAGTATTATAGTGCAGACAGGTCAACATCTAATGTCTCTATATGCGGACACAGGGTCACAGTAGGATTTATTGTAATTTATTTTCTACAGGTCAGAAGTTGCTATTTATGAGCAACATATGGGTGCAAATGTGTCATATTTGATGCTAGTATTAAGGCATCGTTGGACTTGTATTTTTGCAGTCACAGACTTCAAAGATTTTTTTCTTTGCGATGTTTATTAAATGTGTTGACAATCACAAAATGCAAGTTTGTTCTTGGCAGCCATGTAAGAGAGTTATGCGTCTTTCTTTGTAATCTTGAGGGTTGTTGATTTGAATCCTGTAGTTTTTGTGTTCCTCTTTGTTTCTACTTTCTATAGTCTAAAAGACTTATATTTAATAAACCAGAAGCTGATTCATATAGTCATGCAAACTGGATCAGATATGTTGGTAAAAATATAGGACTGTATAATTTTCAAACTGTTAATTATAATATACAACTTTATCAAAGTGCTTTTCTTTTTTTTTGTTTTTGTTTTTACAATTAAAATATTTAGTATTTTACAGTACTGCACAAAGAAATTCATCCTAGGGCTGGGCAATGTTGCCTAAAAAAAAATGCACTTAAAAATGACTGCAGACATCTGATTGAATAAAATGCATAAAACAATCTCAAAAGAAAAAAAAAAGTTAATTTCAATTTCAAGCTTTAAGTTAGGTTTAAACAAAAGTGCTACAGCAACTTCATTGATGAAGGAATCAGATAACTACATATTTTATAACGTATAACATTACAATTAAAAAAATAAACTCTTCTCATGCATCTCAGCATAGTGCGTATAAAAAAGTAAACATGCCTGTGGCGCACACACATAGCCTACTCAAAGGGTAAACAAATGTAAACAAAGACGGGGCTGGCTCACATCGCGCTATGGTAATCCACAAGGATGGAACGCGAAAAAATCTGAAAAAACTGTGGTAGGAAAAAAATTAATAAATTTAAAAAAAAACCTTGAATTTGCAAAATAAATATCGTTTTTTATCTTCAAATTCTATAAATCGATTGTTTTTGCCCCGCCCTAATTCATCCTAACTGCTAAAGATCTGTTGCATCTGCATCTGTGCTGTGTCTTTATCTGGATTATTTTAATTGGGAAATCCTGTCCGTCTCATTGTTTGCAAAAGGTTTTACAATGTGTGTTTGCATGTGTGAAGGAGAACCAGTGAGAGCGTCTGCATGCATGCATGCACATCTTGCAGAGGTCATTACAGAGACAGATGACAGAAACAGTTGGCTCTAAACAGGGGGAAAATAATTAGCTCTCTGGGAGCAAGCCTGTGAGAGAGAGAGAGGAGAAAGGACGAGAGACGGAAAGAGTGGATGTGCTTTGAAGAGCGCATGCCAATTTTTTGGCAGACTTTGGTGTGAAAACAGGCTGGCACGGAACACAGACACAGTTCAATCCAAGTCCTGTGTAGCGAGGCTAATACAGAGCTTGTTGGGAACGCTGACAATGCATCCCAGTCAATCTGTGTGATTCCTTATTACACACCGTCACTAGCTTAATATAACTCGCCTCACATTTACTCCCTCCCTGGCATGAGCTGCAATAAACACTAAAGTGGTAGATTCTTCATACTTGAGAAAATCTATAATCTATTGATTGCATTTATTTGTATTGTAGTTGCTTATATCTGGTTTATTAGGAGGCTTTAACTTCCACCATGAATCAACACATTAGAATGAGCACTTTTGGAAGCTCATGAAAGACAACTGGGATACACGCAACGGGGCAAAGCTGTGATGCAACATTCCATGTCTTGATTCGCGTTTGGATTCTCTGGGTATGTTGACATTTGACAACACTGGCCTGATTTAAACAAACCTGGTTGTGCCCACTCTGTTAAGGCTCTCCATTTGTTACAGTGTGAACGCTGCCATCTGAGCACATCAATGGCAGAATGGATGGGTCTCTGCTTGATACATACGTAGCTGTTGTTTGTCGTTCAACATTTTTCTAATTTTGTTTTACAAAATCTGAGAAATACTCCAAACTAGGGCTGGGCAATATGGACCAAAACTTATATTTCGATATTTTTGCTCAAATTAAAATAAAATCATACCATCAAAACAATTTTGGTTGAATTTGCTGATGTAAAATGCCACACAGGCTCATTTATTAATAAACAGCTGCACAAATCACTTTTGGCTTGTTTCCTTATAAGGAACAGCATGTGAGTGACTTCTGTAGTGTGGCTTGTTTAGGGGAAGTTAGGACGCACTCAAAAATCCATCTAACTGTCCTTTTCATGCTGAGTAGTAGCAAAAGCAGTGACTCCTAAAAGTAGGGATGTAACGATTTATCGTAAGGCAGTTAAAAATCGATTTATAGGTATCACGGTTCATATTGACGCTCTGAAAATTGAATTGCAGTACTTTTTTTAAACAGCAGGGCGCTATCCAGAAGTGATGGCGGCGGGGGCGAAATCTGCTACTACTTTCTTTCTGGCCGCCTTCTACTCTTAAACATGTTCATAAATGATTCCTTACCCCTTTAGCACCGAAAGAATATCCGTAATATTACTTGAATATCTGTAAAAGTCATGTTTTTCTATTAGCTCTGTCTGATAGCACATAGCATCTCTTCTTCACTGCATGAATATATGCATGCCAACCGACCACTGGGTTACCAGCGCCCTCTGCTGGTCCAAAGAAATATCTGACGTAAATACAGTGAAATTACTGTTTTTTTTGTTAAGTCCAATTGTTAGGGCACAAAATACATTTTCAGTTGCACTTTTAAAAAGAAAAATAACTATTGTGCAGTTTTGCATTGTTGACTGTAGAACCAGAATTTGAATTAATAGGCTACTTCTTCATTTGTATTATTCCTTTATTCCTTTATTTATTTTTAGTGAAATTGCATTGTTTTGAATAGTTTATCAAGGGATTCTTTTGACAATGAAAAATAAAAGGAAAATAATACAGTATTTTTCAGTCTTCATTTGTCTACAGTCCCATTTTGTAAAATAAATTGTGAGAGAATCATATCGTGAACCCAGTATCGTGAATCAAATCGTATCGGGAGTTGAGTGAATCGTCACATCTTTACCTAAAAGTATTTTGATACAAAATGAGCTATACATCTCTCCATCTGTACAGGTGCTGGTCATAAAATTAGAATATCCTGAAAAAGTTGATTTATTTCAGTAATTCCATTCAAAATGTGAAACTTGTTTAATGTATACATTCATTTCACACAGACTGACATATTTCAAGTGTTTATTTCTTTTAATGTTGATGATTGTAACTGACAACTAATCAAAACCCCAAATTGAGTATCTCAGAAAATTAGAATATTGTAGATAGATTCAATATCAAAGACACCTGATGCTTTCCAAAGGCCTTTAAATGGTCTGTCAGTCTAGTCCTGTAGGCTACACAATCATGGCGAAGACTGCTGACCTGACAGTTATCCAAAAGACGACCACTGACACCTTGCACAAGGAGAGCAAGACACAAAAGGTCATCTCTAAAGAAGTTGGCTGTTCACAGAGATCTGTGTCTAAGCACATTAATAGAGAGGCGAAGGGAAGAAAAAGATGTGGTCTTTGGGCCCAAAATCTCTATCTCTCATCTAAGGCAAAAAAAAAAAAAACCTATCTCGGTTCATAATAGACCGATCTTTAAGAAATTTTACTATGTTAATTTGGGTTGGTTCCTCAGTTACCCCACCGAGTTTGAACCAGATCAGATCCAAATTGCACATTTTATCACAATTTAAAAAAAACAAAAACAAAACTGGGGTTCATTGTTAGATACATTTCAACATACTTTATCTTTAAAAATGGGAATAGAAATTTCTCACAAGCCTTTAAAGTGCAAATGATCATTGTTCCATGATTGGAATCACTGATCCAGGTAATGGCAAATATTTGGCAAAGAGGATACGTGGCGCTTGGCAGAGGTTAGCGCTCTCTGACTGCTCTTGTTCCTAATGTTGTTTTTTTTCAAAGATATCAGCAGTCACACCTCATAACACTTTAATGGCAACTGTATGCTTGTATATCAGTGAGAGACAACATCACGGTAACCAGAAAAAGGGTTCAATGTGAGCAGACAATCTATGTAGTGATTGTTAATATTGATTTAAATAAAATACTGTTAACACATTCAAGTAGGGCTTAGCCTTATGTTAAAAACATTTTTTATCTATATTAATAGAAGTTAAAGCTTCAACAGCTTCAAATCCATTGATATATATTTTATCCTTGGGTTAATTATCTTTCCGATGACCCTTCTCTTATTATCATGTATTTTGTCTGTTTTACTCGATAAATTCATGAAGCTCATTGTCTCTCCCTGACTGATTAAGTCTGGAGGTCACCCTCGGTTAGCTCAGCTCTCACTTGTGTAAAAAATGTTTTTTCGATTGGCATTTCAGCTCCGGTTATCTTTGCTGTATCCATAAGTCTGCCAGGCTTCCCATCTCCCATTAAGCATAATGCTGGGTGGAAATGTCTCTCTCAACTCACAGACCACCTCTCAAATCCCTGAGAGACCAATAGCTGCAGTGACGGATCGGACGGCGCGCCGGCATGGCATTTAAGGCTGCTAACGAGATAAAGCGATGGAGCTCTGCACCTCTCACCCGCTCGCTGCTCCTCCGCCCTGCTTACTGTGCGGCTAAAGAGCTTCAGTGGAAGAGCCTGTAAAGTGGGGGCTACGAGCCAGCTTGGTTTTATCCCTCCCCATCACCTGGCTCTTTACCCCCCCCCCCCCCCCATCTAAATTCCTCCTATTGGCATGTAATTAAAAGTACTGGGCTGGGTGCCCAAGTGGCTGAAGGCTATGAGTCATTCCTTAGTTTAAAAGAATGAGGGATAAATCACCAGGAGGAAGAGGGCTGGAACTTTTCTCTACTCTCACACTTAGGTTCATTTAGGGGGACTCTTTTTCCAGTTTTTCCAATTACCTTGTCCCAAAGGCCTGAATTTATTTGTACTGCTCCCCCACCACCATAAAATTATAACTTTGCGTAATAATTTCTTGCTCGATGCCGTACAATCCAAGGGTAATAGTCACCTCGCTGACTTTGAGGAGGCTGAAGGATGCCGTCGCTCCGGTCCTCTTTCTCCTCCCTCTCACGCCTCCTCCTTTCAGCCTCTTGTTCAGATTGTAAAAGTAGTACAGGCGAGGGCAGTGGAAGTGCCGTGCAGGAGTTATTGTCCAGTACAAACCCATTAACAGTCCTCCAAGGTGCTGTAAGTGTCTTTCTTATGGGAGAAACTACCATTAATTGTCTGATCAAACCTTGAGACTCTCACGGTTTTACTGCATCGTGGACCCTGAACTGCATTTAACTGCGCACCCTCGTAGAATAGATTTCCATGTACTAAAATAAGCCCAGTAACTTGCTATATTCATATAGATGAAAGTTAGGATTGTGTACTGTAGAAGCAATATGTGACAACTTATTGAATGTGTAGTTCAGTGTAAGCTAAATCACAGCCTAACAATAGGTCAAGAAGACCTGAAGGCAGTGTTTAAGGTTGCATTTGGCCAGTCATAGAAGATACATTCTTCTTCTACAGCATTCCTACAAGTATACGTTATTTGAGCTGTCAGAAGAGTGCATGTAAACTAGAACATTTTCATCTCAGCAATTGATAGCTGTTATATTAAGTGTTGGGACACTGGTTGATAAATGAATGGTTTAAGTCAAACAAACCCCCACAACAAAAACTTTTTTTTTAGCTTGTAGATAAGAACATAGCTGATGTATTTACAGATAATGTGGCACACCTTTTGTAGGTTAAGATTGGTGCAGAACTAAGAAGATGTGGGACCATAGACAGAGTTCACAATACAATTGACGATAATTGGTTCACGATTACAAAATAACCATGCTTTGACTGCGGGCATACTTGCGTACATACTCTGGGAGTGATCTTTTACACTCTAAAGGAATATAGAAAAATAAACAATAACATAAATAAGATAAATGTTTCCTATTTCAAGTGTAAAAAGTGCCACCCTGCAAATAGAATGAAAAACAGAGACTGACAAATACAGCCAGTCCAAAATTTAGACACACGACACACTCGATATGGACAGATGTATTGTAGCAGGGATTAAAACATTCTTCAACCCCCCACGATATCATGATACATTTGTATGATAGATCTTATGATGTTTAAATGTTACGAAATATTGTTACACAAGGTCCCGTTCCACCTTTAGTATCAAGTGCATCAATTTGAGTCGAACACTGTGTATAGTTTCACGTGTACAACGACCTCAACATGCCGCAATGATTTTTGACACAATGATAGGATATTTGGCAGAGCCACACCAGTCACTGACAGAATGAACAGAAGGACCATACAAGACATTGTCTAGCGGTATATCACTATCAACTGACTCACTACAGGTGCTGGTCATATAATTAGAATAGATATTCTAATTATATGACTAGCACCTGTATAGTGTTTTACATTGTAGACTCCCAAGATGTATATTCAGTCTCGAGCATGATAAGGTTAAAGGTCCTGGAAAGATGCATCCTTTGTATTTATTTTGGGTGCAACAAATTTTCATCCATATCACAAAGTAATGTGTAGCTAATGAACTCCATTACTTGCTATCGACAGTATCTATCAACTATTTACAAAAGGCATTCACTGTTTGTCACCTCAAGCTTTTGGTTTAGGTAAAAATGGCTGCCTCCAGGCACCAACTGTTGCCTGGCAACACCTAAGTTTTGTGTCTTACAAAGCCATTTCATGTTAAAAAAAAAACCCGCATATTTCAATTTCTTATCAACAAGTTAAAAGAAAGTTATTTTGGTGGTTTTTGTTTGACTTTCATTACCAAAGAGAATTTTTTTACATAAAAAGCTCACAAGTTGTGTATTATATTGCAAAGTACTTGTTTCCAGAGTCTATTAAATATTTACCTGAATATTGGAAAGACGAAAAGACACATTTTTCAAGGAAGCAATTTTTCCACTTTGCTTACAGTAGATGTGAGTGGGCAATTGGTCCCTCTTTTGCTGTTATTGATTATTACAGTATATTGTTCTGCTTTTGTGCCAGTTATAAGCTAAATTGTAGTTGTCATTAGGGAAAACTGGCTCGTGAAGCTGCTGTGGCGAGTCTTTCTACCTTAAACCCAGTGTTGGTTAACAACATTTCTGTAATAGAAAAAAGCTGAAATTGTAGACGGTTCTGTCGAGCAGTGGTCCCGAACCACTACGCCGTGGATCAGTTTCTGGGCTGCACAAAAATGATAAAACTTAAAAACATTATATATGATTTTTTCTTTTTTCCTGTGTTTCAGTGCCCTTTTTCATAAAGCATCCTAAGGCTAAAAGTAGCTCTTAGTTATGTCACCCTTGGAAAAATCTTATTAGTAATAAAAGTCATTCATAAAGCATCTTAGGTCCTAAGAGAGCTCCTAAGGTGAAAAACTGTTAGGGCGAGTGAGGAGGACTTTTAAGAAGCCTTAAAAGTGTCTTAAACAGAAACGGAGAGGGCGGAGAGATATTCTCTGTATGTTTAACGACTGATTTAAGAAGACACTGCCGGCTTATGATTATAATAATAATTATTATTGCTTTTGTTTTCGCACCATCTACCAAGTCACATTCCTTGTATTGTTTTAAACTCTAACTGACAATAAAACTATTCTGATTCTGACTTTTCTCACACAGCCTAACCTAATAATAATAATGCATCAATTTTATAGACTGACTGAACCGAGGCTGCCAAAGTGCGCCATCGGCCCCTCCGACCACCACCAACATTCACTCACACACTACATTCATACTAGGCAATGTGGGTGAAGTGCCTTGCCCAAGTACAAAATGACAGATACAACTGGTGTGACTGCCACCCCGCTGTGGCACCTGGAATTTTTAGTGGTCTCCCATCCAACTACTAACCAGGCCCAGACCTGCTTAGCTTCTGAGATCTAACGGGATCGGGCAATGACAGGCTGGTATGGCCAACACAATAGCAGCCTTGTATTGCTGTGTGATTTGCTCGCCCCCTTCTCTGTGTGCTGTAATCTCCGCCCTCTCTTTGGTTGCAGCAGGTAACAGTGCTTCACCCGTATTTTACACACAGAGGGGAATGACGCATTGATTATCAGGGCAATAAGCTCCCCGGTCTGCCTCTTTTCTTGGGTCGTGATTTTAGGACCCAGTTTCCCACTTAACACTTTTGTATTTCACTTTTTAAAAGAGCTCCAGCAGTCACTGTAATCACTGACAGCTGTGTCTACGTCCACCATTAATATCAAATACATAAAGCGGTCAAATTACTAATGTCAAATCAATATAATAATCGGCATGTGAACGAGTTCCAAATGTTTTAAGCTGTGTAAAAATTATTTAAAATTTGCTGAATTAAATTAATTTCATGATTACACATTTCTTAATGCAGTCCAAGTCTGATCTGTTGATTTCATCCTCCATTCATTACTAGGAGCACAGAACGCTTTTATTTCTTTTCCCTTTCTCTAACAACCAATCACAGATTTTAGCAGACTGCATCATACCTAGCAACAGCCCAGAGTTGCTCTCAGAACTTCCTGAATCCCTTATAAGCAAAGATTCCTTGCTAAGAATTTTTAGGCTAAGTTAGGAGCTCTCTGAGGGGACTCAAGAAGCTTTGTGAATACTTGTAAAGGTATTTTTCCTTTTAAAAATTGCCACTTGCGCATCATGGTAACCACTCCTGTATTTGACTCTGTGCAGATGTGAGGCATAGACATTGCCCCGCCCAAGAATCACCACATTAAAGTCTAATTTAGGACCAAAAGCCTCACTTCTGTAGAAGATGATAAACATATGAGTAATGTCTGTCTGAAATATTTAGTTTTTATTACAATATTTGTAAAGGTATTGACTGCATTTTGTGTGACGTTATTGATATATCAACCTGTATCTCTTCTATTTCTCATTTCCTAGATCCACGTCATTGAGTTTGATGATGAGAATAACATCATTAATAAGAATGTCCTTTTACATCAAGCTGGGGAGATATGGCACATTGGCGCCAGTCCTGCAGATAAAGCTGTGCTTACCACCTGCTACAACAAAAGTGAGTCCCACTGTTTATATCTGTTTTTTTTTTTTTTGCTTTTTTTTGCTTTGTTCACTACTGTTTTTTTCATCTTCTGTTAGTTAAGTTTCCTGTCTTTCTTAATTTCCTTATTGAAATTTGTTAAATGAAAAGATGCATATCCAAGCACAGATTTTTTTGCAGTCACTACACAGCCTAACTGTGCTGAATCTAATGTCTTACTGAGATTCTCTTGATAGTTTGGTTCAATTCAAGACAAAGGTGATGAATTCTCATTTGCATCTCAACTGCCAAATGATTTCTGAAGGACAGAGATTCAAATCAATGTAAACATTATATATTAGTGAGGGTTTTTCTAGCCTTAGTTGAATTTTAAATGCATTGTATAGCTGTGTTCAACCAACATGCACTATTTTAGCTTCGACAGGAAGTGCTATTTTTACTTTAATGAGCAAGCGGTGCTGCTGATGTAGTCGTCGTCATCATTAATTAAAATGGAAACACGATGTCTGCGGCTTCTTTCTGATTCTCAACACGAAGCAGCATGTAATTACATATTGACTAAAAATAAAGCTCAGCTAATGTTTTTTTATCAAGCAGAGTGAACAAAGCTGAACATTTTTTGGTGGGTTGGCGTGTGCGTTGGAAGGATTGAAGTTGTGTCAGGTAGGAGCAGACAGTCCTGTCTGGTAGTGAGCCACAAGGGAAGATGCTCCTGGGACTGTACAGTCTCTCGGTTCCTTTTTTCATTTTCTCCCTTCATCTCTCACTCTCCATCAGCTGCACTCGCTTGACTTCCCCAGGAAACAGGCGCTCTGGACAACCTTCAGCGTGGTGCACTTCGGTTCACAACACAGTATATCAAAAATCTCGGTTTATCACCCAGCCTCTCTGACATTATAAAGTAAATACATTAAGCAAGAAGAACATTAATAACATACATTTTGTATAGTAGCTAACAGGGTTGGGGTCAAATATATTTTTTAGTTACAATTACCGTACATCTTCAATTGTCTATGTTCAATTACACCTTAATTACGATAACGTTGACTGGCATTTTTTACGAATAAAATTACAATTCTTAGTTTCTTCCTGAAAGTCAATTACAATTACGTTCTCAATTATTAAAGTTCAGTTACAAGCAATCACAATTACTTTGTCTGAAATAAATAACTCTATAAAATGTAACCTTCCATTTGTGTTAGCTTTCTGTTAGCATCTCTTATGATAACGGGTCAGTTTTGACCCATGTCTTAAATCAGCTATAAAATACACTTTGTTTTTCATCTATTGGTTACCTTGTTAGGCTTCCTTATCAATGAAAATATTGGTATTCATATTTTTGGTGTGGGTGTCTGAGCCTTTTTTCTGTCAGTATACCCCTAGATTTAAATTATTTTTAATGGTAAAATGATTCTCAAGATAACTAACAGGTAAAGTTGATATGAAACCTATTTTAATAATTATTAACAATGTATTTATAAACCTTGGAACTGTAACATGGTTCCTCAAGTTTGTGTTTGATTAATTTGTAATTGACTGTTTTTAATAGAATTTCCATGCTAATTACAATTACAAAGTCAAACATCTGAACTCAATTACAATTCAGTTATAATTACAACAGCAAGATTACATTTATATTTACACCATAATTGTAATTATTTATTCAATTCAATAAAATTTTTCATATATAGCGCCAATTACAACAAAAGTAATCTTCAAGCGCTTTCAAAATATACCTGTTGTAATAAAAAGGAAAAAAAAAACAACAAATCCACATGAACAGCATAAGCAAGAGTGGGAAGAAAAAACTCCCTCTAACAGTTTTTCTTTTAACATTAAGAAATCTCCAGCAGAACCAGGTCCAGAGGTGGCAGCCATCTGCCTCGACTTGTTGGGGTTAGTGGACAGAAGATAGAGAGAATAGGATAGAGAGATAGACCATCCGAGTGTCCCAGACTAGTTGAGCCATGAACCATTGATCAGGAACTGTCATCTCCAGCTTCAGACACCTGAAACAGAGCAGAGAGAGAAGGGCAAGGTGAAGGCACAGATTGCAGAAAAACATGACACAAGAATACAGTGGAATGAGAATGAATATGTGGTGGACATCAGTGTGTATCGTGTTTAAGCAGTGTGAGCGGTGTAATGGGTATAACAACGAGGTTCAGAAGTGGGGGGTTGGCTACAACCCGGCACAACCTTGTCTAACTAGTCTTCACACATTTCAACCCATTAGAGCTATGTGTAGATGGTAGATTGTGTTTGAATATAATGTTGGTGTTCTACTATATAATCTTAGTTTTTAGTTCCTTTTTTTTTTAGGTTTAGGGCTTTGTTCCTAGTGGTTAGGTTAATGCCATTATACGGTATACACTTTAACAAATACTGTAAGTATGTTGAGTTTAGCCTTAAAGGTGGAGAGAGTAGCAGCATCCCGTACTAGGACTGGGAGCTGATTCCAAAGGCGAGGGGCCTGGTAGCTGAATGCTCTGCCTCCTGCTCTACTTCTAGACATGTTTGGAACTTCCAGTAGAACAGCAAACTGAGAGCGAAGTGTTCTGCTTGGACAATAGGGCACTAACAGGTGTTTATGAGTCGCCACGGGCGACCGCGGCTCAGGTGGTAGAGGGTCGTCTTCTGATCGAGAGGTTGGGGGTTCGATCCCAGTACCTGACTATGTGTCGAAGTGTCCTTGGGCAAGACACTGAGCCCTAAGTTGCTCCCAGTGGTCGACTAGCGCCTTGCATGGCAGTCCTGTCCCATTGGTGTGTGAATGTGAGAGTGATTGGGTGACTGAGCTGTTATGTAAAGCACTTTGAGACTGCTTCAGTGTAGGGATAAAGCGCTATATAAATCAAGTCCATTTTACCATTTTTTTTTAAGATATAATAATAATAATAATAATAATACATTTTATTTAAAAGCGCTTTTCGAGACACTCAAGGTGAGTTTTGAGTAGTGATTTGAAGGATGGGAGGTTGGTGCAGTTGCGGATGTGGCTTAGTAGGGAATTCCATAGGATGGGGGCAGCAACAGAGAAAGCTCTGCCCCCCAGGTTTTGTGCTTTGTCTTGGGGACAGTGAGGAGGTTTGCATCTGAGGAGCAGAGGCTGTGGGAGGGAGTGTAGGGATGGAGCATATCTGTGAGGTAGGAGGGGGCCTGATTATTAAGGGCTTTATAGATGAGAAGGAGGAGTTTGAATTCGATGCGCTGAGGAACGGGGAGCCAGTGGAGGTTTTGGAGGACAGGGATGATGTGGTCACGGGAGCGGGTGTGGGTGAGGAGGCGGGCAGCTGCGTTTTGGATGTATTGGAGTTTATTTAGGAGTGTGGAGGTTGTACCAAAGAGGATGCTATTGCAGTAGTCGAGGCGGGATGTGATAAAGGCGTGAATTAGAGTTTCAGCGGCGGGGAAAGAAAGTGAAGGACGGAGACGAGAGATGTTTTTGAGGTGGAAAAAAGCGGTTTTCATGAATTGTTTGATGTGGTGGTCGAAGGAAAGGTTATTATCAAAAATGATACCAAGGTTACAGCACTGAGAGGCGGGACACAGGGTAGAGTTATCAATGGTGAGGTGAAAGTCAGAGGCTGTTTGGGTGAGGGAGTTTGGACCAATGAGGAGTATGTCTGATTTGTTACTGTTTAAGATTAGGAAGTTTTCTTGGAGCCATGTTTTGATATCAGAAAGACAGTTTGAAAGTGTGGAGTGGGTTTCATGGGTGATGACTTGGTGGAGATGTATAATTGGACGTCGTCGGCGTAACAGTGAAAACGGAGACCATGTCGGCGACTGATTTGACCGAGGGGGAGGAGGTAAATGGTGAAGAGGAGATAACCAAGCACAGAGCCCTGGGGGACTCCTTGGGACAGGGGGGCAGTGAAGGAGGAGCAGTTGTTAAAGAAGATAAATTGTTTTCTGTTAGTGAGGTAAGACTATAACCAGGTGAGGGCATCGCCAGTGATATTGAGGAGGGATTTTATGCGGGAAAGTAGGATGGAGTGGTTGTTGGTGTCAAAAGCAGCAGTGAGATCAAGAAGAACGAGAATTGAGAGTAGGCCGGAGTCAGATGAGAGGAGAAGGTTGTTGGTGACTTTGAGGAGGGCTGTTTCAGTGCTGTGTTTGGTGCGGAATCGAGATTGAAATTGTTCAAAAAGGTGATTATTGTTGAGTTGGGATGTGATTTGTGAGGCAACAATGCGTTCCAGAACTTTTGACAGGAAGGGGAGGTTGGAGATGGGTCGGAATTTGCTCATGATGTCGGGGTTGAGACCAGGTGTTTTGATGACGGGGGTTATGGCAGCCAGTTTTAGTGATGAAGGGACGGAGGGAAAGGTGAAGGAGGAGTTGATTATTTTTGAGATGAGATGGAAGATGGTGGGGAAACAGTGCTTAACAAAGGTGGATGGGACAGGGTCAAGTACGCAGATGGAGGTTTTCATGGTGGAGAGGATTTTTAACAGTTCAACTGGGTGGACAGGTGTGAATTTGGAAAGAGAACGAGTAGTAAGAGGGGCGGAGGCAGGTGAGGAGTGGGTGGGGGTGAGAGAAGGTCGGGGTCGGTCTGAGGTCAAGGGTGTACCAGGGGGAGGTGTGTGTAAATTAGACTGATTTGGTTTTGGAGGGTGCAAGTTGGTCGAGGCAGGACGAGAGGCAATTGTTGTAATGATTAACAAAGTTCATGGGGTCGTCAGAGAGCGGAGGGAGGGAGGCAGACGGAAGGTTAAGAAGAGAAGTGGAAAAATCATGAGAGATGGATTTCAGGTTTCTAAAACAAATGGTTCGCTTGTCCTTGGGGTGGAGGTCCATGGTGATAGCCAGATGATCGGAGATTCAGAGGTCAGTACTGGAAAGTTGCTGGATGGTGAGACTGGTGGAGCAGACTAAATCTAGGGTGTCGCCATGGGTGTGTGTGGGGAAGTTGACTTGCTGAGTGAAGTTGTGGCAGTCCAGTAGAGCAAGGAATTCAGAGGCATGGGGGCAGTTGATGTTGTACAGATGGAAGTTGAAATCGCCGAGAAGGAGAATGGAAGATGAGATGGGTGAGAGCTATGTGATAAAATCAGATAAATTGGGGAAAAAAGATGGGTTGGGTTTAGGAGGGCGGTAAATTACTGCAATGACGAGGGGGGAAGGACCGGGGAGTTTGAAGGTGATGTGTTCGAATGACTGAAAGGACGTTGTGGATACGGGGCTGTTCAATGTAAGTGTAACCAGGGGGAGTGGCTTGGTTTAGTGATAAATAGTCTAGAGGTTTATGCCAGGTTTCAGTGATGCAGAGGAAGTCCAGGTTTTGTCAGTTATGAATTCATGATGGATGAGTGCTTTATTGTTAAGTGAACGGGTGTTAAGGAGAGCCAGTTTCAGTATTTTCAGCATTGAGGGTGGCTGTGAGAAACGAGGGAGTGGATGGAGGATGGGATTGGGCCGTTTTATACGTTTAGTGTCATTTTTGTAGGGTTTAGGGGGCCTGGCTGTGATTATGGACTGAATGGGAAAGCTGTGAGCAGAGGGATGTAGTAACGGGTGGATCCTGTAGAGGGAGCTGTGGCAGGAGGAGGTGCTTTGGTGGGGCACAGTAGAGTAAGGTGAAGGAGACGGTGTGTGTTTTGTAAATTGTCAATCATGTGGGAATGCTGGACGACGTGCTGAAGATTGGCTGTTAAAATACTACTACCCAGTTTATTAAGGTGAAAACCATCAGGATTAAAAGAAGATTTTCGACCCCAGAAGAGATTACAATTGTCAATGTAGCCTACATGTTGAGCTCTGCAGGTTTTATAGAGCCAGGTATGGAGGCTGAGAAAGCGGTTGAAGATTCCCATTTCGCAGTGGGGAGAGAGTGGGCCGCTGATGAATATGGATTTACCACAGGTGGAGAGATAGTGGAGCATGATCATGTAGAGCTTTGTATGCTAAGAGGAAGATTTTAAACTCTATTCTAGATTTTACTGGAAGCCAATACTGGAGAAATACGCTCTCTCCTGTTTGTATCTGTTAGCATTCTGGCAGCAGCATTCTCAATTAACTGGAGATATTTTAGAGCGTTACTGGGACATCCTGACAGTAGAGAGTTACAATAGCCTAGTCTAGATGTAACAAATGCATGGATTAGTTTTTCAGCATCCACGGAGGTGGAAGAAGGCTGTTCTTGTGATTTGCTTAATATAAGAGTTAAAGGATAAGTCGGTATCAAAGATAAGTTTTTTACTGTGGTGCTGGGTTACAGAGTAATGCCATCCAGAGATACTATTTGCTCAGATAATTTCTCTTTGAGGTGTTTTGGACCAAATCATATCACTTTGGTTTTATCCTGGTTGAGAAGAAAAAAGTTACAGCTCATCCAGGATGTGATGTCTTTAAGACAAGCCTGGAGTTTTAATAACTGATCAGTTTAATCTGATTTCATTGACAAATAGAGCTGTGTATCATCCACATAGCAATGAAAATTTGTTATTTTCTCTAATAATGTTACCTAGTGGAAGCATATATAGTGTAAAGAGTATTGGTCCTACAACTGAACTTTGTGGAACTCCATGATTAACTCTGGCGTGTGCTGAGGAGAGATTAATAACATGAACAAAGTGGGTTATGTCTGATAAGTAGGATTTAAGCCAACCTAGTGTTGTTTCTTGAATTCCAAAAACACTTTCCAGTCTTTGCAGCAATAAGTGATGATCCACTTTATTGAAGGCTGCACTGAGATCTAAGAGCATCAGAACTGGGACCAACCCTCTGTCTGAGGCTAAGAGGAGATCATTGGTTATTTTTACTTAGGCAGTCTTTGTGCTGTGCTGGGCTCTAAAGCCAGACTGAAAGCTCTCATATAAATTGTTCCTGTGTAGATGATTGCATACTTGACCTGCAATGATTTTTTTCAAGAATTTTGGAAAAAAAAGAGAGATTGGATATTGGCCTATAATTGGACAAGTCACTTGTATCAAGGGTCGTTTTTTTAAGGAGAGGTTTGATTACAGCGGTTTTAAAGGCCTGTGGCACATAACCTGTTACTATGTATTAATCCAGTTCACCATATTAGTGCTAATTAGTGGAAGAACATCTTTAAATAGTGGAGTTGGGATTAGATCCAAAAGACAGGTTGTTGATTTAGAACTATTGAGGTCAGTTCAGATAGACCAATTGGAGTGAAACTTTGTAAAAAAAAAAAAAGTTACATGTTGGGGTTATGTCAGGTGCTGCTTTGTTTTAAAAATGATCGAGGGACATTAGCTTGTTTCTAATTGTTAGAATTGTATCAGTAAAGAAGTTGAGGAAGTCGTCACTGCTCAGGTTGACAGGAAAAGAGGGTTCAACAGAGCTCTGGCTTTCGGTGAGCCTGGCTACAGTGTTGAATAGAAACCGAGGATTATATTTGTTCTCCTCTATTAAAGTTGAATAATAGGAAGTTCTACATATGATGAGAGCTTTTTTTATAAGCTAACTAACTCTTTCTCCAGGCAATATGAACTTCAACCATGTTTGATGAGAGACACTTCTTTTCCAATTTTTGCAAAGCCTGTTTTAAAAGACGCATTTCAGAATTATACCAAGTAGAGACCTTTTCGTTGACATATCGTCTACTTTTTAAGCGGAGCAACAGCATCCAGAGCTGTGTGCAGTGACAACATTGCGCTATTGACAAAATCATCTATTTTCTCTGTTGTAGGATATTGATAGCTACTCTCTATTGAGATATTTTATGGATCAGAGGTAAGCAGTGATGGAACTAAATCTTTAAATCTAGCTACAGCTTTTTTAGACAGTGATCTACTATAGTGTACTCTTCTTTCAGAATTTGAGCAAGCTGATATTCTGAATTCAAAGGATAACAAAAAAATTATCTTAAAGAATAGGGTTTTGAGGCTATATTGTCAGGTGATTCATATCTAAACCATATGTTAGAACAAGGTCCAGGGAATTAAGATATTGAGTGTGTTTATTTACATTTTGTTTAATGCCGATAGAATCTTAGTGAGGTAAATCATTTATTTAGGCTGTTGTTTTCATCATCAACCTGAATGTTAAAGTCACCCACTATGATTGCTTTATAAGTGCTTAGCACCAGATCAGTGAGAAAGTCACAGAATTCAGAAAGAAATTCTGAATATGGACCAGGAGGACGGTAAACTATAACAAGTAAGATGGGTTTTTCTATTTTATTTCTGGGATTACAAATTCCAAATGAATTGTGGTTGAGTTTGGTTTTTGGGGTGACTGATAAGCTAGAGTGAAAAACTGCTGCCACTCCCCCTCCCCGACCATAATTATCAATTGCATGGTTATAGTTATAATTGACCCTAACCCTGGTAGTTAACATTGACCAATCATTAACTAACTGTTTTTTTACTTATGAGCTTTTCTTATGGTTTCCTATTATAAATATTCAAGTATTGTTTGTTGATGTGGAGACTTTGTGTTCCCGACTTTCACCCAAATTAAACAGTGTGTGATGTGGACAAAATGGCACTCTAAATAAAGTCATTTAATAAATGAGTTACTTTGTAAGATCCACACCAAAGCTGGAGCTGCTTAATTGGAGCCAGCAGAGAGAATGCAAAGCTGATACACTAATTGGACTAAAAAGTTTGGAGGCTAAAAGGCACAACCAATCACCCACATATGAAAAGGATAGTTGTGTTCTAATTTATTCTTCACTACAAATATGTGTGTGGGGGACAGGCATTAAGCACTATGAAAGACTAGCTACGGTTTTTTGTGAGTTAAAAATAAAACATTGTAAGTATATGGGCACTTGAGTGGTTTAAGACAACCTTGCAATTGGCATAATTGGCCAAGCAATCACTGGGAATAAAAGGCCTCTTCAAGCAGAGATATTGCCACTGAATGGAGGTATGGAAAATATGAGCCTGCTGCGTATTTTGTTTTTGAATAGACAAATTGCATTTTTCTGCTAGACATGGAACACACAGGGACACAGTTGCTAGTCATGCCAGTTCCATGTGTATATATTGACAAGTCCTGTGAGTGAGAACTGGCAGAGCATTTTTGCTCCAAGGAAAACGTAAAGAAAGCAACAGCTCTTGAAACTACAGTATTTGTATTGCAGAATAAGCTTAGAAATGAAGCTACTGTATATAGATGTAAATGATAATATTTTTCCAGATTGCAGATGAGCAACGTTCTTACTAAAACTTTAAGCAGGACTACTCTCTACAACAGTGGCATGGGGTACGATTCATTAAACGTTGTGCTGTAACCCAGAGCGTGAAGTCCCTCCCTGAAACTGTACAGTTGACATTTGATATATGTATAGTTATATTTAAATTGTTTTTAATAGATGTGGCTTGTATAATTTATACTGTTTGTATATCTGGAGCTGTAATGAAAATAATTTCCCCCTGGGATTATTAAAATATTAACAAGCCAATCTACAGAACTCACGCACACGTGCTGTTCCTTATGAGAGGAAAAAAGCCAAAGGTAGCACCACATAAATAAAGCAGTGGAATACCACATTGCTAGAGATTTGGTCCTTATCTCAGCTAAGAGAGTTAAGAGCTGTTTATGGTTTAGCTAAAGTATTATCATGTTAATATTGTGCAGCTGGCTGTTAATAAAAGTGTCTGTTTGGCATTTTGCATCAGTTACTTTGACCCCGAATTGTCTTTCTTCTCAGACTTGGAGGAAAAAAAAACCACATATATACATATATAGGGTGGTGGTGGAGCTATGGTTAAGGAAGCAAGCTTGTAATTGGAGGGTCACTGGTTCAAATCCAACCTCACTGCCGGAGCCCCGTAACCCCCGTTGCTTTGGATAAAAGCGTCTGCAAAATGGAATTGATTTGAAATATTTTTAGAAAAATATGAAGATTTACATTTTGGTTCATATTACCCAGCCATTGTTAGAGTAGAGCGAAGGATTAACAAGACCATAATGAAATGACTTTGGTCATTCAAGCCTATTCCAAGGTCCTGTGTACTGAAAAAGCAGAGATCTTTCTAGATAAGTTGAGAATGTAATACAATATTAGGGTATTTTCTCTGTTGTAAAGCTTGCTTTATTTCACTTTAATATTCAAGCAAATCTAAATACTGTTTGTGATTCACAAAAAGGTCCATAAGAATAAGAACGTTCTATCTTTGGACTGTGACACAAACTTACTGTTATCTGCTCTGTCTACCAACACAAAGGATTTGATATGAAATGATCTTGATGTGAGAACTTGCAATTTCTTTAATTACGCTACCAAATGTAATATGTCCAACGTTGAAGCCTTAGGATGTTGGTTTGCCCAAATAGTGTGGGAAGATTGCCTGGTTTCATACTATGGTAAATAATCTCAGCCTCAAATCCTGAACATTTTTATTGGGTGTGGTTTCATTTCTAGGTTTTCTACAAAAGCAATTAATTCTTCTTTAGTGAACACAGAGTTTACCTGCTTTTGATGCAGAATATTGATCTTATCTTCATTATCCTTTGATGCTCATTCATGTTTCTTTTTAAAGAATCCTTTTAAGCCGTGCATCTTTTCCCACAGCGTCCGACAGCCGGGTCGTGTCCTGCGCTGCGGTGTGGCGGATGCCATGTGACTTGGAGACAGAAAGCCATGAATCACCTGATGACTCCGCCCACAATCCCCAAGCCCTGGAGCTTCTCTGTCACCTAGACGACAGCACTTACGGCAACGCCGCCTGGTATGTATTGGTGGGGAAGATTTATAAACTAGTCGTACAACGGTTATACACTGGTTCTATAATGTAATTGCGGTAGTAATACATGTAATAAACATGCCATGGGATTCTAGACCCACAGAAAGATTGAAATGTAATCTTGTTTGCCTTTGTCATTAAAAAAATGTATCTAATTTTATTGTTTTTGTTTCCAAAGATTTCATAATCACATTTCATTTTGTTCATTTTTTAATTTTTTTTTAATTTTAAATCGTGTTTGCTAATAGACCTTAATTTTAAAATAAATGACAAGAAAGGCCACAATGAATGATCCTGGAGTCGAATTGTGATTTTAGACTAAAAGATGTTTAAACAGTCTTAAATTGTGTTGTACAGTACTGTATATGCATACACACAGCTTTGTACACTGTACAAACTAGCATGTATAAACAGCCTTTAAAAACTGACCTCTGTCACTTTGCCTCAATCAAGTTTGTATGAATTACACTCACATGAGTGCATCATAGAGACTCTTGTGTGGTTTTGACCAGCATTTACTCTCAATTTCACATTGTGCTGATAAGTCTTGGCAGAGCCTCTACAGATGGATTCACTCACCATCAAAAAAACAAACATCAAGCAGTTTCAGACAATATATGTCCTTCTTGACAAGATTAGCAATTCTACAGCAAAATGAGTGGCACACTGGAGGGAGCAATGAAATCACGCTGGGTGGGAGAACAGATGGACACATTGTATGCCTACAGAAAGCGAAGCTGCCCACATGCTCCACACACCATTAGATACGGGAATATCTCTCAGGAAGAGAGTGCGTTTTTCCCCGGATCAGACCATCGACTGACTGGGCCATATCTTACATGGTTGTCACGGCCCGTTTCTTTTGTCTTACAGTCACAGCTAAGCGCCATAACTCACCACCACATATGAGAATGAAAATCAATAGTCACCCAACCCTCTTTTTTTTTTTTTTTTAAACCTCGCTGTTCATTGTCTGTCTTGTGATTGCAATCATCTTTAGACGTTCCAATCGGTTTACTCAATACTTGCAGGTAGCAGGTGTCTGTGAGGGAGAGATAAAGACGAGCAGAATCAGAGAGAGAGAGAGGTAGACAGAGAAGAAGATGGAAAGAATTTCACAAGAGAAATGAAGAGGGGTAGGATATATATGGCCTGTTGATTTGTATTTGAACAATGGCTAGACATTTGAATGAGTTAATCCACATGTAGTTACTAAATAAACCAAATTCTGATAAAACATACATAAGTTCTCAACACATACAAATGCAAGCCCAGTCATTAATTAGGATTACACTCCAATGCAGAGACTTTGATAAAGTTTTCAGCTAAGAGTCATTTGTTACTTTTTTCAGTTGATTTAACTCATATTTTTGGGGGATTTTGGTTACGTCGGATTTCAAAACCAGCAACCAAAACTGGGCGGTTTAATTACTTTGGTGTTTCGGTCAAATTCAAACTGGCAAAGCAATGCGTGCATACGTAAGTGAAAGGCTTAAGAAAGAAGAATAACTGGTGATAGATTAATTAAAATTAGAACCTTTTTGGTTTGTTCCAACTTCAAATAAATTGCAAAGCAGGATTAAAAAGAATATTAAAGATTTGACATCAACATCTGAGTGTCACAACAGTACTGTTTGACAAGAATATCTCTTTGGTGTTAAAGTTAGTGCTTTGTGATGGACTGGCGCCCTGTCCAGGGTGTACCCCCACCTAACGCCCAATGAGCGCTGGAGATGGGCACCAGCAGAACCCCACGATCCTGAATAAAGGAGCAAGCAGTTTAGAAATTGGATGGATGTTAAAGTTGGCTTAATATACACTATTTGCAAAAACGTACTAAAACATAATAAATTGACTTGATTTAAAAGGCACTTTAATTGCCAAAGTGCTTCATAATATCAGCACATTTACACTTACATTCACACACCAAGGCGCTAATCTTCCTTTGGGAGCAATTTAGGTTTCAGTGTCTTGCCCAAACTCAACACATGGGCGGATATCAGAATCAGATTCAGAAATTTTAATTTAAGTTTAGCCTTGGGATCGAACCAGCAACCCCTTATGTAGGAGATTACCCCTCCACCACTTGAGCCCCGTGTACAGCACAAACATAAATGTACTTGTTGTATCCCGTAAATACACTTCTATAAATTACATAATCATAGTACTACTTTTTTCTTCGCAACAATCTAAAATCTACCAAAGGAGGCCTTCATTCTCAGCAGGCATCAAAAATAGCTCATGACAATACAAACATATGCTTTGTTCCAGGTCCAGCACATTAAAACTGCTATTCTAATGTTACAGTGAGACGGCCATGACCACTAGATGTCACTGTTTGTGTACACGGTCTTAGTTCCTTGGGAATGAACAATCCACTTTAGGCTGTCTATTTTCCTTTCTATGATTATGTACAAAGAAGCCCAGGCTGCTTTGGCAGTAAAATGTAATGACTATTGTTTATGTTTTTTAGTTTGCATATTTGCAATTTTGTGTATGTGTCATTCTCTCTTTCTGTGCTCATGAACCTGTTCATCAGTGAACTGGTCAAGCAACAATGCTGAGTAAAGATTGATGGCTTTGAGCTTCACTATCTTAACACCCCGAAAGCTTTAACCCTCACAAGGGCACAGCAGTGCATGTGCGCGTGTACGTTCTGGCTGTGTGAATCCAATGTTGTTAAGCCTGTAGCCTACACCGTGTGCTATTTGCTCTGCTAGATTGATGGCTTTGGTTGGCTGCTGCCCTCCTCCATCCCTCTGTGATCCACACAGACACACACAAGCTGGTATGGTCTGCACTGGTCCATGCTAGTTTGTGCTAAAAGAGAAACACTAAAGATGTCTGTTGTCCTGTGAGGAATGTTTTAAGTGTCTGTTTATTCACCTGCCTGTCTGTGTTTGCATTCACTGTTTCATATCTGTCTGCATTCTCAATGTGTGTATTTTCTGGTTGCTGGTGTTACTGTCATTGCCACTAATAACACGTTCTCCTTCCTCCAAATCCCCTCATTGTTTGGGTGGACAAACATTTGAGCCTGTTCAAAGGAAATATTGGCTAAATCCAGCCCCCCAAAAAAAGACTGAACAAAGCTGTGGGGAAAAACATGTATTATTTTACTTTTTAGTTCTTGAATGTGTGCCACAGCTGTCCCCTCCCTCACTTTTTCTTCTTATTCTTCTTCTCACACTTGGTTTCGATTGGGAATCTTACCGGTTGAGTGAATCGATTCCTGTGGAGCCATTTTAGCCAATCACAGCTCTAGGAGGGAATGGTAAAGTGCAAAAGGCAAAGAGGTTGATTTTCTAAAGTGGGGTTTGGCAGGAGAGTTTTTTTTTTAGTGTATGATTGTGTGTTTTTTATACAGGCTTGAATACATCCTTTCTATTATTGTTTGGATCGTTTCAAGCAGGGGCACTATATTAAGCTTTCAGTTCTGGTTATGTTTACATATGTTGAACCTTGTCATATCCTGTGGTGCAACTATGTTTTTTTGGGGGCAGTCGTTGGGTTTGTGTGTGTCCTCAAGTCTCAATCAATATGACCCCTGAAGATGGCTGTAATATAGACGACAAGATTTGTGTGCTTGTGCATGTGTCGGTTAAATAGGCCTTGATGCCAGTATTGACCCAGTGTTTGCTGCCCTGCTGGTTATTTCTTTTTGACATTGAGCTGTACAAGTGAAAGACAAAGACATTCAAGAATATCAAACTACAGTTTGGGTTCAGTATAGCTAAACCTTTTTTGCCTCTGCCAAAGAGGTAATATTTTCTTTGGCGTATGTTTGTTTGTCTCTTACCAGGATTACGTCTAAAGTACTTAACAGATCTTGACAAAAATTTCACCAAAGATAGACCTTACGCCATGGAAGTTTCCATTAATTCGTGGAGGGGATTCTGGTTCATTTTCAAAAATCGAAAAATCCCTATCCCCAGTTCGTATTTGACAAAAATCGACTTGGTTATGTGCGGTTGGATATTCAATTACCCCACCAAGTTTCATCCAGGTCAGAATCCAAAATGTGCATTTTATCGTGATTTAAAAGAAAAACGGGGATACATTTGGATTAGCTGTATCATTGTTAATGGGAATGCAAATTTCTTGCAAGCCTTTAAAGTGTGAATGATCATGTCACAATGATCAGGATCACTGATCCAGATAACTGCTAATATCTGGCAAAGAGGTGGTTTGGCGCGTGGTTTGCACTCTAAGTGCTCTTGATATAAAAATTAAAAAAACTAAAATTTTGGGCTCTTGGTAAAACCCAAAATTCTGCCAAGCCCCCAATACATATAATAATTGTATGATCTTCAAATGAGCCTGTTTACAGGATTATCAAAGCAAGTGTATCTTTGTAATGGTATTCATCCGATGAGATGCATTTAAATGCACTTCAGAGATTCAAAAATCCATATAGTGTGATCCACATGTTTCGGAGTTTTGTAGCTTATAGTTGAGCTGACTAGTTGTTCAGTTGTAAAAAAAAAAAAAAAGGCTTGTGGATGAGAGTTGAGTCATTTTCCAGCGTGTCCTTAACTGTACACCTAGCAGACACATGGACTGCATGGCAGCAAGATTTAAAACTGCAAATCGTAAATAAACTTGGCTTTTCAAAAGATTGGCCTTTGTTGAATAATGTACAAACATAATGTGTACGAGTTAAACTCATATTAATGTAAAGCCCAGAAAAGTAGATGAACAATCTCATGAGCGAGAGGCACAGGAAAAGCTAAGAAGAGAGAGGAGTGCACTTATGTCTGAGACGTAGATCTATGGGGCTGTAAAACCTTCATTGCTCTCCCAGACAGTATTTACATACCATTCCAGTAGCCAGCCCGCCAGTTCATTGCATAGCTCAAGGTTGAACGTGCATAACTTGTGTTCAATAAAAGAGATTGGAGATGTGTGATGCTTCGCACAACCATCTACCAGCCTCTCCTTCTCTGGTTTTAGAAATTAAATAATGCTGTAGGGCCGGTACTTTTTCTGAATGCTTTGCTTTTCATTTCCGGTTCTTTATTTTGGAAAAACCGCCACAGAACAACCTGCTGGTATAAAAGTTGTTCGTGGCACACAAAAGGTTGCGGACTGCTACTATACATCACTATTGAATCATGTCAGGGGTTGTGCTCTGATATCTTAAAACATTGGTGGTTGTACCCGAGTGCAGTGTTTTTGTAATGCCAGATCCTTTATAACTTTTTGCATTGGTAAACACTTGGACCTAACCTAAACCAGTGTTGGGCAAGTTACTCTAAAATCGTAATACATTTTATATTACTAGTTACACACATAAAAACGTAACATATTTGTATTACAATATTACCACCTCCAAAATGTAACTGTTACGCTACATTAAGTTACTTTTTGCTAATCGCACATTTATGTAAATCACTAATCCTATTACATTGATACCATTACAGATTGATGTCTACAAATGTGACACCACAAAACACTTTCGTTTTCCTTTTAAATAAAAATATACAAACCAAAATGTATCTATTAAACAAAAACACAAAAGAAAGCCTTAAAGCTGATATCCGGAGTTTCTGAGAGGACGTCTCGATGTCCCGCCCTCAACAGCTCCAATTTCTCCCCCTGCCTCTGCAATCTACCAGAAGTCACGCCACTACTTTTCTGCACGTGCATCGCGGAACATAACAAGGTCGCATCAGGTCGCATTGATATAGGTCTATGGGTCAGTTAAGAGCCAAAATCATTTACCTGTTTGCTGTTGTGAAGCAAGGCCTTGTTTCCGTGCACATTTCCACATTCACTTTGACGGTCTCAAAATACGAAGTCGAAGCCTTTTGGCTGTGCCCAGTCAGCGATCGTTTTCATTTGTATAGGGGTCTGTGGGACGAAGGAGGGACTTATATACATTAATGTATATGAATGACCACCGGCAGTAGACCATAGTAAAAGACTAGTTGGGTATTTTTTATTTTTTTTCAAAAGAATCATCCATAAACATAAATTTCTCAGAAACTCTGGATATCAGCTTTAATGTTCAGGTATCATTAGGTATGAATTAATTAATTTGAAATCGTAGGAGTAATTCCACCATGCCGTCCGTTTCCATGGCCATTTGTTGGGATTTGCAACAGTACGCTCTGCAGGAAGGAAGTCGGTGCAGAAGTTCTTCTTCTATCCCGCAGAAAATTTGCGGTGGTGTCTTCAACACTGTTTTGACAATTTTTTTTTTGTTTTTTTTTGTTTTCATTGGAATATCAGTGGAATTAATTTAAGTCTCAATGTAACTTGCGTTACTGAGATTGTAACATATTGCTGATTTTTGGTTTAGTAATGTTATATTACTGCGTTACTTAAAAAAGGAATATATTACAGTAACTTGTTGTTGGGGGGGGCATGGAGAAATCAAATGGAAAATCGGGCTCCAAGTGTCGATGTGTACACATCCATACATTATACCTACCAAATTTCAGCCCGATCCGTTTATGAATAAGAGAGGAGTAGCAATTTTAACTAGTGTAGATGGCAACAAGAAGAACAAAATGAGTGGCGTTTTGAGTCCAGTAGCCCGGCCTAAAAAGTATGCATGTCCACCCCCATTCTACATCTCACCGCACCTCAGGAGGGCAGTAAAAGCTGTCTCTGAGCAGCCAAAGTTGCTTCCAACATCTCCACTTCTCTCCTCTCTGCCGCACACATTCCTTTCTCTGCCCCACATTTTCTAATACCACTGTGCATATTTGAAACCTAAATTAAACCAAACAGTAAACCCTGGCTCTTTTTAATTTTCTTTTATCTTCCCTGAACACTCACCTTCTCCAGTTCGCAGTCCTCCTCTTCGTGAAATGCCAACATTGTTGCTGCTTCTATGAGTTGACTAATGAGTCCATGAAAATGAGTTGTCTAATTGCTAAACTTTCTAAATAAATGGCATTTAGTAACCGTCGAATGGTAGCACCATTACTGACAAATCCATAGTACATGACTGCCTCTGCATCACATTTTACCTATTTCACCTTCCTTAGCTTAGTTTAGACTCAGAATCAACCCAACATTAACATATAGCAGCTTTCCCAAGCCAGTTATATCCTTCTCACTGTACGGTCTGACTAAGCTACCATATTGCTTTCAAGTCAACAGACTTTGACATAAAAGCTGAGTTTTCTCACTTGCGTTGAACTCGTTTCCTTTTACAATACAGTTGTTGTAATGTCTCTCTTTAGCTGTTAAAACTGAGTGCTACACTAGAGAATTCTGAAAAACAGTTAGAGCACGGGTGTATGCAGTCTGGTTCGGTCCCTGAGGTCGGCTTTCACGCTTTAAGCAAAACGAAAGGTGAGTCATAGCTCCAAAAAGCATGCAGTAAAGAATCAATAGTGGGCAGACAGGAGTACGCTGGGAGAATTCAAAGCTATGCATGCTGTAAAAGCTGTGAGTCTTTGCTGTTGTATTCTATTGTGGCAGAACTAGATTGACAGTATCGAGCCACTAAATTTCCCAATAACCTCTTAGTGATGATTGAACATGGCTGTTTGCTGTTATTTTAAAGAACACTCAGACTTTTGTTTGCACACCTTAATTGTGGACAAACGTAACTCGCACACTTTTTGGTGCTTTAGTCAAGTTGCCAAACTGCAACAACTCAAAAACTTTCTTCAACACAATTTTGCAGTCAAACTAAATCTTGTTCTTGGCGAGAGTCTAGTTACATTTACGCCTATGACCTGATGTTAAAGGTTGCAATGCTTTGTTAAGGGGCAAAATTGGAGACAGTCGTTAAGATTTAACCACCAAAACAACAGTTTTTCTTGGGTTTACCCAAGTTTCCTGCAACCTAATTAGTTATTAAGTCAAATTACTTGAATGTTTATCTTAAAAAATGTGAAAATAACTTTGAAACTGTGGACAGGGAACCAACCATGCCGGACAACTATTCACTCTGGCAATTTCAAGACTGCAAATATACAAAGTTATTTTTTTTTTTTTTAAGGTTAGAGGAAATCGGAATACCCTGAGAAAACTGCAAGAACATGCAAACTCCACACAGAAAGGCCCAATTTTCAGCCCCAGTGCATGAATGCAAAACCTTCTTTTTGTGTGACAGAAGAGTTAACAACACACTACTGTACTGATTTTTTAAATTTTTATCTTGCAGAATTTTCAAATCCATAAGTTGAAGTTTTATTATGTTTAAACTAGAGCTTGGTGATATATTGAAATTCAAGATATATCAAGTTTTCTGTTTTGGCGATACAGAAAATCGCCTATATCCTAGGTTCCCAAAGTGGGGTACGCAAATCGTCATAGTGGTATCCTTAATTGATTAAGCAAATCAAATGTTTGTTAATAAATGTACTTGTGTGGCATTTTGCGTCATCAAATTTAACCCTGAATTGTCTTTCTTATTTGAATAAAAAATGATTAAGATTTATATCATTTTGAGAAAAAATATCGAGATATGAGTTTCGGTTCATATCGCCCAGCCCTACTTTAAATATGATTATCTGAAAGGAAATTTTCCGCCTGGGTCATTTCACTGGTACTTTATGCATTTCTACCAATGTAGTTCCTCATTAGGGGAAAAGAAGATTATTCAGCATTACTTGTTTTAGTGGCTTTCTACATACAAACCACATCATCTCACATAATTCTCCAATGTTGTGTATTTAGCCAAAGTGAAATAATTGTTGCCTTTATTTTCGTGTGTGCGTGTGCGTGCGTGTGTGTTGGCCCAATGTGTGTGTGCATTCTAATTGACCGTGACGGTGATTTGTGCTTTCTTTGTGTCACCGTGTATTTCCAGCGTGCTGTGGGAGCCTATGGGGGACGGAAAGCGAGTTATTTCATTGGCTGATAACCATGCACTACTGTGGGACTTGCAGGAGAGCTTCACACAGGCCAAAGTAAGACACACACACACACACACACACACACACACGCACACACACACGGATGCCATATCACACAGTACTTGGCTCATTATTTGATAACAACCAAATTGTCTTGGTGTTATCGTGCACACACATACAATCTCTGTGACAAATGCAGTGTCCGATTTTCCTCTTGTACTTTGCGCGCACGCACACACAGTGTTTCTATCAGTGCTGTACTGTGACTACTTTACTCCTTTTCTGATCAAGTCCCTCCCACTGGTGTTGTAAATGTTTTTTTTTAATAAGTAAGATTATTTCTGCTCAGTTCCCTGAAGTGTTTCTGCACATTCTATATGTTCTATATAATTGTGTTCAAAGGAACATAATTACTACACTTCACATCATTCTCAAATTGCACAGGGTGTGCAGATGAGTAATATTTTACAATGTTACAAGGTTTTAAATAATTATTACAGCAATTGAGTTTTTTTTACTCGCCTATTGGACATGATGTTGGTCATTTTCTCCAGATCTTGGTTTTGTTAGTTAGTTTAGTTAATTCAGTTTATTTTAAACTGTCAATAGGGTTATATTATTGTTAGAATAAGGTTTACGTTGCAAAGTCAGTCCATTTAAAGAATTGGGATCCTTCAGTATGTCAAACATACTTGCAATTATTTAAAAATTCTAATTCATAACTGATTCACCTGATTGAGTGCAAAAATTTAATGAAGCAGATTCTACAAGTTGTTCTTTTTTTAGTTTGAAAGAGATGGAATTACATCTTTGATCGTGATTCGGGTGACCATATTTTGAATTCCAAAATAAAGGACATTCATCCATCTTGGACTTAAGTCTCTTGCTCTTTTCCTTGCCTGTGACAATTTCATCTCAGTAAAGTAGCATATTTAATCAATCATGTGTGGGTAAAATTAATGTAATTATACCATGTTGACTGTCATAATACCATGTTGGCTGTAAAATGCAACTCCTTAGCTTTCAGAAACTGGTGGAATTTCTCAGCTCGAGCAAATATCAGCAGGTATGGATCTTTTAAATGAACGTGTTCCCGAGATGCGTTCAGGGTCCCTGAGTTTGTACAATTTGAACGGACGGACTTGACAAGATGTGAAAAGAGGACTTGTCTAGGTAAATCTGGGCATACAGTCACACTACTCATGATTTTAGTAGACACATTTTTAATAGAAACTTTCTACCCCCCAATTTTTTGTAAAATATAAAATACAAACGCAAGCTATGTTTTAACCTCAATACCAGTACATAAAACCCATTTATGTGTGTAAATGGGTTTTAATCTGGAATATACGCAATTAAGTTCTCTCATACTGTATATTGGTCAGAGGTTTGTTTGAGAGGGCTGAAATGGGTCTTACATCAAAGCTGTTGAATTTTTTAATTCATACATACAGTATTATATATGTAAATATACAATATTGTCAACATGTAGGAATGTAACAACTTGTAACAAAAGCTTTTTGTCACTAGATTGTACTTTTTTTTTTCCTTGATGCAGAATGAAGAGGCTGTTTACTCTCCGACCTTCTGGGTCGCTCCTGAAAATGCATATATATGTATAAAAATACCAGCGTGTGCATCAGGTGCACGTACATGTTTGGAAAGGGTAAACCAGTATCACAGTACGCTGCTTGTGTGTGTGTGCTCATCTATTAGATGAGATAATTGATGAAGAATCATAATGAGTTGCATGTAAATCATGCCGTCATTGAAGGATTCACATAAAGGGCAGCCAAGTCACATGGCTAATTGCCTGATGGATAGTAGCATGCGTGTGCATGCGCGCGTGTGTAATTGCATTTGATGATTTTGTTTTTTAACCCTTGTCCAGTTGTAGTTATATGCAAATAGCTTCTTTAAACTCTTTGATTATCAATGTGTCACTGTGACTTTGATTTGATGCTGTTGTTTATAACGTAAGTTGACTTGACTGATCTTGGGTTGAAGATTCTCGTTTTGTGCCTGTTTATTTATTGAAAGTATATTAGGACTATGCTGTCAACTAATTTAGATAGTAATCATTTTTTTTTACGCTGACTGGGACCAGTGTTAATATCTGCATTGCTTTATTGAGTGTTAGTTTTACATTTTATAACTAATTTGTATAGGCATGAATTTGATGCATTCATTAGCTGACTCTCATAGTCTATCTTAATAGATTTGAACTTTGAACCAAACCTTACTGATATAACTGATATTTTGAGTATTAGTATTGAGATTGTTTTAAATATAATTAAAATATTTTACAATAAGTTAGCTGTATGAATGTCCACATATTTGTGTTTAAAATGGAATACTTCATCTAATTCTTTCACAAAGAAAACTGACTAACCAATAGTCAATCTTTGAATATGTTTTCTATTAATGGCATCATGACATTTTTGTTCTTAGTGGGTTTTTTTTTTAAGATGTGTTGACAAATGTGGTGGTCCGTCGTTATTTTAGGACTAATGAGTGAATGCTTTTATTTCGGTTTAAAAAAGCAAAATTAAAAACGCGTTTTTACAACAATTTATCAAAAGGCAACCGAAAAAGGAATTGGCTGAAGCCCCAAGGCTTATTTTAGCCTATCCTGTACCTGTACATGCTCAAATAGTTGACTGAATTTTTTTCTTTGGCATTTTTATCTTATTTTACTCTTCTTCCTTCTTGATCCTGGAAAGTTACTGACTCTTCTGATTGTATTGCACATTTAGAGGTTTCCATATTTTCAAATCGATCCGATTCACAACGGCTCGATTCAATTGACGATTAAATTAGATTTTTTATTCTGTCAAGGATATTTCAGTCACAGCACCAATTTTACTTGAATATGGAAGACAGTAACTCTATCTTGGTGCTGTATTAGAAATTGAGCCCACAGCACTTAAAAACACACAGTATTAAATGATTGACTTTAGGATTTCATAAGTCGATATCGAGTCATTAATTGACAAATCGATTCAAAATTAATAATAGATATATTTAACCCAGCCCTTATCTTTATGTGTGCATATATAATGCTACGGACAACAGCTATTAATGAAATAGACAAAAAACCCGTGCAGATGAGAATCTGTGTAATTTTGGTCTGGATGGAGCTTCAGAATCCACTGTTATTTAAATTAGTAAATGTTTAATATGAAGGTTGGTTAAGAAGTTTACAACTCAATAAGATAGCATTAATTTTTCAGTGTGTGAGCGCCAAAATGCATGGCAGCAGAGATGTGGGTCACTGCACCACTGAGCCTTTGTGTTTTTGCCTTTATTGCCACTTTGAGACCTTTTTACATCCAAGTGCTGAACTTACTGAGACAATGGTCCTCAATGGAGAAAAACAATGTCTTAATAAGGTGCAGCGCCATTTCTGAGGTACTGTGAAACAAATTGGTTAAGTCTGAACAAAGATGTGACCAGGATCAGCCCTTTAGGATTCACTTATCTCTGCAATTTTAACTTATTTTTGTTTTTGCTTTGGGGCTTTCATATTTTAAAATTTTTGACATCAAGACTATTAAAACTCATCACTTTATTTTATTGATTAAGAGTCACAAATCTATGTTAAGTTTAGGACTGAGATGAGATTACATTTAGCATGATGGTTTGGTTTAGTTTACATTGTGTCTTGAAAGAGTTGCTAAACCCTGCTTTTTGCTGACCAGCCACTAGGGGGGAAATTCAAAAAATGCCTTGATTATGGGAATTACCGCTGCCTGCTCAACTACTACACACAATACACAGCTCACAAACATAAACACACAGCCCCACAGACATTATATCACTCACAAACAGTCCCTGCTCTACTCCCGCCATAAGCCTCAGAACACCACGGCCTCACACACACAGCAGTGAGAAGTACATGCACGTTTGCGCACACGCAGAGACAGACGGGGATACACACACTGTGTGTCTGTACGCGCACACACACAGCTTGATAAACCCTCTGATTAGACCAGAATCTGCTCTTTATAGAAGCACAGAGTTAAAAACATCACCACATGAACAAAAGGAGCATTCGACTTCCGCATTAAAACTGTCAATCAATGCTCACAGTAACAGTTGGTGACGCGAGATGGTCACCAGAATCCATCTCAGCCAATAGCAAGATTCAATTGTCATAGCCAGCATTCAACCCTTAGTGGCCAGTAACTCTCACATTTTACAACTAAATATGCAAAATTTAAATACCTTTTCTAAATGTTAAAAGTTGGACTTATATCAATCAATTTTATGACTTAATACCCAAATACATATGTATTCAACAGAAAAAAGTTGGTTTGGGGTTCAGCTACTCTTTGCGATTAATGTATTTACAAGTGTCGGAGGGTGTTAAAACCCCAGTCCAAGTGGACCATCAAGGTGTTTCTGGCATGTTGTTGTTGGTCCAATTCTCTGACACAGCCACTGGATAGCACGGCGGATAAATCCTGCACTGACGGAGAGGGAAAGGGTAGATTTTAATGCACAAGGTAGAAATGTAATAATAGAGGGACAGAAGCATTGGCTGATTGTGGTGGTCAAAAAAGATGATGATGAGGAGTTAGGACCAGCAATTGCAGATGGGAACAGACAGACAGTGTTTGATGAAGAGAGAGACAAAAAATTAAAAAGGGAATCGGTCCTTGGCAGCTGAGACAAATTCCTCCAATGCTGACGGGAATGCTAATCCCCCCCTCCCTCCTCCTCTTGTCCCACTCTTCTCTCTCCTGTTCCCTCTGTCTGTCAGGAGGCTGATGTGTTCATCTTAAGCCAAGTCCAGTTGCAGCATGGATGTGTCGCACACTCAAGGGTCCTAGATTAACAAATGTGTGTGCGTGCATGCATAAAGCAGGAATGTGTGCTTAAATGGACCGTCGTGTGTTTTTTGGAGGGAGATTAGTGTGTTTTAGCGTGAGTCTCCATGAATGGCTCATCAATTAGAATCGCTGGTGGAATTGAGCAAGCACTTCTCCTCTAGCTCACAGCACACCCACACATTTTATCCTGCACATCTGCTGCAACACACACACAACCTCACAAACAAACAGACACACACTCTTTTCTGGAGAGTGGAACAAACAGAGATGTATGCTGCTTTGACAGATAGTGCTACACTGGTGGCGCCTGCGTCCTCAATAAATGTGTCTTCTTGTGTTGAGTGCTCTGCCTTGTTAGGACCCCTAATTTAGTTAGTGCTGTAATGAAGCTGGGAACAGGGGATCCACGAAGTTCAGGGTTTTGTGTTGCACAGCTGGAGAAGCAGCAACAGCGCTGACGTCCTCCACCTGTTTTTGCTCACAGAGAAATTCAGAGAACTGCATTAGTTCCTTAAAAAGTAACTAAGCCTCTAATATTTTGGCCATCTCGGGTGGAATTTCAAAAAAATGTCTTGATTATGGGCGGGGCTTCTGGAGTAGTTAAGACACACCCAGCCTTCACTGTAAAATCTCCAAATAACGATATATGCTATGCTAACTACTTACTTAACACTCACTATACCTCTCTATTCACAATTCTCTCAATCCAGCCTACTCGTTTACAGGTGCCAGTTTTTATAGCTGGGGCGGGGCCAACAGTGCTAATTCTTCAAGAAGCCACCAAAACGTCACAAATCACCATTCTCCACCAGTAGCAAAATTCAATTGTAATAGCAGATTTTCAACCCAGAGAGGGCAGTCATTTTTACAATTTTACAAGAAAATATGTCAAAAATAAATATCAATCAGTAATACAGTAGTCTCTCGCCATATCGCGGCTCACCTTTCGCAGCCTCTGTGTTTCATGGATTTTTTTACAGTGCATTTTTGGAAGCATTTTTTACAGCGTAAGAACGTGCATTGTGTTCTGTGTCCTGATTGGCTGATGCTGCATTCACCCAATAGCGACACATTCAAATCTGTGAGTTTCACTGCCTGCTGAAGCGAGGAGCTGCGCTCCTTTTTCTCCTCTCATAAACATAAACCACCAGTGAAAAACGCTGGTGTGATTAGCGGCTAATGCTATGCTAGCTCAGTGCTACAGAGAGAGCTTTTACCTGCTACTACCACCTCCTCGCTGATTCTCCTCCACGCCAAAATCCTTCCTAGTCCGATCCCGTTTATAAAGGCCGTGTCATACAGCTCCAGATGGTCACACACAGCTACTACTCCATGGTTGAATGGGTGAACAGACCGGTGTCCGTGTTGACGACCTGACGTCATCATCAACAAAGACTCTGAATGCGTTCGGCATCAATGTCTGATTGCTAGCAACTTGCTAGTGACTCTGAAGTGCTGTATGTTTGAAAACAGGTTTATGTTTTAAAATCTACGAAGGTTGCTTAAACGAGATAAATGTTAATTCCTGTCTGAGAAACGTGTATAAAGTGTGTGATGAGGGGTTTTACAGCCTTAAAACATGTATAATAATAGTAAAAAATAAAGCTGACTACTTTGTGGATTTTGCCTATTGCGGGTTATTTTTAGAATGTAACCCCCGCGATAAACGAGGGACTACTGTACTACTTTATACACAAACACCTTTTTTTTCAGCAGAAAAAAAGTGGTTTTAGGGTTAATGTTGCTCTTTTGCATATAATGTGCAGGTTAGTAAAAAGATAGTTTGTTAATAATGGAAAGCTTAATTTGGTTTAAAACAATGTCCATCTGTAAGTAAACCAATTATTAAGTTCCCCAGAGCAGGCTCTTTTAGTTCATCCTTGGTGTAAATTAATCAGAATCAGAAGAACCGTTTTTTTATCCCCGAGGGGTAATTAGAAAGGCAAAGAGTGGCATATGAAAAAAAAAACAGCAATAACTAGAGCAATCGGAGAGCGCAGACCTCCGCCAAGTACAGCACGAGTACCGGGCGGGACATACACACAATGCACTTCCCCACCACTCCTATTTTCCTATTTTTTGGTATTTTCTCATTTTTGGTAGTCCAGAACATTACCAAAATGTAATCACATCCCATTATCAACATTTCCTGAAAATTTCATCTAAATCCGTTCATAACCTTTCAAGTTATCTTGCTAACAGACAGACAGACAGACATAACCTTCCGCTCTGCACTTTGCACTTTGCGGTGGTAATAATAATAATAATAATAATAATGATCTTTTAGAGTTTGTCTAATGCTTGTGCCTGCAAACATTCATCATCCCTTAATGTGAATTTTATCTTGCGGTGATGCTTGTGGCAGGCCAAGCAACAAGTATGAGGGCACTGAGAAGAGTTATCAATAAGGGCAGGATATATTTTATTTCTCATATCAGGTCTACATGCACTTGTAAGTTATAATTTGTAAGGAAACACATTTGGCCACAATAAAATATACCATATCATCTCTACTTTGAAGATGATGCTAAGCTTTGTTGTTGTTGTGTTTTCTAATTTTATTTTTTGTTTGTTATTGTTGATTTAAAGATTTGTGCAGGTGTGCGGTGAACCTGCAGTACCCCAATGACCACCAGGGTCCCTCGGTTATTGGGAGATTAAATAGCTACCAGTAAAAGAATTTTACTGTATTTATAGATGAAAATAGTGGGGACATTATGCATTCATTACTTGTTTAAATTCATCTAATTCTAGTGTCAAGATCCCACTTTTTAATATTATTTAGACTCAAGATGTACACAGATTTCCACATCAAGGGCTCTTTGAATACCTTAGTTCACCTTTTGTTTTTTTCTTTGTTTTTTACTCGTCCTTTGTCACTGCAATCCAACTCCTTTCCATCGACTCCCTATCTTTCTTTCAGTCTTTCTTCCTTGATGTTCCTCTTCTTTTAATCCTCTGTATTTCGATCCCAGTCCTCCCTCCCTCCCACCCGCTGCCTTGTCCCTCCTCATCCTCCCTTGCTGAAATAATGAGAGTGCACCATGGAGCTGTGTGGTGATGGGGCGATCGATGAGCCTTGCTTCAACAGCCAGAGATTGAGAGCAAGAGAGAGAGAAGGGAGGAAGAGAAAGATAAGAATAAAAAGCTGCAGATAGTGGGAGAACGGAGAAAACCCAAGCACTGTGTTGCTGCTTCTTAGAACTGTTGAATGCATTGTAGTTTAAGCACAAGATCATCATTTCCAAAGCAAGCCCGTTGATTTAATTGGATTCTGGTAATAAAGTAACTCCAGTGTGTGTGTGATTGACTTTGATTAATTTAATCTTTATTCTTACTTTGTGAAATGAACCTGTTTGATTAATACACCAGGACAAGCTTTTTGTGTGGAAAGTGTCACATGTGATAATTTCCCTTGACTATTTCTCAGCTAAAGGCAATGGCAAGGTTCATCCTGAGGAAATCAAAGAGGCAGCTCCGTCAGCAGAAGGACGATTTATTCAACTGATACACAAAAGCCGCAATGATTACAAACCAAGGCGTTAGTCACTTAGGTCAGGTTTTGTAAGTGTTAATGAGCTAAGGCACACTTTATTTATTACCTTATCTATTATTACCATTAAACTGATATTAGTCTTGTTGTGCTACCTACTGCCACCTATTGGCACAAATACTGAACATTTGGCAACATTCTACATCAGAAAGTAGCAGAAATAATTACATTACGATCATGTTTGGACAAAGTAAAATTAGGCAATTTCTCATGGCTTTTCTCATGATCTTTCACAGCACACTAGACTATGGCATGGTGGCTGAAAATCACTGACTTTGGGGAACAACCCAGGTGGCCGCCAAGGGCGTCATCTGCTATAGGGGTGCCAAATGGCACTCCCCCAAAAAATATAAATTTAAAAAGGTATAATAAACGTAAAACACACCCTTTACAATCACTGTATATGTTTTCTAATAATTTGATGAAACCGTAGATGCCTTTGCTGCTATAAGTCCAGATTTGTGAAGTTTTTAACATCATTGGAGATGTTTGTGATCGTTTAAGATTGCCTGCTCTTTATTTGCTGCTTACAAGCAATCTTCTGCCCATATTTATTCTATTTTATTGAATTTTCTTAATTTACCTCCCTCATTGCATTGCACATTGTGTTCTTTGGTTTTAAAATGTGTGTTACTGAGTAGTTGAACCAAACAGGAAAGTAGAAATTTCCTTGCACTGATACTTTTATTTTACCTTTTGCACTGTTTTTCATTGCTTTTGGATTTTGCACCAATGTTGTTGTTGTTGTTCCCTCAGGACATTTGCACTATACCTTTAAGTGTTATATTGTATTATAGTGTATTATTCACATTTTTAAAAAAGGTTGGTTTTTTCAGTTGGTTTTTTTTCAATGTTTTTTTTTCTATATATATATATATATATATATATATATATATATATATATATATATATATATATATATATATATATATATATATATATATAGAAAATTGCATATATTGTTTTTTTTTTTTTTTTTTTTAAGTAATTTTAAGGAAGGCCTCAAAGAGTGAGGCTGACCACATGTTTCAAAGACAGTGCAGTCAGTCATAACACTGTCAGAAAATGCCTTTTGGCCAATTGCCAAATAATGAATCAGGTACCAAATTACAGGCACTCACACCCACACAGCTTCTGGTCCAGAAGTCACCAATAGACAGGAGGTGAGGATACTCCTTAAGGCATGTGTAGAAAAAACAGGAAATGGTGTGATACCTGTCATCATGTGTCACCTATAAATTACAGTCTATGTTTATCATGGAAAGTGCTGTCATGGTGTAGCAGTGTTGGTGTGCTGAGAATGCCATCGAAACCATGAAGCTTGTGCGACACATCATAGAAAATGCACATTAGATGGATAAGATGTTGAGTTGTTGGATGGATTGGTTATAGCGAGGTCATAAAAGCTGAACATGTAACTTTCTAGACAACAAGCTCATCCATGACAATATACTATTTAAATGAAGTCTGCCAATTAATGCGAAAGCATATTTTTTAAGGTAAGCTAATGAACTAAGCACTGTAATTGTGATAATACCCAACGCGTCGGTAAAACAGAGGGCACAAAGCATCTAGAATATCAGATCCCAGATTACCACGACAAGAGCTCCAGTGGTAAATAAGGATTACAAATAGCCGGAAGAAAGAATTACCTTTTACTGACTGTCTGGAAAAGCGATTACTGACATTTACTTCTATCCTAACTACCATGTGATGTAACACAGTCACAGATTCATTTGAACTACTTCTTGTTAAACCTTCTTAAACATTTTTGGGGGTTTCACTGGTATTTTAATTATGACCCTTAATTCAACTTCATTCAGACAATGATGAAAAAACAGTCGTTGGCTGCCAATTGTGGCTCAAAGTGATGCGTTAATGCTGATTGTATGCAGAACCCATCACGGATACTTAGGTGTAATTTACATTTCTAATTAGAGATACTAATGAGAACTGTTCCATCCCTGTAGGTGTCCAGCACTGCCACCCTTGAAGGTAAAGGTCAGCTGAAGTTCACCTCAGGCAAGTGGAGCCCACACCACAACTCCAGCCAGTTCGCCACAGCCAATGAAACAGCTATACGGGCCTGGGATCTTCGTACTATGAGGTAAAATCCATACATTTAACAAATTAACAGTTAAAACAACTTCTGTTGAATCTGGATTGCTTTTTCCAAAGGGAAAAGAAACACTTTTGTTTTTAGCTAATCACTGATTGCTTCTCTACTTTGACAAAGTTTGAATTCCCCAATTAAATATAGCCACACATCTGTATGATTATTACTGGTTATGTTGTAGTATTTCACTGTTTGGTGAAATTGATGTTTCTCTAATTTAAAGTTTTGTTTAAGTAGAGAATTTTCTTTCTACAAGAAGGCCCTTTAGATTGAAACTTCTTTTTCAGACCTGATCAGGAGGCAGAACTGGTGCAATGGGAATTTAAAAGCATTATGCCATAAAACAAACTCAACACAACATTACAATACATTTATTGCTAAGAGAAACAGGTGCTCAAAAATACTGTTACTTGACTGATTTTGTACTCAAGTACAGGTAAATAGTAGCTCAATTAAATTGTACTCAAAGTAAAAGTTACAAGTTACTTTCACCCCCCACGTTTATTTTTGGTAATTAATCTCGCCTTGGTTCCCATGCAGACAGTAACGCATGTATAAACTTAAAAAGGAAGAGATTAAATCTTGCACAATTGGATCTTCCACAAATAAAAGGTTTGTCTTTAAAAAAAAAGTACAATTATTTTCTAAATAAAATAACACCAATGAATTCAATTCACAATAAATAAAAAAATTCTCAGGCTCTAAGTTTAGCTAAATTTATGAACTTAAATAACCGGCATTCAATGCGGTTTTGACGCAGTGCGTTATATTTAATCTGATTGGTCGGCTATTATGTGACGTATTTGACTGTTGTCTGGTCATTTCATTTTTTGTAGTTTTACAATGTCTGATCATTTTAAAACAAAACATAATTATTTACTCAGTAACGGTTGAGTGTAGCAATGTAACAAATACTAGTACAAGTAAAATGACTGATTTAGAAATATACTCAAAATGTATCCATAAAAGAAACTCAATTACAGCAACGTGAGTACTTGTAATCCAATACTTTCACCTCTGGGTGATCATGTTTGTTAATTTGTGATTTAACAGAGTATTAATTCATTCAAAGGAGATGGGTCTGGATGTGCTTTCAGGTTCATAAAGTTACATATGAGAAAGCAGCTCTGCTGAATTCTGTATATATCCTGTGGACCTAATACACTCCCAAAAACCTTAAAATTTTCTGTCTGATTAATACCTGCTTGTTTTATGTTTATTAATTATACTAGTGCAGTGTCTGGAGGAAATATGTATTGTTATTGAAAAGTGGCAGGTTAAGTTTTCAGCCACGGTTTTAGCCGCACGGAGCCTCGAGTGGAGTGCAGCGTTGCTGGCCAGTCGAGTGGTCCGTTGGTTGTCGGTTTCTGCCGCACAGAGTTTTGACTGGAGTGCTGCATTACTGGCCCAGCAGGGATCTCGTGCTTCAGCTGACTCAGCATCACGTGCACGGCGCATTGCCTGATGTTTTTGTTCTCTCTTTGTACGATTGGCTTTCAGCATGTTAACATCCACAGGTAGGTGAAGACAATTTTATGAAATAATTCATTAACGGAATCATTGTAGTTCAAACAAATGTGATGTTGCACACCTTTGAACCAAGCAGCAGCCATGTTGAAAGTCTCAGGTCAATCTGAGTCTGATTCACAGATATATTTGAGGAACAGACACACAGATTCCTTGCTTTATAGAAAGATAAGATAGTAGTGTGTAGCTCTACTTTGTATTTTAAAATCAGAACCAGGAAGATCAAGATGGAAAATGTCTTGTTCCAGGGAATCCTTGGCCAATAGTACTTAGCCACTTACAGACAAATATTCACATCCATTTCATCATATTGGATTCATGGCATTTAAAGGATTCCTTTTTTATTGTTTCCTATTAAACCTTTCAAAATATTCTGTTCCGTACATTTAGCAACCCTCATCACTGTTTCCTAGTTCAGTTTGGGACAATGTGGGACAGTGTACACATCAGTGGCCTGCAGTAAATAAGGGCTGTCATGTTTCACCTTAACACAAGTTCACAACTGTAAAGGAAGTACTCTAAGAATGGCCGTTGAGTAGATAAATGTATGTCAGCCTGAGCATCTACGTGTGGCGAGGGCCGACCAACACACTCTCCATGCTGTATAGTTCAGGGTGGTGAGTCAAAGGCTTGCAGTTTGTGATAAACAGGAGTGACATATGATAAGCAGAGTCAAACGTATCCTAAGGCTTACAATGCCATATTAAGAATAAAACACACATTTTCTGCCTCGTATCCCTCACTGAAAGGTGATGATATAACCTGTAGGAGGTCACAAAGTGTGAGCTGATTGGTGTTCAAAATAAACTGAACTCTCTGCAGGCATCAGTGAT